>NC_090813.1:26257530-26601697 GCF_000390325.3 Nicotiana tomentosiformis
GCTCCTTCTGGGGGTCAGTTCCAGCACGGTAGAGGTCATCATTTCAGACAGGCTCAGACATCTTGGCCATTTCATCGTGGTGCATCATCTGGCCATGGTTCTCACAGTCATCAACAGGGCCAGTCATCATTCAGTGCACTACCAGCGCAAAGTTCTCATCATGCCCCATCCGCTCAGATATCCCCGGGTAGTTCTTTTGGGCATCAGGAGCAGCAGTTTCGTCAGAGGAGAGGTTGTTTCGAGTGCGGAGATTTTTGTCACATTATGAGAGATTGCCCTAGGCTATTGGGTGGGACTCCACATTGGAGTACTCGGCCAATGGCTCTAGCACCATTTCCTCCACCACCGGCCCAGCCAGCCAGGGGTGGAGCTCAGTTAGCTAGGGGTGGAGCATAGTCAGCGAGGGGTCGCCCGAGAGGGAGAGGCAAATCAGGGGGTGGCCAGGCCCATTTCTATGCCCTCCCTGCCATACCAGATACTATTGCTTCAGATGCTGTGATTGTAGGTATTGTCTCAGTTTTCCATAGAGACGCCTTTGTATTATTTGACCATAGTTCCATGTATCCATATGTTTCCTCGTATTTCGCCCATTTTCTGGATATGCCCTGTGAGTTTTTAGTTTCATCTGTTCATGTATCTACTCCTGTGGGCGATACCATTATTGTGGATCGCGTATATCGGTCATGTGTGGTGACTACTGGGGGTCTGGAGACCCGAGTGGACCTTTTGTTGCTCAGTATGGTTGACTTTATGTGATATTGGGTATGTATTGGTTATCTCCATGTCATGCTGTTGTAGATTGTCACGCTAAGACCGTGACATTGGCGATGCCGGGATTTTTGAGGGTTGAGTGGAGCAGTTCTATAGATTATGTACCTAGTAGGGTGATTTCATATTTGAAGGCTCAGCATATGGTTGAGAAGGGTTGCCTATCTTATTTTTCTTTTGTGAGGGATGTTAGTGCAGAGACTCCTACCATTGATTATGTTCCGGTGGTACGGGATTTTCCGGATGTGTTTCCTACAAACCTACCGGGCATGCCGCCTGATAGGGGTATTGATTTTGGTATTATTTTGGTGCCGGGCACTCAGCCCATTTCTATTCCACCGTATCGTATGGCACTGGTGGAGTTGAAGGAACAGCTTCAGGAATTCCTTAATAAAGGGTATATTCGGCCTAGTGTGTCACCTTGGGTGCACCGGTTTTATTTGTAAAGAAGAAGGATGGTTCCATGAGGATGTGCTTTTATTACAAGCAGTTGAACAAGGTCACAGTCAAGAACAAGTATCCTTTGCCTCTTATTGATGATTTATTTGACCAGCTTCAGGCGGTGAGGGTGTTCTCCAAGATTGATTTGAGGTCCGGTTATCACCAGCTGAAGATTCGGGATTCAGATATTCTTAAGACAGCTTTCAGGACCCAATATGGCCGTTATGAGTTCTTGGTGATGTCTTCTGGGTTGACCAATGCCCCGACAGCTTTCATGCATTTGATAAATAGTGTATTCCAGCCCTATTTGGACTCATTCGTTATTGTATTCATTGATGACATCCTGGTTTACTCTCGTAGCCAGGAGGAGCATGCTCAGCATTTGAGGGTTGTATTGCAGAGATTGTGGGAGGATAAGCTTTATGCAAAGTTCTCCAAGTCTGAGTTTTGGCTCGGTTCAGTAGCATTCTTGGGGCACGTGGTGTCCAGTGAGGGTATTCAGATGGATCCGAAGAAGATAGAGGAGGTGCAGAGTTGGCCTAGACCGTCCTCAGCCACGGAGATTCGGAGCATTCTTGGTTTGGCGGGTTATTACCATTGCTTTGTGGAGGGATTTTCATCTATTGCATCGCCCTTGACCAAATTGACCCAAAAGGTTGCTCCATTCAGGTGGTTGGATGAGTGTGAGGAGAGCTTTCAGAAGCTCAAGACTGCTTTGACCACAACTCCAGTGTTAGTTCTGCCATCAGATTCAGGTTCTTACACCGTGTATTGTGATGCCTCGAGGGTAGGTATTGGATGTGTACTGATGCAGGAGGGTAGGGTGATTGCCTATGCCCCGCGCCAGTTGAAGACCCATGAGAAGAACTAATCATGTCCATGATCTTGAGTTATTAGTCATTATTCACGTCTTGAAGATTTGGTGTCATTATTTGTATGGGGTTCATTCTGAGATCTATACTGATCACCAGAGTCTGCAGCATCAGTTTAAGCAGAAGGATCTTAATTTGCGCCAGCGGAGATGGTTGGAGCTTCTTAAGGTCTACGATATCACTATTTTGTACCATCCGGGGAAGGACAATATGGTGGTCGATGCTTTGAGTTGTCGGGCGAAGAGTGTAGGGAGTTTAGCATATCTCCCAGCAGCAGAGAGACCCTTGGCATTGGATGTTCAGGCCTTAGCGGGCCAACTTGTCAGATTGGATATTTCGGAGCTGAGTCGGGTATTGGCTTGTGTGGTCTCTAGGTCTTCTCTTTATGACCGTATCAGGGAGCATCAGTATGATGACCCCCACCTGCTCGTTCTTCAGGACAGGGTTTAGCGAGGTGATCCTAGGGATGTGACCATTGGTGATGATGGCGTGTTGAGGATGCAGGGCCGAATATGTGTGCCTAATGTAGATGGGCTCATGGAGTTGATTCTTGAGGAGGCCCACAGCTCGCGGTATTCTATCCATCTGGGTGCCGCAAATATGTACCAGGATTTGAGGCAGCACTATTGGTGGAGGCAAATGAAGAAGGATATAGTTGGGTTTGTGGCTCGGTGTCTCAACTGTCAGAAAGTTAAGTATGAACATCAGAGACCGGGTGGCTTACTTCAAAGGTTAGAGATACCAGAGTGGAGGAGCATGCTCAGCACTATTGGAGGAGCATGCTCAGCACTATTGGAGGAGCATGCTCAGCCTTTGAGGGTTGTATTGCAGAGATTGAGGGAGGAGAAGCTTTATGCAAAGTTCTTCAAGTGCGAGTTTTGGCTCGGTTCAGTAGCATTCTTAGGGCACGTGGTGTCCAGTGAGGATATTCAGGTGGATCCGAAGAAGATAGAGGCGGTGCAGAGTTGGCCTAGATCGTCCTCAGCCACAGAGATTAGGAACTTTCTTGGTGTGGCGGGTTATTACCATCACTTTGTGAAAGGATTTTCATCTATTGCATCTCCCTTGACCAAATTGTCCCAAAAGGGTTCTCCATTCAGGTGGTCGGATGAGTGTGAGGAGAGCTTTCAGAAGCTCAAGATTACTTTAACCACAACTCCAGTGTTAGTTCTGCCATCCGCTTTTGGTTCTTACACCGTGTACTGTGATGCCTCGAGGGTAGGTATTGGATGTGTCCTGATGCTGGAGGGTAGGGTGATTGCCCATGCCTCGCGCCAGTTGAAGACCCATGAGAAGAACTATCTTGTCCATGATCTTGAGTTAGCAGCCATTGTTCACGCCTTGAAGATTTGGCGTCATTATTTATATGGGGTTCATTATGAGATCTATACTGATCACCAGAGTCTGCAGCATCTGTTTAAACATAAGGATCTTAATTTGCGCCAACGGAGATGGTTGGAGCTTCTTAAGGACTACGATATCACTATTTTGTACCATCCGGGGAAGGCCAACGTAGTGGCCGATGCTTTGAGTCGCCAGGCAGAGAGTTTGGGGAGTTTAGCATATCTCCCAGCAGCAGAGAGACCCTTAGCATTGGATGTTCATGCCTTAGTGGGCTAGCTTGTTAGATTTGATATTTCAGAGCCGAGTCGGATATTGGCTTGTGTGTTCTCCAGGTCTTTTCTTTATGACCATATCAGGGACCGTCAGTTTGATGACTCCCATCTGCTCGTTCTTCAGGACAGGGTTCAGCGAGGTGATGCTAGGAATGTGACCATTGGTGATGATGGTGTGTTGAGGATGCAGGGCCGGATATGTGTGCCTAATGTAGATGGGCTCAGGGAGTTGATTCTTGAGGAGGCCCACAGCTCGTGATATTCCATACATCTGGGTGCCGCGAAGATGTACCAGGATTTGAGGCAGCACTATTGGTGGAGGCGAATGAAAAAGGATATAGTTGGATTTGTGGCTCGATGTCTCAACTGTCAGCAAGTTAAGTTTGAACATCAGAGACCGGGTGGCTTGCTTCAGAGGTTAGAGATCCCATAGTGGAATTGGGAGCGGATCACCACGGACGTCGAGGAAGTTCGATGCTATTTGGGTGATTGTGGATTGGCTGATCAAGTTCAAGCACTTCATTCCAGTTGGTACTACTTACATTACAGAGCGGTTGGCCGAGATTTATATTCGAGAGGTTGTTTACCTGCATGGCATTCCAGTTTCCATTATTTCAGATAGAGGTACTCAATTTACATCGCAGTTTTGGAGGGCCGTGCAGCGAGAGTTGGGTACTCAGGTTGAGTTGAGCATAACTTTTCACCCTCAGATGTACGAGCAGTCCGAGCGCACTATTCAGATATTGGAGGACATGTTGCGTGCTTGTGTCATTGACTTTGGAGGTTCTTGGGACCAGTTCTTGCTGCTTACAGAGTTTGCATATAACAACAGTTACCAGTCAAGTATTCAGATGGCTCCGTACGAGGCATTATATGGGAGGAGGTGTAGATCTCCGGTAGGATAGTTTGAGCCGGGTGAGGCTAGGCTCTTGGGTATAGACTTGGTCCAGGATGCATTAGATAAGGTGAAATTGATTCAGGAGCGGCTTCGCATGGCGCAGTCTAGGCAGAAGAGCTACGCGGACAGGAAGTTCTGTGATGTGTCTTTTATGGTCGGGGAGAAGGTTTTGCTGAAGGTATTACCCATGAAGGGTGTTATGAGGTTTGGGAAGAGGGGCAAGTTGAGCCCCCGGTTCATTGGGCCTTTTGAGGTGCTTCAGAGGATAGGAGAGGTGGCTTACAAGCTTGCCTTGCCACCCAGCTTGTCGAGTATGCATCCAGTGTTTCACGTTTCTATGCTCCTGAAGTATATTTGCGATCCGTCCCATGTTTTGGGCTACAACACGGTTCAGTTGGATAGTGATATGACTTATGATGTGGAGTCAGTGGCCATTTTGGATCAGCAGGTTCAGAAGTTGAGGTCAAAGGACATAGCTTTGGTGAAGGTGCAGTGGAGAGGTCATCCTGGGGAGGAGGCCACCTGGGAGACCGAGCGGGAGATGCGGAGCAGATATCCACACCTATTTGAGACTCCAAGTATGTTTCTAGACCTGTTCGAGGATGAACGTTTGTTTAAGAGGGGGAAGATGTAACGACCCGTCGATCGTTTCGAAAGTTATAGCCATGTTTTCCCCATTTGTGCTTCTCATCACTATTATGATATATCAGGTTAGTTGGTTCGGGTCCGGGGTGATTTCGGAGTGAAGTGAGACACTTAGTCTCTTATTTAGAACCTTAAGTTGGAAAAGTCAATTGGATATTGACTTATGTGTAAACGGTCTCGTGTTTGAATTCTGATGGTTCCATTAGCTCCGTTAGGTGATTTTGGACTTAGGAGCGTGTCCGGAATGTGAATTGGAGGTTCGTAGTAGAATTAGGCTTGAATTGGCGAAAGTTTGAAATTTGGCGATTTCGGTTGGTAGTGGAAAATTTGATATCGGGATCGGAATGGATTTCCGGAAGTTGGAGTAGTTTCGTGGTGTCATTTTTGACATGTGTGTAAAATTTTAGGTCATTCGGACATGGTTTGATTAGTTTCGGCATCGGTTGTCGAATTTGGAAGTTTAGAAGTTCTTAGGCTTGAATCCTAGGGTAATTTGGTGTTTTGATGTTGTTTTGAGTGATTCTAAGGCTCGACTAAGTTCGTATGTTGATATATGACTTGTTGGAATGTTTGGTTGAGGTCCTGAGGGGCTCAGGGTGATTTCGGATGCTCAACGGAAGGAAGTTTTGGACTTAGGCTTGGCAGATTTTTCTGGTGTTCTGGTATTTTTGCTCCTGCGAAGGGAGGCCCGCAGGTGCGGCCCCGCAGAAGCACTTAGGAAGTCGCAGATGAGGGCAAGGATGGGTTGGATAGGAATCGCAGGTGCGAGAAGGGGGACGCATCTGCGAGACTGCAGATGCGAGGCTGAGATGCAGATGCGGAAGAGAGGATTTTTGCTGTTTCCGCAAAAGCAGAGGGAAATGCGCAGGTGCGCGTCTGCAGGTGCGAGACCTAGGACGCAGGTGCGGGGCCAATGCGTTAAGTGAGTTTCCGCAGAAGCGTAGTTCCCAACCGCAGAAGCGGCTTTGTAGGTGCGGATATTGGACCGCATGTGCAGTTTTGCTGGGCAGAAGGTATAAAAAGAGGACTTCGAGATTTTTCCTCATTTTCACAATTTGGAACACGAACTTTGGAGCTTTTGGAGTGATATTTGGAAGGAAATTCGAGGGTTATCACTGAGGTAAGTTCCTTGAGCCTAATTACCCTTATCTATGGTGTTTTCCCGTTGATTTCTCACCTAATTAGTAGGAATTTTAAAGTGAAATAAGGGGTTAGGGCTCGGGATTTTGGAGAGTGTAATTTGAGGATTTCAGGGACCAATGATGTCGGATTTTTATAAATTTAGTATGGGTAGACTCGTGAGTGAATGGGCTTTCGGGTTTTGTAACTTTTGTCGGATTTCAAGATGTGGGCCCGGGGGCCGGTTTCAGTGAATTTCGGGATTTGGCCTATAAATTGGTATTTTCCTTGTTGGATTCATTTCTTTAGCTCATATTGATCGTATCTTATTGCTCATGGCTAGATTCGGGTCATTTGGAGGCCGGTTAGAGAGGTAAGAGCATTCCGGAGTAGGAGTTCTACACTGTTGAGGTATGTAACAGTTTTAAACCTGGTCTTGAGGGTATGAAACCCGGAGTTTGGTATAATGTGACTGTTTGGAGGTGGCACCCCATGCTAGGTGACGAGCGTGTGGGTGTACGCAGTGAGGGATTGAGATTTTGTCCGTCCCGAGAGACTGTGAAGTCTAATAGCCTTTATTTGTGTTTATATGCATTCTTGTCTACTAGAACTTGACTGCCTTTCATGTTAGAAATCATGCTTAGGCTATATTCCTGCTCATGGTAGTTATATTCATTCATAGTGATTTTTGTACATGTTTACATCAGTCTCTGCTATTTTCCCTGATGATATACTGTAACGCTTTGATTTGGGTTGTTTTCCCTTTCTTTATTGAGAGTTATGAGACTATAGAGGTTCATGACTGAGTGAGGCCGAGGGCCTGTTTGTGAGGTATTGTACCTTAGCACGTGAATTGTCCGTGCGGATTCTGATGTGATATGGTGGCACGTGAGTTGTTCGTGTGGGCCTTGATATGATATTATAGCATGTGAGTTGTCCGTGCGAATTATAGCGCTTGGGCTATAGAAGCCCCTCATAAGTCTGAACACCCCTAGTGAGCGCAGGTACCTATTGAGCGTGTGCATTGAGGGCTGAGAGTTGAGTGTCGAGTTATTGAGGGTTTGAGTGACAGTGTCTATGAGGTTTCATCTATTTCACTTTGTTGCTGCATTTAGCTGAAAATTTTCTGTCTGGGATTGGTAATTATGCAACTGATCTTTTACTCATGTTTACTCTTAACAATTATCAACTGAATTGTTCTGTATAGCTCGTCACTACTTCTCGATTCCTTATTTATTTTTGTTACTTACTGAGTTAGTTGTACTCATACTACACCCTGCACTACATGTGCAGATCCAGGTGTGTCTGAGCACGGAGATTGTTGAGTCCAGGCCTATTTGAGTTTCGGAGACTGCAAGGTAGCTGCCAGCGTCCGTAGGACCTTGTTACTCCTTCCACATTTCATTCCGTTTTGTACTGATATTTAGACATTTGCTGTAATAGTTGTAAATACTTAGACGCTCATGACTATGTGACACCCCAATGTCGGGTTATTTTTCCGCACTTATGTTTTATTTGGGTTTTACCCCGTATTTATGAGAAACTCTAGTTATTTTAAATGTCTTAATTCACTTCTGTTAAATTTTGAAAGTGTTTTGGAAAGGTCGGCTTGCCTAGTACCACGATAGGCACCATCACGACGGGTTAGATTTTGGGTCGTGACACAAACGGTTTAATTTTCTTAAAACTAGACACAAAGGGTTAGAAATTTCATTTTTGGATCATCTCCAAAGTCCTTAAAGATTGCAAGATATAAGCTTCCAAAGCCAAGTGACGAATAACAAGAATTCCTTCTTCGCGAACCCAAAGAACAAAATCCGAGAAGCCAAATCCTTCTTCGCAAACGGGAGAGGCTCCTCGCGAACGCGAAGAACAAAACCAGACATCAGAAAACCATCCAAAGTAGCCCTAAATGATCTGATAACATCCGAAACACACCCGAGGCCCCCGGGACCCCAACAAAATATACCAACAAGTCCTAAAATACGATACGAACTTAGTCGAGGCCTCAAATTGCATCAAACAACACCGAAACTATGAATTGCACCTCGAATCAAACTTATGAGTTTATGAAATTTCCACATTCTACAAATTATGCCGAAACATACCAAATCAATCCGTAATGATTCCAAATATTGCACACGAGTCATAGATGACATAACAAAGCTATTAAAATTTTCGGAATCGAAATTCGAGCCCGATATCAACCAAGTCCACTACCGGTCATACTTTTGAATATTTCAAAACTTCACCTTTTTGTTTTTTTGCCGAAATGCTTCAAATTATTCTACAGACTTCCAAATCCAAATTCGGACATACGCCTAAGTCCGAAATTACGATACGAAGCTATTGGAATTATCAAAATTTCATTACGGAGTCGTATGCTCAAAAGTCAAACTCCGATCAACTTTTTTCGTTTAAGCTTCAAAATAAGAATTGTTCTTTCAATTTAATCCCGAATCATTCGAAAACCAAACTCGACCACACACGCAAGTCATAATACACATCACAAAGCCGCTCGAGATCTTAAGTCGTTGAACGTGACAGTAATTCACAAAACGACAAGTCGGGTCGTTACATTCTCCCCCTTTTAAACATACGTTCGTCCTCGAACGTGCCAAGAATTATTCTGAGGACTTCAATTTACTGAGTGTATTTACTATACATATATTCGTGGGTGATCCTACATCACTGCAATCGACATAAGTCTGACAACACCATCTCAGTTGAAGACTATTTCTTATATCCACACTTATAAACTTTAAAACTAATTTTTCTTACACTCCAAACATTTTCAAAAGGTTTGATTTTCATATCAACACACGGTATTAGTCTCAACCGGTTATAGCAACTCGTGCCTACACTCGCACACATCATATATATGCCCATAACCACATCTTTGATCATAATAACTGTTCATAATCAATTACAGCATTGCCAATTAATATCATGTTGACTTAAATCTCGTTTCAAACCTTCACCTTACTAACAATGAGACACGAGGCATGAAGACCTCATAATTATTTACCCGAATTAATGAGTCATATTTAATGCCACCTGGGCACACACCTCATAGGCTAAAACTCAATATATACAACACGAATAGGGCTAAATATGCACAGAAAACACATACAAGAATTATCAAATAAGCTTAACAGGCATAACTCCCCATTAGTGCCATAGTACAAATTTAATTTCAAAAATGGAGAATTTAAAATACATGAATTTAACGACAAGGATCTCATCCTGATATAACTTCCATCGCGGCACATGGCCGGGTTCAAACATATCAAAATCACATGCAAATGCGAGGATCCTATCCTCAACTCTGAATCAAAAGTATTATGCATATTGTGCCAACTGAAACTTTTCGTTTATTTTCTTTATTCGTTTTTAATAAATTCCATGAAATAATTTCACAACACATAATAAACCCCCATACCGGTAAAGCATATAATTCTTAAAATTGTAATCAATTATCCTAAAATAACATCAAAAACCACTGTAGTGAGTAACAGAAAGTCGCATTTGGACTCATAGCCCTCAATAGTGTACAAAACAAAAATGATAGACATAGGCTAACACCATCAAATCTCCCAACATGGATTAACACGTGAGTGGAGTACAAATTCACAAACTCATCGTATAAGGAGCATGATAGGAGATATCAACTCGATAATCGGGATTGAATTAAAATAAGAATAGTGCTCCTTTATTATTAATTAAATCATACCTGTAACAATACCATATGGTGTAGCGGCCTAAGCCATACCATAGAAATTATATCAACGGGTTGGGCCTCCCTATCTAGGGCACCCTCTACCCGCCTGTCCTTAACCCCCTAACTGGATGTGCATGTGGGGTAGTAGCTGGAATAGAGCATGTAGCCTGTGTTCTGATGAAATCCACCTCTCCCAAGTCTGGGACAATCTCTGATGATGTGCCAAGTATCACCACACTCTTAACAACCCCTTTGCAAGCGTGACTTCTCATACTGAGTCTGTGCCGGATAACTGGAATAACTACTGTAAGAACCCCGTGCCGGTGGTGCACTAAAAGTATTAACTCGAGCACTATGTTTACTCTAAATTTTGGACTGGGCTGACCGACTATAACCACTGTAAGAACCCCATGATGAGTGCTAGATGCAGAGTAGAATCCACTAAATCCTCCAGAATTTCGAGACCTCTTGGCCTCCCTTTACTCATTCCTAACATGTTCTAATATACTGAAAATCTCTACTACTTGCTGAAATGGAGTATCAGACTGCATATATCGATCCATGCATATTTTAAGATCATAATCGAGCCCCTCAATGAATATGCGGACTCACTCTATGATGGTAGGAACCAAAACAGGTGCATGGCGGGCTAACTCACTGAACTTGATGGCATATTCTGACACCGTCATGGTGCCCTAACACAACCATTCAAACTTTGTGCGCCACGCATCCCGGAGAGTATGGGGAACAAACTCTTTAAAAGCATCTCTAAAAATTGAGCCCAAGTTGGTGGTGTTGCATCGGTTGGTCTACCCTCTTCATAAGCTTGCCACCATTGATACGTTGCTCCTGACAACTGAAATGTAGTAAAGGCAACTCCGCTCACTTCCATAATACCCATGGTGCGGAGAACACGGTGACACTTTTCTAGAAATCCATGGGCATCCTCGGTAGATGTGCCACGGAAGGTAGGTGGACTATACCTCTTAAGTCTCTCAAGTCTTTTTTGTTGTTCTTCTGATGCCCCGGCCTAACCTGAGGCTGAGCCGGAATAACAGGTTGTACCGGTACTATACCCGGAACTTGACCAATACGAGTACGGGTGGTACAAGTCTGAACTCCTCCCCTAATCTGTAAAATATTTAGTGAAACGGAGATCAATCCTGTCTGATTTAATGTACCAAACATGTTCAGGAACTATACTAAAGTCTCCTGAAGTCTGGGGGTAACAACAGGTGCTTCTGGTACCTGTCCCCCAACCGGAGATAATGGCGGCTCCTCAACTGCTACTCTGACAGGTGCTCTAGCTGCGGCACATGCCGTTCCTCGGCCTCTACTTCGGCTCCGAACTCTTGCGGCCTTAGCAGAATGCACGGGTGTGTACTCAACTGACCCGGTAGCGTATCTCCTGACCATATGTGAGAGAATAGAGATACAAAGGCTCAAACTTCAAAATCAAAAAATTTCGCATGACTAGAATGAAAGAAGTGGAAATTTCCTAATAGTTCTGTAGCCTCTTGAAGATAAGTACAGACGTCTCTGTACCGATCGGCAAGACTCTACTAGACTCGTAGAACCTATAAACCTAGAGCTCTGATACCAACTTGTCACGACCCAAAATCCCACCACAGGCGTCGTGATGGCACTTAGTGTCTAAAACTAGGTAAGCCGATTACAATTACATTTCGAGCCATTTGTTTTTTATAATTTCATACAAGTGTTGAAACCAACATTGAAAATAATTATAACAACCTCCCAAGACTGGTAATACCGAATCACGAACTCTAACTGAATACATGAAAAGATCTCAAGGAGAGTATACCATAGTTGGTACCCAGTAAGTATCAAGACTAACCTCGGTGGAGTAGTGACGAGGTACTGTCAAGACACTCATAAGTCAAATAACCTGTGCAATATAGCAGTATACAATAGTACTGGAAAACAACTAGCAATGATAGCAACAAAAATCAACGAGTGATATAAACAGCATGGCAACAAGAACACCATAATTGTTGCTCAAACGAATAAGGAACACAAGTACAACAAATTAATCAAGTCCTTCAAATATAAATCTTTCACATATAATTCTTTCAAATAACTATCTTTCGAATATAATTTTTTCAAATAAATATCCTTCGAATATAATTATTTCAAATAAAAGTCACTTTGTGACACCTCATTTCATAATCATAAAACACGGGTCTCAACCCACTTTCATATTTCCACGGCACCTCCTGCCCATATTTCTATCATAACCGCACGGACAACTCACGTGCCAATAACATAATCTGCCCACCAATAGCCACAGGCTCACAATTTCATCATAGATCAGACTATTATTAAGTTTATGGAAAAACAAGACAATTTGCACAAGATATAAAAATAAACACAAGGAAATCCACAACATCTCATGAAAATCACCAGCACAATAACCCCACATCATCACATAAAAATCACGAACACAGTAACCCCACATCATCACATATCATCCCTGACAATAGCCACTCTTATCTCTCCTATAGCCACCCTTATCACTCCTATAATAGCCTCCCTTATCCCTCCGCCCTGACAATATCAATAGCCACCCTTATCGCTCCTATAGCCACCCTTATCGCTCATAATACCACCCTTATCACTCCTATAATAGCCTCCCTTATTGCTCCATTTAATAGCCTCCCTTATCTGTCACGACCCATTTTCACCTATAGGTCGTGATGGCGCCCAACACTACAGCTAGGCAAGCCAACTAGTAAATTAAACATACATTAGTCATTCTTTATGATTTCGTTGTAATTTTATTCTTTTTCCTAGCAATATTAATGAAAATAGAAAAGATACTGATAAATTTAAATCCAAGAAAATAATACAAATCCAACTTCTACCAGTGTGAGTGTCAAGACCTGGTATCACAAGTGTATGAGCGCCTAGTAGATTATACAAAACTCGAAATACTGTCTGAAGTAAAATAGACAGAATGCAAATACAAGAAGAGGCACTGGTAGCTGCAGAACGACTCAGAAAGGTAGCTCACCACTAAACCTATGGATAACGTGGGTGTGCGATGATAGGTCCTCCACTAGTACTTGTCTCAGATCCTGCACAAAAAAGTGCAGCAAGTGTAGCATGAGTACGTAAACAACGTGTACCCAGTAAGTAACAAGCCTAATCTCAAAGAGGTAGAGACGAGAGGTCGACTGTGACACTCACTAAGGGTCAATAGTAATAATTAAAATAAAAATAGAACATTTAAATCAACATGATTCATGGAATTTAACAATAATTTATTTAACCAGCAGAAATAATTAAATTTCTTTAAATGCAACAAATTACAATCTATTAATTAAATTCACAAGCTGCAATTAAAATATCAAAGTATCGTATAATTATTATTATTATTATTATTATTATTATTATTAGGAACGATTTCTGCCGAGGTCGTACGGCCCGTTCTAGAGTGTCGTGTACACTGACGAGGGACGTGCGGCGCGATCCATAGAGTCATCTATACTGCCGAGGCGTTCGGCCCGCTCCACAAGAAAGGAGAATATTTTTCTTGTGTATATCCGGAATGAGAGTATATTTATTATAAGATTAATTCGAGAGGATGAACAATGTTTTTTAACAATTAATTAATTTATACAGAAAATTAAGCATATGAGATTTTCATCTTTTATTATCTTTCCCTAACAATTCACAATATATATCAAATAATTTAATTAAATAAAGAATATAATTTACACATGTAATTCATGATTTGAGTCCTAAACTACCCGGACTTTAGCATAAATAGTAGCTACGCACAGACTCTCGTCACCTTGTGCGTACGTAGCCCCCGCAATTAGCAACAATTATTAATTTAATTACCTATGGGGTAAATTTTCCCTCACAAGATTAGACAAGAGACTTACGTCATCTCAAAGTCCACTTTCTGATCATCACGTCGCATTAAAGTCTCAATTTAATGCCGAAAAATCTGAAACTATCCAAATGTTACATGTTCAATAATTCGAATTTAGGCTATTAAATAAATTACCTAACCAAAACGGTAAAATTCCTAAAATTCACCTCGGGCCCACGTGCCCGGATTCCAAAAATATTTGGATGAAAACGTTACCCATAATCTCAAGAACTCAAATATAAAATTTCTATTCAATTTCATAATCATTTTCGTGGTTAAAATCTCGTTTTTATAAGAATCTAGGTTTTTCATCTAAACCTTTCATTTCTAAGATTTATTAGTTATAATCTACCCATAATCTATTTAACTCAAAGTGTGTAGAATTAATTTACCTTCAAATTGCTAGTTGAAATCCCCTCTCAAAAAACTCCAAAATCGCCCAACAATGAAAGAAAAATGGGCTCAAAAAGACTGAGCCCTGATTTTTAATCCATTCTGCCCAGCAGTGGTTTCGCACCTGCGAAAGGTGTACCGCACCTGCGGAAATGCCTCGCAGGTGCGAGTTTTTCCTCGCCTGCCAAGCCTCGCATATGCGCACATTTCTCACACCTGCGCGTTCGCAGGCGCAACCAAAATTACGCACCTGCGATGACAGGCTTCCCCTTCCCTTTCCGCTTCTGCGAATAAATCTCGCATCGGCGAGGGTCGCACCTGCGGCTGTCCAAGCGCAGGTGCGAACGTACCAAAAGCAGAAAAATTTAGTTCTTCCTCCAAATTCCAAAATTTGTCCGAGCCTCGTCCGGTTAACACTTGGGGCCCCCGGGGCCCCTCCCAAACATACCAACAAGTTTGAAATCATAAAACGGACTTGCTCGAACTCTCGGAACGTGTAAAACAACATAAAAACTAAGAATCATACCTCAAACCAAATTGATTCAACTTAGAAATTTAAAATTCTTCAAACTTACTCCGACGCCGAAATATACTTATACTACTCTGAATGACACTAAATTTTGCGTGCAAGTCTTAAATCACTATACAGAGCTATTCCCAGACTCGAAATTCCAAACAGACCTCAATTACTCCAAACCCTACTCCAAACCATATTTAAAGAACATTAAACCTTCATAGTTGATTTTTACTATTAAGCGCCGAAACGCTCCCGGGTTGTCCAAAACCCGATCCGAACATACGCTCAAGTCCAAAATCATCATACGAACCCATTGGAACCGTCAAATCCCGATTCCGAGATCGTTTTCTCAAAATGTTGACCGAAGTCAAACTTGGCCTTTTAAAGCCAACTTAAGGAACCAAGTATTCCGATTTCAACCTGAACACTTCCAAATCCCGAACCAACCATCCCCGTAAGTCATAAATTAATAAAATCACATACAGGGAGTTTTATATAAGGGAACGAGGTTTTAAAAGTAAAAATGACCGGTTGGGTCATTACATTCTCCACCTTTAAACAAACGTTCATCCTCGAACGGGTTTACAATAATACCTGGAGTGCTAAATAAGTGTGGATATTTGCTCCGCATGTCCTCCTCGGCCTCCCAATTCGCTTCCTCGACTGGTTGGCCCCTCCACTGGACTTTTACTACAGAAATCCTCTTGGACCTCAACTGGCGAACCTGTTTATCAACTATGGCAACTGGCTCCTCTTCATAACCCAAGCTATTATCTATCTAAACTGTGCTGAAGTCTAACACATGTGATAGGTCGGCATGATACTTTCGGAGTATAGATACATGGAAAATCGGATGAACTCCCTATAGACTGGGAGGCAATGCAAGCTCATAGACAACCTCCCCAACTCGTCTCAACACCTCAAATGGGCCTATAAACCTTGGGCTCAACTTGCCCTTCTTCCCGAAACTCATGATTCCCTTCATCGGCGAAACCTTCTGTCTGGACTGTGATGTACAAAGTTGCTCTTGAATCAACTTTACCTTTACCAAGGAATCCTTCACCAAATCAGTACCATATAACTTAGCCTCACCGAGCTCAAACCACCCAATGGGCGAACGGTATCGCCGACCATATAAAGCCTCAAATTGAGCAATCTCGATGCTGGATTGGTAACTGTTGTTATGAGCAAACTCAGCCAAAGGTAAGAAACGATCCCACTGACCTTCAAAGTCAATCACACATGTCCTGAGCATATCCTCCAAAATCTGAACCGTCCGGTCTGACTACCCACCGGTCTGTGGATGAAAGGCTGTGTTGAGCTCTACACGGGTCCCCAACTCACTTTGTATTACTCTCAAGAAATGTAAAGTAAACTGAGGGCCTCTATATGATATGATGGAAATTGGCACACCGTGCAACCGAACTATCTCCTGAATACAAATTTGGGCCAACCTCTCTGAAGTATACGTAGTCACAACTGGAATGAAGTGTGCCGACATGGTCAACCTGTCGACAATGACCCAAACTGCATCAAACTTCCGCAAGGTCTGCGGCAACCCAACTACAAAGTCCATAGTAATGCGTTTCCATTTCCACTCTGGTTTGGTCATCTGCTGAAGTAGGCCACCTGGCCTCTGGTGCTCATATTTAACTTGCTGACAATTTAAACACCTATCTACATACTCAACTATGTTCTTTTTCATTCGCCGCCACCAATAATGCTGCCTTAAGTCACGATACATCTTCGTAACACTTGAATGAATAGAATACCGAGAACTGTGTGCCTCCTCTAGGATCTTTTTCCTCAGTCAATCCATATTAGGAAGACATAGACGATCTTGGAGTCACTGAACACCATCCGTGCCAATAGTAACTTCCTTAGCATCACCTCGTAGTACCGTTTCTCGAAGAACCAATAGATGTGGATCATCAAACTGGCGAGTCTTGATCTGCTCAAATAGTGAAGAATGGGCTACAACACATGCAAGAACTCGGCTGGGTTCTGAAATATCCAGCCTCACAAGTCTGTTAGCCAAGGACTGAATATCCGAAGCTAATGGCCTTTCCTCTGCTGAAATGAAAGCCAAACTACCCATACTCTCTACCTTCCTACTCAAGGGGTCTGCAACCATATTTGCTTTGACCGGATGATACAGGATAGTAATATCATAATCTTTTAGTTACTCAAGCCATCTACGCTGCCTCAAATTTAGATCCATCTGCTTGAACAAATGTTGTAAACTACGATGATCAGTGTAAACCTCACAAGATACCCCATAAAGATAATGTCTCCAAATCTTAAGAGCATGAACAATCATAGCTAACTCCAAATCATGCACCGGTTAATTCTTCTCGTGGGGCTTCAGCTGATGTGAAGCATATGCAATAACTCGCCCTTCCTGCATCAATACACAACATAAGCCAACGTGTGAAGCGTCACAATACACTGTATACATCCACGAACCGGAAGGTAACACTAACACTGGTGCTGTAGTCAATGTTGTCTTGAGCTTCTGAAAGCTCACCTCACAATCATCGGACCATTGGAACGAAGCACCCTTCTGGGTTAATTTGGTCAAAGGTGCCGCAATAGATGAAAAGTCATCCACGAACCGACGATAATAACCTGCTAAACCTAGGAAACTCTTGATCTCAGTCGCCGAAGTGGGACGATGCCAATTCTGAACTGCCTCAATATTTTTGGGATCAACCTTAATACCCTCTCCCGATACAATATGCCCCAAAAATGCTACAGACTCTAGCCAGAACTCACATTTAGAGAACTTAGCATATAGCTTTTGTTCCCTAAACGTCTGAATCACCACTCTCATATGTTGCTCGTGCTCCTCCTTACTACGCGAGTAAATCAAAATGTTATCAATGAAGACAATGACAAACTAATCAATATATGGTCTGAATACCCTGTTCATCATATCCATAAACGCCGCCGGGGAGTTAGTTAAACCGAAGGACATTACCAGAAACTCATAATGACCATATCTAGTCCGGAAAGCAGTCTTCAGAACATCCAAATCAATCCGTAATGACTCCAAATATTGCACACGAGTCATAGATGACATAACAAAGCTATTCAAATTTTCGGAATCGAAATTCGAGCCCGATATCAACCAAGTCCACTACCGGTCAGACTTTTGAATATTTCAAAACTTCACCTTTGTGTTTTTTTGCCGAAATGCTTCAAATTATTCTACGGACTTCCAAATCCAAATTCGGACATACAACTAAGTCCGAAATTACGATACAAAGCTATTGGAATTATCAAAATTCCATTACGGAGTCGTTTGCTCAAAAGTCAAACTCCGATCAACTTTTTTCATTTAAGATTCAAAATAAGAATTGTTCTTTCAATTTAATCCTGAATCATTCGAAAACCAAACTCGACCACACACGCAAGTCATAATACACATCACAAAGCCGCTCGAGATCTTAAGTCATTGAACGTGACGGTAATTCACAAAATGACAAGTTGGGTCATTACATTCTCCCCCTCTTAAACATACGTTCGTCCTCGAACATGCCAAGAATTATTCTAAGGACTTCAATTTACTGAGTGTATTTACTATACATATATTCGTGGGTGATCCTACATCACTGCAATCGACATAAGTCTGACAACACCATCTCAGTTGAAGACTATTTCTTATATCCACACTTATAAACTTTAAAACCAATTTTTCTTACACTCCAAACATTTTCAAAAGGTTCGATTTTCATATCAACACACGGTATTAGTCTCAACCGGTTATAGAAACTCGTGCCTACACTTGCACACATCATACGTGTGCCCATAACCACATCTCTTACCATAATAACTGTTCATAATCAATTACAGCATTGCCAATTAACATCATGTTGACTTAAATCTCGTTTCAAACCTTCACCTTACTAACAATGAGACACGAGGCATGAAGACCTCATAATTATTTACCCGAATTAATGAGTCATATTTAACGCCACCTGGGCACACACCTCGTAGGCTAAAACTCAATATATACAACACGAATAGGGCTAAATATGCACAGAAAACACATACAAGAATTATCAAATAAGTTTAACATGCATAACTCCCCATTAGTACCATAGTACAAATTTAATTTCAAAAATGGAGAATTTAAAATACATGAATTTAACCACAAGTATCCCATCCTGATATAACTTCCATCGCGGCATATGGCCAGGTTCAAACATATCAAAATCACATGCAAATGCGAGGATCCCATCCTCAACTCTGAATCAAAAGTATTATGCACATTGTGCCAACCGAAACTTTCCATTTATTTTCTTTATTCGTTTTTAATAAATTCCGTGAAATAATTTCACAACACATAATGCACCCCCATACCGGTAAGGCATATAATTCTTAAAATTATAATCAATTATCCCAAAATAACATCAAAAACCACTGTAGTAAGTAACAGAAAGTCGCATTTGGACTCATAGCCCTCAATAGTGTACAAAACAAAAATGATAGACACATGCTAACACCATCAAATCTCCCAACATGGATAAACACGTGAGTGGAGTACAAATTCACAAACTCATCGTATAAGGAGCATGATAGGAGATATCACCTCGATAATCGGGATTGAATCAAAATAAGAATAGTGCTCCTCTATTATTAATTAAATCATACCTGTAATGATACCATATAGTGTAGCGGCCTAAGCCATACCATAGAAATTATATCAACGGGTTGGGCCTCCCCATCTAGGGCGCCCTCTACCCGCCTGTCCTTAACCCCTAACTGGATGTGCATGTGGGGTAGTAGCTGGAATAGAGCATGTAGCCTGAGTGTTCTAATGAAATCCACCTCTCCCAAGTCTGGGACAATCTCTGATGATGTGCCAAGTATCACCACACTCATAATAACCCCTTTGCAAGCGCGACTTCTTATACTGAGTCTGTGCCGTATAAGTGGAATAACTACTGTAAGAACCCTGTGCCGGTGGTGCACTAAAAGTATTAACTCGAGCACTGTGTTTACTTTGAATTTTGGACTGGGCTGACCGACTGCCCGATCCTACGCCATGATGAGTGCTAGATGCAGAGTAGAATCCACTAAATTCTCCAGAATTTTGAGACCTCTTGGCCTCCCTTTACTCATTCCTAACATGTTCTAATATACTGAAAATCTCTACTACTTGCTGAAATGGAGTATCAGACTACAATTCTCGATCCATGCATATTTTAAGATCATAATCGAGCCCCTCAATGAATCTGCGGACTCGCTCTCTGATGGTAGGAACTAAAACAGGAGCATGACGGGCTAACTTACTGAACTTGATGGCATATTCTGACACCGTCATGGTGCCCTGACGCAACCGTTCAAACTTTGTGCGCCACGCATCCCGGAGAGTGTAGGGAACAAACTCTTTAAAATCATCTCTGAAAATTGAGCCCAAGTTGGTGGTGTTGCATCGGTTGGTCTACCCTCTTCATAAGCTTGCCACCATTGATACGCTGCTCCTGACAACTGAAATATAGTAAAGGCAACTCCTCTCACTTCCATAATACCCATGGTACGGAGAATACGGTGACACTTTTCTAGAAATCCATGGGCATCCTCGGTAGATGTGCCACTGAAGGTAGGTGGACTATACCTCTTAAGTCTCTCAAGTCTTTTTTGTTCTTCTTCTGATGCCTCTAGCCTAACCTGAGGCTGAGCCGGAATAACAGGTTGTACCGGTACTATACCCGGAACCTGACCAATGCGAGTACGGGTGGTACAAGTCTAAACTCCTCCCCCAATCTGTAATATATTTAGTGAAATGGAGATCAATCCTGTCTGATTTAATGTACCAAACATGTTCAGGAACTATGCTAAGTCTCCTGAAGTTCGGGGGTAACAACAGGTGCTTCTGGTACCTGTCTCCCAACCGGAGATAATGGAAGCTCCTCAACTGCTACTCTGACAAGTGCTCTAGCTGCGGCACGTACCGTTCCTCAGCCTTTACCTCTACCTCTACTTCGGCCCCGAACTCTTGCGGCCCTAGCATAATGCACGGGTGTCTACTCAACTGACCCGATAGCGTATCTCCTGACCATATGTGAGAGAATAGAGATACAAAGGCTCAAACTCCAAAATCAACAAATATTGCACGACTAGAATGAAAGAAGTGGAAATTTACTAACAGTTATGTAGCCTCTCGAAGATAAGTTCAGACGTCTCTGTACAGATGTGCAAGGCTCTACTAGACTCGTTTGTGACTCGTAGAACCTATAAACCTAGAGCTTTGATACCAACTTGTCACGACCCAAAATCCCACCACAAGCGTCGTGATGGCACTTAGTGTCTAAAACTAGGTAAGCCGATTACAATTACATTTCAAGCCATTTATTTTTTATAATTTAATACAAGTGTTGAAACCAACATCGGAAATAATTATAACAACCTCCCAAGACTGGTAATACCGAATCACGAACTCTAACTGAATACATGAAAAGATCTCAAGGATCGAATATATAATATTGTTCGAATAATAATTAATAGTACAATAAAATTGGAAGATTCCATGGGATTGCGATGATCAAGCAGCTCTACCTTGAATCCTAACGATCAACACACTAACTCTGCTCGAGTCCAATATCTCCAGTACCTGGCTCTGCACAAAAATGTGTAGAAGTGTAATATGAGTATACCATAGTCGGTACCCAGAAAGTATCAAGACTAACCTCGGTGGAGTAGTGACGAGGTACAATCAAGACACTCATTAGTCAAATAACCTGTGCAATATAGCAGTATACAATAGTACTGGAAAACAACTAGCAATGATAGCAACAAAAATCAACGAGTGATATAAACAGCATGGCAACAAGAACACCATAATTGTTGCTCAAACGAATAAGGAACACAAGTACAACAAATTAATCAAGTCCTTCAAATATAAATCTTTCACATATAATTCTTTCAAATAAATATCTTTCGAATATAATTTTTTCAAATAAATATCTTTCGAATATAATTATTTCAAATAAAAGTCACTTTGTGACACCTCATTTCATAATCATAAAACACGGGTCTCAACCCACTTTCATATTTTTGTAAAACGGCTCTCAGCCCACTTTCATATTTCCACGGCACCTCCTGCCCATATTTCTATCATAACCGCACGGACAACTCACGTGCTAATAATAAAATCATTATGTTTTCGCGGCACCTCATGCCCATACTTCATATCACATCTACACGGACAGTTTACGTGCTAACAACATTATCCTCCCGCCAATAGCCACAGGCTCATAATTTCATCATAGATCATACTATTATCATGTTTATGGAAAAACAAGACAATTTGCACAAGATATAAAAATAAACACAAGAAAAATCACAACATCTCATGAAAATCACCAGCACAATAACCCCACATCATCATATAAAAATCACGAATACAGTAACCCCACATCATCACATATCATCCCTGACAATAGCCACTCTTATCTCTCCTATAGCCACCCTTATCACTCCTATAATAGCCTCCCTTATCCCTCCGCCCTGACAACATCAATAGCCACCCATATCGCTCCTATAGCCACCTTTATCGCTCATATCGCCACCCTTATCACTCCTATAATAGCCTCCCTTATTGCTCCATTTAATAGCCTCCCTTATCTGTCACGACCCATTTTCACCTATAGGTCGTGATGACGCCCAACACTACACCTAGGCAAGCCAACTAGTAAATTAAACATACATCAATCATTCTTTATGATTTCTTAGTAATTTTATTCTTTTTCCTAGCAATATTAATGAAAATAGAAAAGATACTGATAAATTTAAATCCAAGAAAATAACACAAATCCAACTTCTACCAGTGTGAGTGTCAAGACCTGGTATCACAAGTGTATGAGCGTCTAATAGATTATACAAAACTCGAAATACTGTCTGGAGTAAAATAGACAGAATGCAAATACAATAGGAGGCACTGGTAGCTGCAGAACGACTCAGAAAGGTCGCTCACCACTAAACCTATGGATAACGTGGGTGTGCGATGATAGGTCCTCCACTAGTACTTGTCTCAGATCCTGCACAAAAAAGTGCAGCAAGTGTAGCATGAGTACGTAAACAACGTGTACCCAGTAAGTAACAAGCCTAATCTCAAAGAGGTAGAGACGAGAGGTCGACTTTGACACTCACTAAGGGTCAATAGTAATAATTAAAATAAAAATAGAACATTTAAATCAACATGATTCATGGAATTTAACAATAATTTATTTAACCAGCAGAAATAATTAAATTTCTTTAAATGCAACAAATTTCAATCTATTAATTAAATTCACAAGCTGCAATTAAAATATCAAGGTATCGTATAATAATAATAATAATTATTATTATTATTATTATTATTAGGAACGATTTCTGCCGAGGTCGTACGACCCGTTACAGAGTATCGTGTACATTACCGAGGGACGTGCGGCGCGATCCATAGAGTCATCTATACTGCCGAGGCATTCGGCCCACTCCACAAGAAAGGAGGACATTTTTCTTGTGTATATCCGGAATGAGAGTATATTTATTATAAGATTAATTCGAGAGGATGAACAATGTTTTTTAACAATTAATTAATTTAAACAGAAAATTAAGCATATGAGATTTTCATCTTTCATTATCTTTCCCTAACAATTCACAATATATATCAAATAATTTAATTAAATAAAGAATATAATTTACACATGTAATTCATGATTTGAGTCCTAAACTACCCGGACTTTAGCATAAATAATAGCTACGCACGGACTCTCGTCACCTTGTGCGTACGTAGCCCCCGCAATTAGCAACAATTATTAATTTAATCACCTATGGGGTAAATTCTCCCTCACAAGATTAGACAAGAGACTTACGTCGTCTCATAGTCCACTTTCCGATCATCACGTCCCATTAAATTCTCAATTTGATGCCGAAAAATCCATAACTATCCAAATGTTATATGTTCAATAATTCGAATTTAGGCTATTAAATAAATTACCTAACAAAAATGGTAAGATTACTAAAATTCACCTCGGGGCCACGTGCCCGGATTCCGGAAATTTTCGGATGAAAACGTTACCCATAATCTCAAGAACTCAAATATAAAATTTCTTTTCAATTCCATAATCATTTTCGTGGTTAAAATCTCATTTTTATAAGAATCTAGGTTTTTCATCTAAACCTTTGATTTCTAAGATTTATTAGTTATAATCTACCAATAATCTATGTATTTAACTCAAAGTGTGTAGAATTAATTTACCTTCAAATTGCTAGTTGAAATCTCCTCTCAAAAAGCTCCAAAATCGCCCAACAATGGAAGAAAAATGGGCTCAAAATGGCTAAGCCCCGATTTTTAATCAATTCTGTCCAGTAGTGGTTTTGCACCTGCGGAAGGTGTAACGCCTCGTAGGTGCGAGTTTTCCCTCGCCTGCCAAGCCTCGCATCTGCGCACATTTCTCGCACCTGCGCGTTCGCAGGTGCACCCAAAATTTCGCACCTGCGATGACATGCTTCCCCTTCCCTTTCCGCTCCTGCGAATAAATCACGCATCGGCGAGGATCGCACCTGCGGCTGTCCAAGCGCAGGTGCGAACGTACCAAAAGCAGAAAAATTTAGTTCTTCCTCCAAATTCCAAAATTGGTCCGAGCCTCGTCCGTTTAACACTTGGGGCCCCCGGGGCCCCTCCCGAACATACCAACAAGTTTGAAATCATAAAACGGACTTGCTCGAACTCTCGGAACGTGTAAAACAACATAAAAACTAAGAATCATACCTCAAACCAAATTGATTCAACTTAGAAATTTCAAATTCTTCAAACTTACTCCGACGCCGAAATATACTTATACCACTCTGAATGATACTAAATTTTGCGTGCAAGTCTTAAATCACTATACAGAGCTATTCCCAGACTCAAAATTCCAAACAGACCTCAATTACTCCAAACCCTACTCCAAACCATATTTAAAGAACATTAAACCTTCATAGTTGATTTTTACTATTAAGCGTCGAAATGCTCCCAGGTTGTCCAAAACCCGATCGGAACATACGCTCAAGTCCAAAATCATCATACGAACCCATTGGAACCGTCAAATCCCGATTCTGGGGTCGTTTTCTCAAAATATTGACCGAAGTCAAACTTGGCCTTTTAAAGCCAACTTAAGGAACCAAGTATTCCGATTTCAACCCGAACACTTCCAAATCCCGAACCAACCATCCCCGTAAGTCATAAATTAATAAAATCACATACAGGGAGTTTTATTTAGGGGAATGAGGTTCTAAAAGTAAAAATGATCGGTTGGGTCATTACATTCACCACCTCTTAAACAAACGTTCATCCTCGAACGGGTTTAGAATAATACCTGGAGTACTAAATAAATGTGGATATTTTCTCCGTATGTCCTCCTCGGCCTCCCAATTTGCTTCCTCGACTGGTTGGCCCCTCCACTGGACTTTTACTGCAGAAATCCTCTTGGACCTCAACTGGCGAACCTGTTTATCAACTATGGCAACTGGCTCATCTTCATAACCCAAGCTATTATCTATCTGAACTGTGCTGAAGTCTAAAACATGTGATAGGTCGGCATGATACTTCCGGAGCATAGATACATAAAAAACCGGATGAACTCCTAATAGACAGGGAGGCAATGCAAGCTCATAGACAACCTCCCCAACTCGTCTCAACACCTCAAATGGGCCTATAAACCTTGGGATCAACTTGCCCTTCTTCCCGAAACTCATGATTCCCTTCATCAGCGAAACCTTCTGTCTGGACTGAGCTGTACGAAGTCGCTCTTGAATCAACTTTACCTTTTCCAAGGCATCCTTCACCAAATCAGTACCTTATAACTTAGCCTCACCAAGCTCAAACCACCCAATGGGTGAACGGCATCGCCGACCATATAAAGCCTCAAATTGAGCCATCTCGATGCTGGATTGGTAACTGTTGTTATAAGCAAACTCGACCAAAGGTAAGAAACGATCCCACTGACCTCCAAAGTCAATTACACATGCCCTGAGCATATCCTCCAAAATCCGAACCGTCCGCTCTGACTACCCGCCGGTCTGCGGATGAAAGGCTGTGCTGAGCTTTATACGGGTCCCCAACTCACTTTGTATTACTCTCCAAAAATGTAAAGTAAACTGAGGGCCTCTATATGATATGATGGAAATTGGCACACCGTGCAACCGAACTATCTCCTGAATATAAATTTGGGCCAACCTCTCTGAAGTATACGTAGTCACAACTGGAATGAAGTGCGCTGACTTGGTCAACCTGTCGATAATGACCCAAACTGCATCAAACTTCCGCAAGGTCTGCGGCAATCCAACTACAAAGTCCATAGTGATGCGTTCCCATTTCCACTCCGGTATGGTCATCTGCTGAAGTAGGCCACATGGCCTCTAGTGCTCATATTTAACTTGCTGACAATTTAGACACCTAACTACATACTCAACTATGTTCTTTTTCATTCGCCGCCACCAATAATGCTGCCTCAAGTCACGATACATCTTCGTAACACTTGAATGAATAGAATACCGAGAACTGTGTGCCTCCTCTAGGATCTTTTTCCTCAGTCCATCCATATTAGGAACACATAGACGATCTTGGAGTCGCTGAACACCATTCGCGCCAATAGTAACTTCCTTAGCATCACCTCGTAGTACCGTTTCTCGAAGAACCAATAGATGTGGATCATCAAATTGGCGAGTCTTGATCTACTCAAATAGTGAAGACTGGGCTACAACACATGCAAGAACTCAGCTGGGTTCTGAAATAACCAGCCTCACAAGTCTGTTAGCCAAGGACTGAATATCCAAAGCTAATGGCCTTTCCTCTGCTGAAATGAAAGCCAAACTACCCATACTCTCTACCTTCCTACTCAAGGGGTCTGCAACCATATTTGCTTTGCCCGGATGATACAGGATAGTAATATCATAATCTTTTAGTTACTCAAGCCATCTACGCTGCCTCAAATTTAGATCCCTCTGCTTAAACAAATGTTGCAAACTACGATGATCAGTGTAAACCTCACAAGATACCCCATAAAGATACTGTCTCCAAATCTTAAGAGCGTGAACAATCACAGCTAACTCCAAATCATGCACCGGATAATTCTTCTCGTGGGGCTTCAGCTGACGTGAAGCATATGCAATAACTCGCCCTTCCTGCATCAATACACAACATAAGCCAACGTGTGAAGCGTCACAATACACTGTATACATCCACGAACTAGAAGGTAACACTAACACTGGTGTTGTAGTCAATGTTGTCTTGAGCTTCTAAAAGCTCACCTCACAATCATCGGACCATTGGAACGGAGCACCCTTCTGGGTTAATTTGGTCAAAGGTACCGCAATAGATGAAAAGTCCTCCACGAACCGACGATAATAACCTGCTAAACCTAAGAAACCCTTGATCTCAGTCGCCGAAGTAAGACGATGCCAATTCTGAACTGCCTCAATCTTTTTGGGATCAACCTTAATACCCTCTCCCGATACAATATGCCCTAAAAATGCTATAGACTCTAGCCAGAACTCACATTTGGAGAACTTAGCATATAGTTTTTGTTCCCTCAACGTCTGAAGCACCACTCTCATATGCTGCTCGTGCTCCTCCTTACTACGCGAGTAAATAAAAATGTCATCAATGAAGACAATGACAAACTAATCAATATATGGTCTAAATACCCTGTTCATCATATCCATAAATGTCGCTGGGGAGTTAGTTAAACCGAAGAACATTACCAGAAACTCATAATGACCATATCTAGTTCGGAAAGCAGTCTTTGGAACATCCAAATCTCGAATCTTCAACTAATGATACCCCGACCTCAAGTAGATCTTAGAGAACACCCTAGCACCCTGCAACTGGTCAAAAAGATCATCAATACGCGGCAACGGGTACTTGTTCTTAATAGTGACTTTGTTCAATTAGCGATAATCAATACACATTCGCATTGTTCCATCCTTCTTCTTCACAAATAATAGCGGTGCATCCCAAGGAGATATACTCGGTCTGACGAACCCCTTGGCTAGTAACTCCTCAAGTTGTTCTTTCAATTCTTTCGAAGCCATGTGATACGGTGGGATAGATATATGCTAGGTATCTGGAGCCAAGTCGATGCAAAAATCAATATCACGATCAGGTGGCATACCTGGAAGATCTGAAGGAAATACATCAGAGAACTCCCGAACTACAGTCACTGAATCAATAGCCAGAGTCTCTGTGGTAGTATCCCGAACATAGGCTAGATAAGCTAAACAACCCTTTATAACCATGTGTTGAGCCCTCATAAAAGAAATAACCCGGTTAAATGCACCAACAGATGAACCCTTCCACTCCAGCCTAGGCAATGCTGGAATAGCCAAGGTAACAGTCTTGGCATGACAATCTAGAATAGCATGATATGGAGATAACCAGTCCATACCCAGGATGATTTCAAAGTCGGTCATCTCTAGCAATAGGAGATCTGCTCTAGTTTCATAACCATAGAATGTAATAATACAGGACCGGTAGTTCCGATTCACTACAACAAAATTGCCCACAGGAGTGGACACATAAACAGGAGTACTCAAGGACTCACGAGAAACACCAAGGAAATGAGCAAATAGAGATGACACATATGAATACGTAGATCCTGGATAAAATAATACGGAGGCATCTTTGCCGCAAAGAGAAATAATATATGTAATCATGGCATCTAAGGCCTCTGCATCTGGTCTGGCCGGAAAAGCATAGAACCGAGCTGGAGCGCCAACTGGCTGGACTCCACCTCTAGGATGGCCCCTACCCACTTGCCCTCCACTTCTTGGTGGTCGGACGACTGGTGGAGCTACTGGTGCGGTAATCATAGGTTGTTGACCCTGCTGCACTGGTCTACCCCGCAGCCTGGGACAGAATTTTCGCATGTGACTGGGATCCCCGCACTCGTAACAACTTTTCGGTGTGATGGGCCGGTGAATAAAAGTCTGGCCCCGAGGACTTGAATACCCACTGGAAGAACCCTGAATAGCTGGTGGGCGATAAGAACTCTCTGGTATAGCACTAAAATAAGGTCACACTGGAGCACCCCGAGGAGGCGGTAGTGCTGGATATGGGGGCCTACTGGACTGCCCTCTCACGAACTGACATCTGCCCCTAGACGAGGAACCTCTGCACTCTCCAAAATACCTAAACCGCTTATCTCTCATAACCTGCTCTCGGCTCCGCTGATGCACACACTCAATCATCTGGGCTATCTCCACGAATAAGAAGTACCCATCTCAACCTCCCGGGCCATAGTGGCCAGAATGTCAGTATGTAAACCCACAGCAAACCTCCGCACTCTCTCCGCCTCAGTAGGGAGTATCATTAGTGCATGGCGAGATAACTCAAAAAACCCCGCCTCATAATCGGTCACTAACATCTGACCCTGCTGGAGCTGCTCAAACAGAAACCTCAACTCTTCCCTCTGAGAGGGTAGAATATACTTGTCCAAGAAAATTCGGGTGAACCTGTCCCAGGTCATGGGAGGAGAATCTGCTGGTCTTCCAAGAAGATAAGACTTCCACCATCTACGGGCTCTGCCCTCTAGCTGAAAAGTAGCAAAGTCAACCCCATGAGACTCCAATATCCTCATGTTATACAGTCTATCCATGCAATGATCAATGAAATCCTGGGGATCCTCATGTCGCTCACCCCCAAAGATAGGAGGATGTAGTCTAGTCCATCTGTCCAATAGTTTCTGCGGATCGGCGGCTGCAGCTGGCCTGGGCTCAAGTGTAGCTGCTGCCACTTGCTGGGCTCCACCCACGGGTAGTGCACCCTGGGTCTGATATACAACAACTGCCTGTCCATGAGCCTGTGAGGTCGGAGTCTATGCTCCCCCGCCCGCCTAGGATGTAGCTGAGTCTGCCGGAAATAAACCGGCCTGAGTCATAGTGTGCATGAACCACAGCATATGACCCATGACATCCTGGAATCTCGGGGCAGATGTGAAATCCACTGGAGCTGGCTCAGCCCCAGGCACCTCACCTTGTTCCTCAATAATGAGGTTCTCAGCTGGACCTACTGGTGGCATAACTGGAATAGTCCTGGGACGTCCTCGTCCCCTACCACGGGCTGGAGCCCTCCCTCGACCTCTAGCAACTAAGGGAGTAGCTCTTCCCTGGCCTGGAGCCTCATTAGAGAGCGTTCTCACCATCTGTGAGAGAGTAAGAGAAAGATATTTAGTCCTATATCAATTGCACGATGGAAGATGAAGAAAGGTAGTTTCCTAACACCCTATAGCCTCTCGAAGATAGGTACAGACGTCTCCGTACCGATCTGCAAGACTCTATTAGGCCTGCTCATAACTTGCGAGATCTACGTGAACCTAGTACTCTGATACCATGTTATCACGACCCATTTTCACCTATAGGTCGTGATGGCGCCCAAAACTACCGCTAGGCAAGCCAACTAGTAAACTAAACATATATTAATCATTATTTAATGATTTCTAGGTAATTTTATTCTTTTTCCTAGCAATATTAATGAAAATAGAAAAGATACTAATAAATTTAAATCCAAGAAAATAATACAAATCCAACTTCTACCAGTGTGTGTGCCAAGACCTGGTGTCACAAGTGTATGAGCGTCTAGTAGATTATACAAAACTCCAAATACTGTCTGAAGTAAAATAGACAGAATGCAAATACAAGAAGAGGCACTGGTAGCTGCAGAATAGCTTAGAAAGGCAGCTCACCAATAAACTTATGGATAATGTGGGTGTGCGATGATAGGTCCTCCATTAGTACCTGTCTCAGATCCTGCAAAAAAAAGTGCAGCAAGTGTAGCATGAGTACGTACACAACGTGTACCCAATAAGTATCAAGCCTAATCTCGAAGAGGTAGAGACGAGAGTTCGACTTTGACACTCACAAAGGGTCAATAGTAATAATTGAAATAAAAATAGAACATTTAAATCAACATGATTCATGGAATTTAACAATAATTTTTATTTAACCAGTAGAAATAATTAAATTCCTTTAAATGCAACAAATTACAATCTATTAATTAAACTCACAAGTTGCAATTAAAATATCAAGGTATCGTGTAATTATTATATTATTAGGCACGATTTCTGCCGAGGTCGTACGGCCCGTTCCAGAGTGTCGTGGACACTGCCGAGGGACGTGCGGTGTGATCCATAGATGTATCTATACTGCTGAGGCGTTCGGACCGCTCCACAAGAAAGGACGATATTTTTCTTATGTACCTCCGGAATGAGAGTATATTTATTATAAGATTAATTCGAGAGGATGAACAATTTCTTTTAACAATTAATTAATTTAAACAGAAAATTAAGCATATGAGATTTCCATCTTTTACTATCTTTCCCTAACAATTCACAATATATATCAAATAATTTAATTAAATAAAGAATATAATTTACACATATAATTCATGATTTGAGTCCTAAACTACCCGGACTTTAGCATAAATAGTAGCTACGCACGGACTCTCGTCACCTTGTGCACACGTAACCCCCGCAATTAGCAATAATTATTAATTTAATCACCTATGGGGTAAATTCTCCCTCACAAGACTAGACAAGAGACTTACCTTGTCTCAAAGTCCACTTTCCGATTACCACGTCACGTTAAATTCTCAATTCGATGCCGAAAAATCCGAAATAATCCAAATATTATACAAAATAATTAATACATGTTCAATAATTCGATTTTAGGCTATTAAATAAATTACCCTAACCAAAACAGTAAAATTCCTAAAATTCACCCGAGCCTACGTGCCCGTATTCCGAAATTTTTGGATGAAAACGTTGCCCATAATCTCAAGAACTCAAATATAAAATTTCTATCCAATTTCATAACCATTTTTGTGGTTAAAATCTCGTTTTTATAAGAATCTAGGTTTTTCATCTAAACCTTTGATTTCTAAGATTTACTAGTTATAATCTACCCATAATCTATGTATTTAGCTCAAAGTATGTAGAATTAACTTACCTTCAAATTGCTAGTTGAAATCCTCTCTCAAAAAGCTCCAAAATCGCCCAACAATGGAAGAAAAATGGGCTCAAAATGACTGAACCCCGATTTTTAATCCATTCTGCCTAGCAGTGGTTTCGCACCTGCGGAAGGTGTACCGCACCTGCGGAAAAGCCTTGCAGGTGCGAGTTTTCCCTCGCCTGCCAAGCGTCGCATCTGCACACATTTCTCGCACCTGCGCATTCGCAGGTGCGCCCAAAATTCCGCACCTGCGATGACAGGCTTCCCCTTCCCTTTCCGCTTCTGCGTATAAATCTCGCATCTGCGAAGGTCGCACTTGCGGCTGTCAAAGCGCATGTGCGAACGTAACCAGAAGCAGAAAACTTTAGTTCTTCCTCCAAATTCCAAAATTGGTCCGAGCCTCGTCCGGTTAACACTCGGAGTCCCAGCCCCCCGGGTGCCCCGCCCGAACATACCAACAAGTTTGAAATCATAAAACGGACTCGCTCGAACTCTCGGAACGTGTAAAACAACATCAAAACTAAGAATCATACCTCAAACCAAATTGATTCAACTTAGAAATTTCAAATTCTTCAAACTTATACTACTCGGAATGACACCAAATTTTGCGTGCAAGTCTTAAATCGTTATACGAAGCTATTCCCAGACTCGGAATTCCAAACGGACCTCAATTACTCCAAAACCTACTCTAAACCAAATTTAAAAAACATTAAACCTTCGAATAGTTGATTTTTATTATTAAGCACCGAAACGCTCCCGGGTTGTCCAAAACCCAATCCGAACATACGCCCAAGTCCAAAAGCATCACACAAAATCATTGGAACCGTCAAATCCCGATTTCGGGGTCGTTTTCTCAAAATGTTGACCGAATTCAAACTTGGCCTTTTAAAACCAACTTAAGGAACCAAGTGTTCCGATTTCAACCCGAACACTTCCAAATACCAAACCAACTATCCCCGCAAGTCATAAATTAATAAAAGCACATACAAGGAATTTTATTTAGGGGAACGAGGTTCTAAAAGTAAAAATGACCGGTTGGGTCATTACATTATCACTCCACCCATATAATATCCCAACACACATAACAACAGTGAAAAATAGTGAAATGCCACCCGCATGCCCGCATAATGTCAACAATGGAATGCCACCCTTATACGCCGCATAACAGTAACCCAAATCATACAACAATTCACACAGAATATTATCACAACAGCATAGCATAATCAACTCGTATTTACAAATTGCCCGTCGGCCACAACCTTTCCAAATGTATAACGAAATCAATTAATTTCACAACAGATAGTCACGGCTCAACACAATGTATATAAAATCTCAAAAATAACAACAAGGATGGAAAAGTAACTCAGCAAGAACAACGCCTTCTTTAATCCATATTCTTGGTAAATAGATTAATACCTCTTTTCAAATTTAATTAATTTATTATTTGCAGATGAAAATTCCTTAATGAAATTATTTCCACAAAATGACAACTCAACATAACACAGAATCCATATAAAATTCAAGTGACAATCACACCAAATTATCATATAAAAACAAACTCGGCAAATAAGGAATGAGGCATGACAAATAAAGGATTTAATAAGTGCCAACAATTTCCAAATTAATACATAAAATGTCTAAGACTTTAAACCAATAAAATTTGCATATATAAGCTTGAGTACGTAGTCGTCACCTTGCGTACACGGCTTTCACATTACACAAATGGCACATACGACTCAATGCCAAAGGGGTGATTCACCCACTCAAGGTTATGCAAGATACTTACCTCGACGAAACTAAACCGAGTCTTTAAATGATCTTCGCGAGTGAATCCATATCTGGACGGCTCAAATCTCGATGATTTCCTTGAAAATTCCTCGAAAATAAGATCGCCACAAATCGAGCTTTCTTAATTCAGCTCTTTAGTGGTATGAAAACCTCCCACTACTCATACAACTTCAATCTACATCAACATAATTCAATTGGACCAATATTAGTAAATTGTCATGACCCGATTTCCCCTCCGTGTGACGTTGTGACGGCGCCTAGTCTCTACAACTAGGTAAGCCTAACATTTGCGGAGTAATAAAATAAAAATATAAATTTAACCAACTATTCAAAAATACACAACAATCCCAAAACCCGGAACATCGTGAATCACAAACTACAGAAGATAACTAGTATCTCTATGCACCAGAGTCTAATAACAGAAGTAAGGAAGGTAAATGACATAGGAGGGAATAGAGGGGGACTCCGAGGTCTGCGGACACGGCAGATATACCTTGAAGTCTCCGTACAGCAGCAAGCACTCTCAGCTAGTAGCGGGGCTGATAAGAAGTACCTGGATCTGCACACAAACATGTACAGAAGAGTAGCATGAGTACACCACAATCGGTACCCAATAAGTGCCAAGACTAACCTCGGTAGATTAGTAACGAGGTCAGGTCCGGGCCCTACTGGAATATGATAATAAAGCAAGGCAAAAATAAAATATCGCAGTAAAATAAAGACTAAAATTTAACAAGAAAGAATTCATAGAAGGTAACAGCTCAATACACAGTAATACAACAGGGGATCTCCCAAGATACCGTCTCGTAGTCCCAAAAGTAAATATACAGGGGGGTCTCCCAGAATACCGTTCTGTAGTCCCAAAGTAAATATGCAATACAGGGGGATCTCCCGAAATACCGTTCCGTAGTCCCAAAGTAAATATGCAGTACAAGGGGATCTCCGGAATACCGTTCCGTAGTCCCAAAGTAAATATGCAGTACAGGGGGATCTACCATAATACCGTTCCGTAGTCCCAAAGTAAATATGTAGTACAGGGAATCTCCCGGAATACCGTTCGGTAGTCCCAAAGTAAATATGCAGCGCAAACAATAGAAATACAACTACATCATGAAATCTTACGATTTAGACTAAGTACCAGTCAACGAAGAAATAGGAAATTCACTAAGCATGCTGCACAGAGTTCACATAAGCAGTTAAGACACGTAGACATGTTGTATTAGACTAAACAAGATAGCTACACATATTGGAATAACTCAATTAAGAATGAAAATAGATTGATACTCATTAAAATGGTATAACTCAAAACAAAAGGAAAATAGGTTGCTGCTCAGTAAGAAAATTGGGTTTTTCCACAACTAGCCCGTGTATGTACTCGTCACCTCACATACACGGCACTCACATATCACAATAATTTCAAATCTTAAGGGGATTTCCCCCGCACAAAGTTAGGCAAGCCACTTACCTCGAACCAAGCTCAATCAATCGATCACAATGCCCTTCCCACGAATATCCTGCTCTGAATGGCCCAAATCTAGCCAAAAGCAATTACATATCACAAATACAACCATAATAGACTCATCTAATTAATAAAATCAATACTTTAACAAAAATTCCGAAATTCGTCCTAAAACGTTGACTTGGGACCACGTCTTGGAATCGAGTAAAATTCACAAAATCCGAAAGCCCATTCACTCACGAGTCTAACAATAACAAATTTACTAAAATCCGACACCAAATGGTCCTTCAAATCCACAAATCAAACTTTCCAGATCCCTAGCCTCAAACTCCCAAATTCCACCTTAAATACACACTAACTAGGTAGAAAAACAAATGGGGAAGCAAGATTATTGATCGAAAATAAGCACAAGGGACTTACTTTAAGAAATGCCTCTAAAATGCTCTCAAAAATCGCCCTAAACCGAGTTTGCAAAGTCAAAAATGACAAAAATCACGAAGCCCTTCAGTTTTAAACACTGCCCAGGAATTTCCGCACCTGCGGAGCCTGGTCTCGCACCTGCGCGCCCGCTCGTGCGGAAATGTGGGTGCACCTGCGAAAACGACTAACCTTGGCTGCCTCCGCTTCTGCGACCACTGGTCCGCATCTGCGCTATCGTAGGTGCGGAGAAACCATCGTACATGTTACCTCTGCTGATCTCCACCCCTTCCGCACTTGTGCTCAACCTTCCGCACATGCGGCCTCGCACCTGCGGCTAATACCCTCGCAGGTGCGATCATACCAGCAAAAGACCAAACTTTAGAAATTTCTCAACTTCCATTCCAAGTCCGTTAACCACCTGAAACTCTCCCGAGGCCCCTGGGACATCAACCAAACATACAAACCAATCCTAAAACACCATACAAACTTAGTCGAGCCCTCAAACCACATCAAACAACGCTAAAATCACAAATCATCCTCTGATTCAAACTTAAAGAACTTGAAACTTCTAAATTCGATAACCGATGCCGAAACCAACCAAACCACGTTCGATTGACCCCAAATTTTGTACACAAGGCATATTCAACATTACGGACCTACTCCAATTTCCGAAATTGGAATCCGACACCGATATCAAAAAGTCCACTACCGGTCAAAATCTCCAAAAATTCAACTTTCGTCATTTCAAGCCTAAATAAGCTACGGACCTCCAAAACACAATCTGAACACGCCCCTAAGTCAAAAATCACCTAACGGAGCTAACAAAGCCGACGGAATTCCATTCCGGAGTCGTCTTCACCCAGTTCTGACTACGGTCCAAATCCTAAGGCTTAAACCTCCATTTAGGGACTAAGTGTCCCAAAACACTCCAAAAACTGTAATGAAACCTCCCGGCAAGTCACAATAGCAGAAAAAGATATGGGAGAAGCAGTAAATAGGAGATTGGGGCTATTACTCTCAAAACGACCGATCGGGTCGTTACATTCTCCCCTTCTGAAAACAATCGTTCGTCCTCGAACGAGCATAGAGACATACCTGAAGTGGTGAAAAGATGAGGATAATGGCTGTGCATATCCTGCTCGGTCTCCCAAGTCGCCTCCTCGACCGGCTTTCCCCTCCACTGAACCTTCACGGAAGCAATGCTCTTTGACCTTAGCTTTCTGACCTGCCTATCTAAAATAGCCACTAGCTCTTCAACATAAGATAGATCCTTGTCCAATTGGACTGAGCTGAAATCCAATACGTGAGATGAATCACCGTGATACTTTCGGAGCATCAAAACATGAAATACCGGATGAACTCCTACTAAGCTGGGAGGTAAGGCAAGCTCATAAGCAACCTCTCCAACATGCTGCAACACCTCAAAAGGACCAATGAACCTTGGACTCAGCTTGCCCTTCTTTCCAAATCTCATAACGCCCTTCATAGGAGAATCCCGGAGCAAGAACCGCTCTCCAACCATGAATGAAACATCGCGAACCTTTCGGTCTGTGTAACTCTTCTGTCTGGACTGGGCTGTGCAAAGTCTATCCTGAATCACCTTAACCTTTTCCAAGGCATCCTGAACCAAGTCCATACCCAATAATCTGGCCTCACCCGGCTCGAACCAACCCACTAGGGACCGACACCGCCTACCATACAGAGCCTTATACGGTGCCATCTGAATGCTGGACTGATAACTGTTATTGTAAGCAAACTCCGCAAGTGGCAAGAACTGATCCCAAGCACCCCCAAAATCTATCGCACACCTACAAAGCATATCCTCCAGTATCTGAATAGTGCGCTCGGACTGTCCATCCGGCTGAGGGTAAAATATTGTGCTCAACTCAACCCGAGTACCCAACTCATATTGTACGGTTCTCTAGAACCTTGATGTAAACTACATACCCTGGTCAGATATGATAGATGCCGGTACGCCATGAAGCCTGATGATCTCGCGGATGTAAATTCGAGCTAGCTGCTCGAAAGAATAGGTAGTCATCACATGAATGAAATGATCTGACTTGGTCAGCCTATCTACAATAACCCAAACTGCATCAAACTTCCGTTGAGTCCGTGGGAGTCCAACAACGAAGTCCATAGTGATCTGCTCCCATTTTCACTCCGAAAATCTCTATCTTCTGAAGCAACCCACCAGGTCGCTGATACTCATACTTCACCTACTGGCAATTTAGACATCTAGCTGCAATACTCTACTATGTCCTTCTTCATCCTCCTCCAACAATAATGTTGCCTCAGGTCCTGATATATCTTCGTGGCACCCGGATGAATGGAGTATTGCGAGATGTGAGCCTCTTGGAGAATCAACTCATGCAAACCATCCACATTAGGCACACATAGCCTGCCCTACATCCTCAATGCACCATCATCCCCAATAGTGACCTCTTTAGCATCACCGTGTTGGACCGTCTGCTTAAGAACAAGTAGATGGGGGTCATCATACTGACGCTCCTTGATACAATCATAAAGAGAAGACCGAGAGACCACACAAGCCAATACTCGACTCGGCTCAGAAATATCCAATCTCACAAACTGGCTGGCTAAGGCCTGAACATCCAACGCCATGGGCCTCTCTGCTACAGGTAGATACGCTACGCTCCCCAAACTCTCTGTCCAGCGACTCAAAGCATCGGCCACCATATTGTCCTTCCCAGGGTGGTACAAAATGGTGATATCATAATCCTTAAGCAGCTCCAACCACCTCCTATGACGCAAATTAAGATCCTTCTGCTTGAACAGATGCTGCAACTCCGGTGATCGGTGTAAATCTCATAAGGAACATCGTACAAATAATGCCGCCAAATCTTCAAGGAATGAACAATAGCTGCTAACTCAAGGTCGTGGACAGGATAGTTCTTTTCATGCACCTTCAGCTATCTGGACGTGTAAGCAATCACCCTACCATCCTGCATCAACACCGCGTCGAGACCAATCTGCGAGGATTCACAATATATAGTATAAGATCCCGAACCTGTAGGCAATACCAATACTAGGGTTGTAGTCAAAGCTGTCTTGAGCTTCTGAAAGCTCTCCTCACATTCCTCTGTCCACCTGAACGGAGCACCCTTCTGGGTTAGCCTAGTCATAGGTGCTGCAATAGATTAGAATCCCTCAACGAACTAATGGTAATACCCCGCCAAACCAAGAAAACTCTGAATCTCCGTAGCTGAGGACGGTTTGGGCCAACTCTGCACTGCTTCAATCTTCTTCGAATCCACCTGGATCCCATCACTCGATACTATATGACCCAAGAATGCCACTGAGTCTAGCCAAAACTCACACTTTGAAAATTTTGCATATAACTTATTTTCTCTCAAGGTCTGAAGCGCGATCTTCCCGAGCCCGGGAATACACCAGAATGTCATCAATAAATACTATGACGAATGAGTCAAGATAAGGCCGGAACACACTGTGCATCAAGTGCATAAAAGCTGCTGGGGCATTGGTCAGCCCAAAAGACATAACAAGAAACTCATAGTGACCATATCTGGTCCTGAAAGTAGTCTACATGATATCTAGCTCCCGAATCTTCAACTGATGATATCCTGAATGTAAGTCAATCTTGAAAAACACTCTAGCACCCTGTAACTGATCAAATAAGTCATCAATACGAGGCAATGGATACGTATTCTTCACTGTGACTTTGTTCAACTAGCGGTAATCAATACACATCCGCATAGAACCATCCTTCTTATTTACAAATAAGACAGGAGCACCCCAAGGTGACATACTGGGCCGAATAAAGCCCTTATCAAGCAAATCTTGTAACCGCTCCTTCAAATCCTTCAATTCAGGAGGAGCCATACGATATGGAGGAATAGAGATGGGCTGAGTGCCCGGCAACAAATCAATGCCAAAATCAATATCTCTGTCGGGTGGCATGCCCAGAAGATCAGCGGGAAATACATCTGGAAAATCCCTCACTACTGGGACTACCTCAACTGTAGGGGTATCAATACTGACATCTCTCACATAAGCTAGATACGCGTCATACTCCTTCTCAACCATTCGTTGAGCTTTAAGAAATGAAATAACTCTGGTGGGATATACTATAAGGTACCTCTCCACTCTAATCGCGGTAAACCTGGCATAGCCAGCGTCACAGTTTTGGCGTGACAATCAAGAATAGCATAATGAGGCGACAACCAGTCCATGCCCAAAATAATATCAAAGTCCACCATGCTGAGCAATAATAAATCGGCTCTGGTCTCAAAACCACTAAGAACAATCAAACACGACTGATACACGTGGTCCACAACAAGAGAAACTCCCACAGGAGTAGACACATAAACAGGGGAACTCAAAGAATCCCGAGATACACCCAAATACGGGACAAAATAAGAGGACACATAGGAATATATAGATCCTGGGTCAAATAATACCGACGCATCTCTATGATAGACTAGAACAATACCTGTAATGACAGAATTAGAAGCAACTACCTCTGTACGAGCAGGAAGGGCATAATATTTGGCCTGGCCTCCCCCTCTAGGGAGACCTCTACCTACCCGGCCTCCACCTCGAGCTGGCTGAGCAGATGGGGTGGCAGCTGGTACTTTAATGGCACGTTGTGGCTAAGAAGTCTGTGGAGGTGCACCCCTCCTAAATCTGGGGCAATCCCTCACTATATGGCGAGTGTCGCCACACTCAAAACAAGCTCTGGGAGGGTGTGGCTGCTGTGACTGGCTCTGGCCTGATCTGCTGGACTGGCCGCTAGGAACACCCCATGCAAGAGGCACACTAGATACTGGCGGTGCATAATAAGGCTCCTGGGCCTAGAAGGTACCAAAATACCACTGGCGGCTGGAACAGCTGAATGGACGGGGCGACTCACATAACCCCTATCATGGCGAGCTGCTGGGGCACGAGCACTAGAATAAGAACCAGTCTCTCGAGACCTCTTGGCCTCCCTCTCTTCTCTATCCTGAGCAAGCATGCCCTCCAATCTCCTGGCGATACTCACAACCTGCTGATAAGAAATATCCATCTCCAACTCCCTGGCCATACTAATCCGGATGCTGGGGTGGAGTCCCTCAATAAATCGTCGAACCCTCTCTCGAACTGTGGAAACCAAGGCCGGTGCATGTCGGGCCAAATCACTGAAACGAACTGCATACTCTGATACAGTCATAGCACCCTGGTGCAGCTGCTCAAACTCTGCGCGTCATGAGTCCCTGAGGCTCTGAGGGACACTCTCTCTCAAAAACATGTCCGAGAACTGAGTCCATGTAAGTGAAGATGCCTCAGCTGGACTACTCAACTCATAAGCACGCCACTACTGATAGGCTACTCCTCTAAGCTGGAATGTAGTAAAAGAAACCCCGCTCGTCTCCGCTATGCCCATAGTACGGAGAATACGATGACACTCCTCCAGAAAACCCTGAGCATCATTTGTAGCCAATCCGCTGAAGGTAGGTGGGTGGTACTTCTTGTACCTCTCAAGTCTGAGCTGCTCCACCTCAGAAGTTATTGCCCTAACCTCGGGCTGAGCTGGAGCTACCGGCTGCATTGGTACAATCTTTGGAACCTGGTCGACCTGAACCCGTTGCTCTGGAGTACCGGCGACGAGAGTTTTTGCTCCTCCCCCGATCTGAGATATGGCAGGAGCAAGTGGAATCAAACCAGCCTGAGCTAAGGTCCTGAACATGCTCAGAAACTGGGCTAGAGTCTCCTGGAGTGCTGGTGCAGAAACAGGTACCTCAGGTGTCTGCCCTCCAGTTGGAGCTACTGGGGGCTCCTCTGTAGCAGCTCGTACGGGTGCTCTGGCTGCACCACGTGGACGTCCTCAGCCTCTACCCCGGCCCCGGCCTCTCGCGGCTCTAGCAGGGGTGTGGGTGCCTGTTCATCAGATCCGCCTGTACGTGTCCTCACCATCTGTGAGAGAATAGAATACAGAAGTTTAGAATTTTGAAGTCAAACATTTCGCACGACAAAGAATCAAAGAAGTGAAATTGTTTTCCTATTAGTTTCATAGCCTCCCGAAGATAAATACAGACGTCTTTGTACCGATCCGCGAGACTCTACTAAACTTGCTTGTGGCTCACGACACCTATGAACATAGAGCTCTGATACCAACTTGTCACAACCTGATTTTCCCTCCGTGTGACATCGTGATGGCACCTAGTCTCTACAACTAGGTAAGCCTAACATTTGCGGAATAATGAAATGAAAATATAAATTTAACCAACTATTCAAAAATACACAACAATCCCAAAATCTGGAATATCGTGAATCACAAACTATAGAAGGAAACTAGTATCTTTATGCACCAGAGTCTAATAACAGAAGTAAGGAAGGTAAATGACATAGGAGGGAATAGAGAGGGACTCTGAGGTCTGCAGACGCGGCAGATATACCTTGAAGTCTCCATACAGAAACAAGCACTCTCAGCTAGTAGCGGGGTTGATAAGAAGTACCTAGATCTGCACACAAAACATGTGCAGAAGATTAGTATGAGTACACCACAATCGGTACCCAATAAGTGCCAACCTAACCTCGGTAGAGTAGTGACGAGATCAGGTCCGGGCCTACTGGAATATGATAATAAAGCAAGGCAAAAATAAAATATCGCACTAAAATAAAGACTGAAATTTAACAAGAAAGAATTCATAGAAGGTAACAGCTCAATACACAGAAATACAACAGGGGATCTCCCGAGATACCGTCTCGTAGTCTCAAACATAAATGTGCAAGGAGGTCTCCCAGAATACCGTTCCGTAGTCCCAAAGTAAATATGCAAGATAGGGGGATCTCCCAAAATACCATTTCGTAGTCCCAAATTAAATATGCAATACAAGGTGATCTCTCGGAATACCGTTCCGTAGTCCCAAAGTAAATATGCAGCACAGGGGGATCTACCGGAATACCATTCCGTAGTCCCAAAGTAAATATGTAGTACAGGGGATCTCCCAGAATACCGTTCGGTAGTCCTAAAGTAAATATGCAAGACAGGGGGATCTCCCGAAATACCGTTCCGTAGTCCAAAAGTAAATATGTAGTATAGAGGGATCTCCCGAAATACCGTTCCGTAGTCCCAAAGTAAATATGCAGTACAAGGGGATCTACCGGAATACCGTTCCGTAGTCCCAAAGTAAATATGCAATGCAAACAATAGGAATACAACTACATCACAAAATCTTACGATTTAGACTAAGTACCACTCAAGGAAGAAACAGGAAATTCACTAAGCATGCTGCACAGAGTTCACATAAGCAGTTAAGACACGTAGACATGTTGTATTAGACTAAACAGGATAGCTACATATATTGGAATAACTCAATTAAGAATGAAAATAGATTGATACTCATTAAAATGGTATAACTCAAAATAAAAGGAAAACAGGTTGCTGCTTAGTAAGAAAATCGGGTTTTTCCACAACTAGCTCGTGCACGTACTCGTCATCTCACGTACACGACGCTCACATATCACAATAGTTCCAAATATTAAGGGGATTTCCCCCACACAAAGTTAGGCAAGGCACTTACCTCGAACGAAACTCAATCAATTGGTCACAATGCCCTTCCCACGAATATCCGGCTCCGAATGGCCCAAATCTAGCCAAAAACAATTACATATCACAAATACAACCATAATAGACTCATCTAATTAATGAAATCAATACTTTAACAAAAATTCCGAAATTCGTCCTAAAAAGTCGACCCGAGCCCACGTCTCGGAATCGGATAAAATTCACAAAATTCGAAAGCCCATTCACTCACGAGTCTAACCATAACAAATTTACTAAAATCCGACACCAAATGGTCCTTCAAATCCATAAATCAAACTTTCCAAATTCCTAGCCTCAAACTCCAAAATTTCACCTTAAATACACACTAACTAGGTGGGAAAACAAATGGGGAAGCAAGATTATTGATCAAAAATAAGCACAAGGGACTTACCTCAAGAAATGCCTCGAAAATGCTCTCAAAACTCGCCCTAAACCGAGTTTGCAAAGTCAAAAATGACAAAACTCACGAAGCCCTTCGGTTTTAAACACTGCCCAGGCATTTTCGCACCTGCGGAGCCTGGTCTCGCACCTGCGCGCCCGCTGGTGCGGAAATGTGGGCGCACCTGCGAAAACGACTAACCTTGGCTGCCTCCGCTTCTGCGACCACTGGTCCGCATCTGTGCTATCGCAGGTGCGGAGAAACCATCGCACCTGCGACCTCTGCTGATCTCCACCCCTTTCGAACCTGCACTCAACCTTCCGTACATGCGGCCTCGCACCTGCGGCTAATACCCTCGCAGGTGCGATCATACCAGCAAAAGACCAAACTTCAGAAATTTCTCAACTTCCATTCCAAGTCCGTTAACCACCCGAAACTCACCTGAGGCCCCTGGGACATCAACCAAATATACAAACCAATCCTAAAATACCATACGAACTTAGTCGAACCCTCAAACCACATCAAACAATGCTAAAATCACAAATCATCCTCCGATTCAAACTTAAAGAACTTGAAACTTCTAAATTCGACAACTGATGCCGAAACCAACCAAACCACGTCTGATTGACCCCAAATTTTGCACACAAGGTATATTTATCATTACGGACCTATTCCAACTTCCGAAAATTGGAATCTGACCCCGATATCAAAAAGTCCACTACCGGTCAAAATCTCCAAAAATTCGAGTTTCGCCATTTCAAGCCTAAATAAGCTACGGACCTCCAAAACACAATCCGGACACGCCCCTAAGTCAAAAATCACCTAACGGAGCTAACAGAACCGACAGAATTTCATTTTGGAGTCGTCTTCACCCAATTCCGACTACGGTCCAAATCCTAAGGTTTAAACCTCCGTTTAAGGACTAAGTGTCCCAAAACACTCCAAAAACTGTAACGAAACCTCCCGGCAAGTCCCAATAGCAGAAAAAAATATGGGAGAAGCAGTAAATAGGGGATCAGGGCTATTACTCTCAAAACAACTGGCCGGGTCGTTACATAAACAAATTTCCAAATTTTTTATCATTTAGGCATTTTATCAAACACCTAGAGTACATAGCATTTTACGATCTCTAGTAATAGTATTTCTTCATTCAATAATCCCTCCTTCCCACCAACAAGAGATACTAAACTATCCTTTGTCTACAAACAATCTTCTTTAGCACCATTAAAATCATCAATGAACTCACATCCACCCAATTGTTGCTAATTAATTCATTACAAAATCTCTACAACACCCAATAATCTAGTTTACGTATTTATGGCTTCCAAGCACTATCCAATAAGGGCTAATACTTATTTCTTGCTCACATACTCATAATAAATCCATGCATATATGTCTAAGGGTGTAAGATTAACTTTTGGAAGAAATCTTGCCAAAACCCTCTTTTGAGTTCCTGAAGAAATTTTTGAAGATCTAAGAATTTCATGGTGGATTGAGTTAGTTTTAGAGTGGAAATGATAAAATAAAATACCAAATTAGTAGGTATTACTCACCTTAGAGATGCAGGGAGTTGGAGGTCTTAAGAGAGTGAATGAAACCCCCAAAATTCGGTCAAGAGGAATGGGGGAAAATGAACCCCAAAGCGAGTATATAATATTTCGAGCGCCACAGGTGGCGTGTGGTGCTGCATGTGGCCCTGTTTCCAAAACCTCAAAAATCTCAGCGCCAGGGCTAGCGCCCCACACAAGATTATTGTGCGCTGGTGACGGAAAATCTTTTCTATTTCGCTCGGGTCAAGGTTATTTAGGAAACCGCCACTTTCACACAAGATTTATTCAAGAATTTTCCCGAGGTACCAAACCTCAAAATCACAAATCACGTATGGATTCAAGCCTAAGAAACTTATGAACTTCTGAATTCCAAATTCTACATTCGATGCCGAAACATATCAAATCAATCCGGAATGACTTCAAATTTTGCACACGAGTCATCAATGTCATAATGGAGCTGTTTCAAATTTCTAAAATCGAAATCCGACCTCGTTATCAACCAATCAACTTACGGTCGAATTTATGAATATTTCAAGAACTTCATTTTCCAACTTTTCGCCGAAATGTGCCTAATTGTCCTACGGACTTCCAAATACCAATCCGGACATACGCCTAATTGTGAAATCACCATATGAAGTTATTGACATCATCACAATTCCATTCCGGAGTCGTTTGCTCAAAAGTCAAACTTCGATCAACTATTTTCATTCAAGCTTCAAAATTAAGAATTATTCTTTCAATCTAATTCTGAGTCTTCCGAAAACCAAACTCGACCCTCTATACAAGTCATAGCACATATTATGAAGTTGCTCGAGACCTTAAGTCGTTGAACGGGATGTAAATTCTCAGAACGACAAGTCTGGTCGTTACATTCTCCCCTTATTAAACATATATTCGTCCTCGAACATGCCAAGAATTATTCTGAGGACTTCAATTTACTGAGTGCATTTACTATACATATATTCGCGGGTAGTCCTACGTCACCGCAATTGTCATAAATCTGACAACACCATCTTAGTTGAGATTATTTCTCATGTTTACACTTATAAGCCTTAAAATCAAATTTCTTACACTTCAGTAATTTTCCAAAATACATGATTTTTCACATCAACATACGGTATTAGATTCAACCGGCTGTAGCAACTCGTGCCTACTCTCGCACGGCACATTCATATAGCGTGACACATCATACATAGGCCCGTAATAATAACTCTGGCCACAATGGTTGCCCATAATCAATTTCAGCGCTGACAATTAAATTTTATCTCACTTATTTACTTATTAATATGAGTACACACGCAAAATGCATATTCTAAGACTAATACTATATTAAAATCACGAAACCCTTTAACGAAATATTATCATCTTTTTTTACCCTTCAAATTCAAAATTATAATTTTATTTTATTTTTCTAATATTTAGGAATTTGATATCAAGTAAAATTTTAATTATTAAATTTTTTTCTTATTTGAAAAAGTAATTAACACCAAAAAATAAAAAAATTCAAGTTGACACCTAAATTGGAGAAATCAAAGTAGGAAACTAAATATCGTGCACTTTGAACTCTATTAGGTTTAGGAGTCTTCATTATGAGTATAAGCGAATTGGATTTTAAATATTTTTCTTTTATGAAAAAAATATCCTTTGAATTTTGGAAGGGTTGCTTCCCTTCCTTCTCCAAGGAAGTTCAACAAAGGAGGAACAAAAGGCCTTTTACAATATTAATTATAATAACAATCATCCAGAATTAAAAATTACACTTTCTATAAGTTTTGATTTTTATTTATAACGTAAATAAGTAATTTTAATTTATGCATTATATTTAAAGATTATTACATTTAAATTTTATAATAATCACTAGGCTACACATGCGAAACACGTACTCTATAACTAGTTTAAATTTTTAAAAAAACGAATGACATGTACTAAACCAACAAAAAAAAAAATTATGAGTAAAGATAAGATTTTGAAGAATATGTCAACTATATGTATGATCATTAATTTACAATGAAAAAGAAAATAATGAACAAAACAAAGTGAAAAAACGCTATTAATGCGCATTTGTATAATTGTATTCATATATACATAATACATACATCAAATAGATCAATAATTTAAGTCTTTTGAATAGAGAGTTACATCATTCACAACAAACAATAGAAAAGAAATATATGTTGAAGCAAAAATTATTCTCATTCCAAACTAGCTAGTGCTTAATTTGCTACAAACTATACGTCAACATTATACAAAACATTTACACCTATTATGAACCACAAATCTTCCCCCATTACACGAGAAATTAATTAAGAAAAAGAGATCGAGCCTAATTAATGTTTAAAATTGAAAAGATAAATCAGCAAATCCAACAGTTCCCACCATCATATCCAAAAAATGGTGATGATTATTGGTAGAATTAAAGTTAAGTAGAACAGAAGAATCTTCATCAGTTGGAGAATCACAGATCATTTGAGAAACTTTAGGAAAAGTTTTGCATGTGTGATGACCATAGTACGTGACTCGAAATAGTGGCGGATTTTCTTGGATTCTTTGCACTTGTTTGTTTGCTTCGCATCCTTGATCAAATTTATGAGTGCACCTAAAGTAGTTCCTGCATATTTTATTCATATGTCAATCACTATAATTTTCCAAAAACATAAAGAAATTATATATATACAGGTAACTAAAATACGGCTTTCTTGATTATCGACAATTGTGCTTTAAAAAGTGCATGTTTTGGTAAATAACGTTACTATGAAAGATAGCAGGTATATACAGATATGTGTGTATTTTAATAAAAGTATATATTTTGAACGGCATCCTAAGACTCAAATTTTAGTCAATTGCATCTAAATATATGGGTGAAATTAGACATTGAGCGTGCAAATTAGCCCGGACACTATTGTTATAAAAAAATATTTTTATGCTTAAAAAAAAGTGAAGGTGGAGACTCAAACCTTGGATATTTGGCATTGAGAATGTGCTTCTGACCATATTTTCTCCATGCATGGCCATCATCCACTAAAGTTGAGGTTTCTTTAATTGTTGTCTCTAAAGTTTTCCTGTATCAAAAGGTTGAAAAAATCATTTGTTAGAAACTTATATTAAACCTAAAATTTCACTCATCTTAAACTTTCCTAGAAACAGTACCAGGATCAAATTACCCTTGTAAATTATTAGTACATCACTGTTGAACAACAATTCTAAAATAAAACCCATTTTTTTATACCAAAATGCTCTTAAAATATTGTCTTTCACAATTTTGTATTTCAAAGATTGAGTTAAAGTACAACACTGTCAATGGGCATCGAGGAATCCAACCAAATTTCCTACAGTTTCATTTTCACCAACCAACTTTCCTTCTAGTTAACTAATAGCCCATTTGATCCAACTTCTTTTTGGTCAAAAGTAATTTTTTTGCCAAAAGTAATTTTTTTCTAAAATTTGTGTTTTTGGCTAAGCTCTTACGAGGAAAAAAGCGTTTTTAAGTACGTAGAAGCATAAACATTTTTTGAGAAGCAGAAAAAAATATTTCTTTTCTAAATTGCTTTTTCAAAAATACTTTTGAAAAAAATATACTTAGTAACACTTTTAAAATATTGGTCAAACACTAATTGTTGCTAAAAAAATATTTTTAAATTAATTAGTCAAATATAATTTGTTTCTCACTTAAAGCACTTTTAAAAAAATTGAGAAAAACATTTTTTAAAATAAGATACTTTTAAAAGCGTGGCCAAACATTCTATAAAATAAGACGTACATGACTACTAGACAGTCAAATCTAGGGGTGTCAATAGATATTTAAAAATCGACTAAACCAACCGAACTGAACGGTACCGAACCGATTTTTAAGTTTCTTTTAATAAAACTGTAGGTTTTTATATAAATGTATAATCGTACCGATAATTAGGGTAGTTTTTATTTTATAAAAATAAACCAAAAAAATACCGAACCGTACCGAATAAATTTACATGTGAAAAATATATTTATATATTAAGTTTTAAAATAATAAAGCATTAAATTTTTCCTTGGGTCTTGGAATTATGAAAACTATTATAAGCCGACATGTAATTAAACTCAAAATCCTGATTCTCAAACCGATTATGTTACTCCTATTGAAACTAAATTATTTTCAACATATTCACTGGCAAGACACAAGGTATTGTAGCGATTATAAGTAGCAAACTACAATGTATTAAATATGTTTCATTTCGTATGATTTAGATTTATCTTTTTAAATATTTAATCTTCTATAGATTTTATTCTTGAGTCACAGTCCCAGTTTGGTTAATATCTTTCCACTCGTGTGATTTATATTTTTTTATATTAATTTGCTTAATTTTTTTTACGCTATTATAGAATAGTTGATGGATCTATACTCTAGCCATCTTTCATATTTTCTTAATTCATCACCCTTTATATGTAAAAATATCTAGAGAGTTTTGCTAAATCCTATAAAAATAAGTATGTTATTGCATTCTACTTCTACTAGTGACTTTTACATGATATTTAAAAAATACCGAAAATTAACTGTACAAATACCGAATAAAAAACGATATGATTGGGACGATTTCAAAAAGTCTAATTTTGGTCATATATAATAGAATAATTAAAAAATTGATATAATACAAATTTTACAAAATAACCGACCGAACAGAACCATTGACCTCCCTAGTCAAATCAATAGAACTTGCTAAAACGTGTGTCACTACTCGTAAAAAGCCTATAATACCCTATAAGATACCGAGTTATAAGTACTAGTTCATTTATTCCATTTCACATGTCCCAGCTTTTCTTTCTAGTTTATTTCAAAATAATACTAGTAACAACTTTCTATATATATATATTTAAAAGCTTTTAATTTAAATTTTTCGTTTTTACTTTTAACAACATGCTTTCGTAGCCATAAAAATATTATAGTTCTCTCTCTCTCAATTTATGTGACACCTGTTTTAAAAATATTTTTTCTTACCGAAAGAACTTGTCTACCTCACACAAAATAGGGATAAGGTCTATGTATGTATGTTCTACCCTCTCCAAAGCCCAATTGTGGAATCATACGGATATGTTGTTATTGTGTTATCTCAATTTATATACTCTATCTGTTTCAATTTAGATGACACTCTTTCTTAATTAGTATGTTTCAAAAATAATGCAACATTTCTACAATTGAAAATAATTGAACTTTAAACTCTCCATTTTACTCATTTTACCCTTAATAAGAAGTTTTTATAGCCACACAGATGTTATGGTCCCACAAAATTTTTACCCCTTAAGCTTTTAAGGTCACAAGTTTCAAAAAAAAAAAAAATTTCTTAAAACTTTGTGCCGAGTCAAACTATCTAAATTAAAACGAATGAAATAACACTTTTTTCTTTTTATTCCATCCGAATAAAAAATGACACACTCCTATAATTAAATATAATTTATTTTAAATTTTTTATTATATTCTTAATTAGATAATTTATAGTCATATTTCTAAGGATGGTTTTAAATCAAAGCTTCAAAACAAATTTATGCTCAACCAAATACTATCATATAAAATGAATTCGAAATACTAAGAATAGTAAAATCACCTTCTTTTGTAGCGTCCTCGTCGATCTTTCAATGACGAAGTCTTGCAACTACCACTTGAGTCTTCAGTTGACTTCACAATTTGAGAAACTTCACTGCATTCGTTAGATCTTAGTATCGATAAAGTCTCACAGAATGAACTCATGATTTTGCCCACCAAATCCTCAGTCAATACATCTCCGGCATCTGCTTCGGGTTTCTTTATCATTTCTCTTAGCCGGCGCGTGAGTTCCCGGCCGCGATTCAACTTTTCAGTTACCTTTTCCAGATCAGACTGTGTGTAATTTTCAGACTCCATTTATTACTACGTTGCTATTTGATGAATTAATTAACTAACACTGAGAAACAAGTGAAGAGACGTGAAGGCTTCATTTATAAGTAAAAGGATTGATTAAACTTTAAAGGAAAGTTGCTTGGAAAATTCGTCCTTAGCTTGTGGAAAGACAAAACCCACGCGCATTGATTGAGATCGTTTGTTTATTTACTGTTGTGATTAGACAGTTTTGGTTCTGGTTCTTGAACCTACAACTATATTGGGTCACTTTTACAATTAAAATCAAAAGTCGAATTAAAAATTTATATTTAATACTAGGTAAATATATACAATTTTGAAATTATATATCGATGCCTCGTGCAGGAGCGTAGCTAGGGTGACAGTTGAGGGTTCGAATGCTCAAAAATTACGCTGTATATATAATGTCAAAAATAAATTTATGCATAAATAATATATGTTAAATTTCTTGGCTTATTCGTGTGTATACTTTTTAATATTTTGAATGCCTTTAGTAAAAATTTTGTTCCGTGACTAGGCTCGTGCCAAAAAAACTAGGTTGATTGTGAAGATACTAATTATTTGATCTGCTTGAAAGTATGGATTCGACTGAACTCATTAAATTTGATTCAAAATTTGTATAAATGTTTTGAGAAATTTATAAAATATATACATATAATAAACTTCATAACTAATACTCCTTCCGTTTCAATTTAGATGAGATAATTTGACTCGGCACGGAGTTTAAAGAAAACAAGAAGACTTTTAAAATTTGTGGTCTTAAAAGCTCAAAGGGTAAAAGCTTTATGGGGTCATGACATTTGTGTTGTTATAAAAGTTTCTCATTAACGGTAAAATTGATAAAATAAAGAATATAAAATTAAATTATTTTTAAATTTAAAAATATATTATTTATTTTAAAAGAGACTAAAAAAAGTACTAGTAAATTTTAAAATCAATTATATTGATGGGATAGGTTACGGTCGCCATTAAGTAAGAATTACGGTCTTGCGATATTGGTGGAAATTCTCCCACAAAAAGAAAAAATATGTGGTCACTTTTGGCTTTGCAAGGAAATGGATAGAGATTTCATACGCGCTTTGAAGAGCGTAAAAAAGGTTGCCGATGACGTTATTCATATGTTGTCAGCCTAATATCGTCATCCACTCCAGCGGTACTAATGTCTACTATAATTTTTAAGTGACGCTTAAGAATAATTAATTAGTGGTTTAGTCAAGAGCATAAGATGGAATTCGAGGTGTGGCACTGCACTTCCTTATCCTTGGAAATTGGGGACCACGACAAATATAAAAGACATGCCTCATAATTATAAAAAATGACATAGTAGTACCTATGGTTTTCATACATGCTTCTTCCACAGAATTTCGGTGGCAATGTGTAATTAAAAAAAAGGGAGAGTACTGATTTGGATAGACTATAACATAATTAAGTATTAGCTAACGTAATAGTATATTATTCCCTTTGTACTGTTTTATATAACGTTGTTTGACATAAGACTTTTGACATTTAAGAACTTGTGATCTTAAATGTATATAATATGACAGGGTAAAATTTTAATTTCAAACTTAATAAATTACCAAATATAAAAATGTATTATTCTTATGCAACATACTAGTAAAAAGAAAACAGTGACTTATAAAATGGAACGACAGAGTAAATATTTACTATTCCCTTAGATCCATTTTAATAAAATTTTTGGCCTTTTTTTGTGGTCCACAATATTTGATTTTTTTACATATTAAGAAGGAATTAATTTTATTTTTTCAAAATTTCCCTTGCAATAAAGAACCTAGATCCTAGGGTATTTGTTATATTTTCAATGAACAAATTAAGATTAACATAGTTAATTTTATTGTTAATTAATATTAAAAGATAAATTTTTTAATATGCATAAAAAAAATCAATTAAAATTGAACCGGATGGATGGAGTAATGACATCTGCAGAAGATCCGTATTCCACCAGAGGGTGTGTGACCATAGTAGACACTGTGGTGTTTTAAGCTTTCTGACCATAATTGTATTATTTCATTCAACATTTGACCTTCACTAATTAATGAGAACTAAATTAGTCATGAGGTTAAGTTAGAATGGATTAGAAATCTGAGAAGATAATATTGGTTTTAGTGGAGCATCATGCGATGACTCGTGACATGATGCTCCCTTGTAGACGTTAGGAAAATATTCCACCAAATAAAAGAAGAGAGTTCCAATCACTTTTGAGCCACTAATTCCAGGAAAGGTAGAAAACAAGATAAGATTCAAATTCTTTTTGCAATTTTGTTCCAACGGATTAAATGCGTCACAAGATAAAAACTAAAACACTAGGTTATTTCTTGTCATATGTCTAAGTTTTAGTGAACAAAGTTATCTGATACCTATGTTGGTGAGAGATATCAAGTACCAGTGATATTAATCGAGGTACATACAAGTTAACCCCAACACCACTGTTATATATAAAAAAGGGATCATTAATCTTGGTGGCGGAATGGAATTACCCAGCCTACTAGTGATATTATCTGCTTTAGGTCTAAACCCGCACGACTTTAAAACACATCACTATGGTCTATGTCTTATACACCCAATATCTCACCCGCGTTTTATCGATGCGAGATTCGCCTAGAATATCACATATACCCCCTTAAGACCCAGCATCCTTGATGAGGTTTGCCCACCATCGCATAGGATGTCATATATACCCCCTTAGGACTCATCGTCCTTGCTGAGGTTTTTTCCACCATCGGTTGCAAGGGAAGTGACTCTGATACCATATATAATAGCAGTAGTGGAGCCAGGATTTTCATTAAGGGGAGTCAAAATATAAAGAAACAAACTTACCAAGAAGTCAAGGGGTGTCATTATATAGTACATATACATATTTTTAAAAATATTACCGAGTTATACAGTGTAATTTTTCAACGAAAGGATGTCGGTTGACACCCCTTTGGGGCATGTGGCTCCTTCACTGTATAACAGCCTAACTTACTAGTGATATTGTCTGTTTTGGGCCTAAGCACGTACGGTTTTAAAACGAGTCACTAAGGTCTAAGACTTATTAACTTATAACCTAGCCAGTGGCGGAGCTACAGTGCTTCAAGGGTGATTAGGCGCACACCCTTCGCCGGAAAATTGCACTGCGTATATAAGTAAAATGTTGTTCTATTTTAATATATACAATAGCTTGCACACCCTTGACACAACCGGGTGAGGTAGCCGTGATAAAGGGTGTGCAAAATTTTTCACTGATTGTAGGTTGGAATCTCAATGCAATCTTTTGGTACAAAACCCATTTATTTTATATTATTATATTTTCAAGAAGCAATATAAGTGTAACCTTCATATCCACGTTTTCCTTTCCAAAATAGAAGTGTCGTTCTTTTCCCAATCCCAACCAACATTTGACTTTTTTTTTTCTTTTTAATTTTTCAATAAATAAATATTAAAGATCATTATTTAATTGAAAGCTACTTAATAAAAATTTCTAAAAGCTCTTTACTAGACCTAAACCTAACCTTTTCAAAATAGAAAGTAGAAACACAGAAGATAGAAACAAAAGACCATCCCTTGCTTTTTGCCTTGCTAGCCTGCTGCGTTATTGTTGTCCGTGAAATCTTCCACTCTAACTCTGAATCTGATTCAATTTCAGGTTTGACTCTTATGTCTTTCTCTTCTTTCTTTTTTTTTTTCTTAATTTATAATCTAAATTTTATTGTTAGAGTCTTTAGAGATTGAAAATTTACTAAATATTTCTAAATCTCTTAAAGAATTTACAACTAGAATAAAATAACTGACACCTAGATGACCCGATTCATCATTCCTGAACATATATTTGTTCTTTAAAAAAGAAAATAAGAAAAACTTTGGTGGATGTGTATACGAATTTGGGACATAGTTTAAATTTTCAGATTTTGATTTTCATCATTCATTATATTATAAAGGCATTTCACATGGCACGCGTTGGATACAGTAGAAGTTAATTATGGACTTCTTCTATGATGATAACTCTCTGAAAGGATACTGATTAGGAACTATTTAATTTATAAATGTTTCCTTCATGATGCCTAAACTCATATTTAAGAAGAAAACTTGTATATTGCTCTTGGATCGTGTGGATGTGTTTTATAAGATTATTGATTGGCCACTTCAAGAACTTAACGGCCGTTTCAATGAGGTGACAAGTGATTTGTTTCATGGATTGATTCATTTTCTAGTTTTGACATCAGGAAGATAGTGAGAATGGTTAAATTATATCCTGATAACTTTGATGAATTTAATTTGGGTGTCCTTGAGAATCAACTTGATAATTATATTATGTACGTGATATTGATCAAAGGTTCTCCAATTGAGGTGGACTTGGTGAACTTTCAAATAAACTAGTTGAGACTGGCTTAGTGAAACTTGCTTTGCTTTTGCCAGTTGCCACTGCAACCGTTGAAAGAACTTTTTTCTGCAATGAAGTTTATCAAGAATGACTTGCGGAATCGAATGGATGATGAATTTTTGGACGGTTGCATAGTGCCTTATGTAGAAAAAAAAAGTATTTCGTACTATTTCTAATGAGGTTATTATAAAAATATTTCAATAGATGAGACCTCGTCGAGTATAATTATAATAATATATTTAAATTGTGCTTTTAATAGTAATATTTTTTTGTTGATTCCTTTATATTGGTTTTGATTTATACAATAGTTAATTCCGTTAAATTATTTTTATGATTTAGCTAAATATTGTGTATTTTATTATAAAACAATTCGGTGCACCCATTCATAAAAAATTATTTACTTATCCAAAGGTTGAACACCCTTCGTGAAATTTCTGGCTACGCCACTGAATCTAGCATCACTCCCATATTATATCGGTGTGGGAGTGACCTAGAATATCACACGAAAACTCCAAAGAATCTCATCCAAAAAGGTGATGTATTATATATTATATACCAATTTCATAAAAAAAATATATTATATGATACGTTGTATACCATATTTATTAGTAGTATGCATCATATAAACTAAAGTGATATTATACAATGAAGGTATATTGTATAATATACTATACCAATATCATATAAGTTTGTATTATATAATATACTATATACGATATTTATTAACAATATGCATCATATTTTTCTTCTCAATGTACACATCAGATAACTAAAAGTGTATGTTATATTGTATACTTATGTACCATTTTCACATTAGTTTATACTATATAATCAGAAAGATATATCATTAGGTGAGAGAGAATCTCAAGGAGAGATTTTAGGAATTAAAAAGTTGTACATAATTTAATTAAAAAGGTAAGATTTTAAAATAAATTATACTAAAAGTAATTTTGTTAAAACAGTTGTAAAAAATATAAATAAGTCTTTAAAATGGAATATTGGAGAGTGGTAGCTACTGCCATTGTGTCATTTTTTTAAAATAAATTGTTCCAATTACTGGGTTGTATTCATCAAAAAAGTCAAACCAACAATAAAAGAGAGGTGGATGTACACATCCTTACCTCAGCTGCCACTGCCATTGTGTCATAAAGATTCAAGAAGAAACAAATAAATAGAGATGGTCACTTTGGTCTCCAATTGGCCATTACTAGATAACCCGGTGCGGCCAAGTATTTACCTACTATATCATAAAATTAGCTACATGAATTTGGAAGTATCCAGTGATAGGTTTAACTTTAAGTTTCAATGATAGCAATATTATCTTATGTTATATTTGCAGGACTAACAAAAAGGAAAGAATGGAGATGCTCAGCAAGATGCGATTGCTACAGGATTCGAAATAGCAAATAATGATCAATCAGGATTCGAATGAAGATGTTGTTGCTACATCAATGGTCAATCAAGAGAAGCAAATTTATTCGTCCTCAATCAAAGGAACTCAGATTGCCAATCATGGATACTCAAATCAAGAAGCTCGCCAGCAATTATTCTGTGTCCAGAATTAAGCTCACTCCAGGCGTAAATGGCTCCTTAATTCAAGCTATGACAAGGAAAATCACAATCGAATTTGGACTCTTCAAAGAGCAGGATTCGAAGAGGCACCCCTTGGGTCAAAACTCTTTTGCAAAGATCTCGTGCCTCTGATTTCGCTGAAGACTCAACGACTTTTTTCTCTCCTATAAGAAGGCTGATACTTTCAAGAAGAAGACTTGCGCAACTACATACATTATATTCTAAGTCCGTCTACTTCTTAGTTCAAACATTGTAATCTTTAGTTATCAGTGTCTCAAAAGATAGAAAGATCTAGAACACAAAAGAGAGTTGTGTCAATTACTTAGAACTCAAGGGGTGATATTGTTCGTTAGTGGTGAACGCGTTAAAACCATATGTGTTGTAACATTTTCAAAGATCTTAAAGGAACCCTTGTGACCCAAGAAAAATTGGATGTAAGTACCACAACGGTACCGAACCAGTATAAGTTATTGTGTGTTATTTACTCTTCTTTACTGCTTACTTTCATTCTGCATTGTGATCAGTCAACTAATACTTGTGTTAGTCGACTTATTTTTAAATAGTCAGCAATTCATCCCCCCCCCCCTTGTATGTTCAATTGGTATCATAGAAAGGCTCACAATCTTGCCTAATCGCTAGTGAGGAAAAGATCATGGGATCCAATACTGTTGTTGGTGCTCGCTTTTAAGAAGGAACCTCTCAGGTTCGACCCCCTTACTTTAACGGTCAGCATTTCTCTCACCGGAAAGTTCGCATGGAAACGTATACTATGTCATATGACATCAAAGTATGGTGTGTGATCAAAAAGGGAAATCTTCCAATTCCCCCCAAGAAGGATGCAAACGGTCAAGTCATCGTATCTATTGATCCTCTTGACTTGGATGATTACACTGACGAACAAGTTGTTTTCATCACTGTTAATGCAAAAGCAAAAAATCTAATGTACAATGCTATCAGTGGAGAAGAATATGAAAAGATATCAAGTTGCGAAACTGCAAAAAAATGTGGGACAAACTGGAAGTCACTTACGAAGGAACCAACAAAGTGAAAGAGACTAGGATAAACCTCTTGGTTCGGGACTATGAGTTATTTCAAATGAAGGATGGTGAATCTGTAAAAGAAATATTTTTCAGGTTCAGCAAAATACTTGGAGACCTCAAATCATTTGGAAGACCTATTAAAAGTGGCGAACAAGTTAGAAAGATCCTCAGAAGCTTACCTACAATTTGGCAGCCAAAGGTCATTGCGTTGGAATGTCAAGATCTGGACAAAATTTCCTATGATGAGCTCAGAGGTGATCTAATTGCTTTTGAGAAAACTCATCTTGACAGACAAATTCAAGAGAAGAAGAAAACTGTTGCTTTCAAGGAAACTGTGGCTGAACCAGAAGAAGAAGAAGAAGAAGAAGAAGAAGAAGAAGAAGAAGAAGAAGAAGAAGAAGAAGAAGAAGAAGAAGAAGAAGAAGGAGAGCATGAGGAAAACATAGCAATGCTATCTAGGGTAGTATCTAATATGGAGGAGGAGGAGGAGGAGGAGGAGAACAAGATGAAAATATTGCAATGCTCTCTCAAGTTATAACCAGCATGATAAAAAGAAACAGAAATAACAGAAGAGGGAAGTTCAACTTCAGGAAAGGAAGGATGAGCAATGAAGCTGATAAAAATGATGGAAGGTGTTACGAATGTGGAAAGTTTGGTCACATTCAAGCTGACTGCCCGGAATTAAAGAAGAAGCTTAGTAGAAACATGCAAAAGAAGAAAGCTTTCGGAGCATGGAGTGATGAGGAAGAATCTGATCACGAGGAAATTGCTAACATATGTGTCATGGCTCTAAGTGACAATGAAGATTCAGGAAAACTTGGACTAATGGCAGACAACAACGATGAGGAAGACGACTCAAGAGAACCTCGTTCAATGTCAGATGAAGGAACTAGTGAGGTACGTACTCCTTTATGCCCTAATTGTTATGAACTTCAAGAATTTATTGATATTGCTCTTGCAGACATAGAAAGAGTAGTAAATGAGCTCAGAAGAACCAAGAGAGAAAAAGAGAGAGAGAAGAAAGACTGGACCTTGAAACTAGAAGCGTGCGAAATTGAGCGTGATATGATTCAAGATGAAGTAAATGAACTCAAGCTTCAATTGAATGGCTTGCAAAAGACCACGAGTCTCAGTCCAGTCAAGTCAAATCAGACTGCTCATCACAAGAAAAAAATCGCTTGTTCTTTTTATGGTAAAAATGGCCATAGTACTAACAATTGCATGAACAGAATTAGAGCTGAAAGTAGTACTGGTAACTCTAACATCTCATTCTTCTCCTATTGTGGTAAAAGAGGTCACACCTCAAATCATTACAGGTTCAAAAATAAGAGGAGATGGGTCTGGAGACCAAAATCTTCAAATCAAACTAACACTCAGCAGTCTAACCATTCAGGACCCAAGCAAGCTTGGGTACCTAAAAATGAGTAATTTTGCTTTACAGGAACACCGCAAGAAGAATCGAAAAGGAAAATGGTATCTCGACAACGCGTGTTCCAGACATATGACGGGTGACAAACAACTGTTCAAATCAGTCACCAAGCTAGATGGAGGAACAATTACTTTTGGTGACAAATCCAAAGGAAATGTTATTGTGTTGGAAAAGTTCCTTTAAGCTCGACATGTGATGTAGATGAAGTCTACCTAGTTGATGAACTTGTCAATAATCTTCTCAGCATCAGTCAACTATGTGACAACGATTATGAGGTTCGTTTTAAGAAACATGGCTGGTTTATAGAAGACGAATCAGGTAATATCATTCTCTTAGGCAATAGAGACAGAAATGTCTACACTATCAAGAACTTAGAAAATTTTGGGGATCAAATCTGTCTTACATCTATGATTGAAGATCCCTGGGTTTGGCATAGAAAACTTGGCCATGCAAGCATGCATACTATTCAAAAACTGTCTAAACATGATCTTATTATTGGACTCCCAAAACTAGATTTTTTGAAAGATCATATTTGTGATACATGTTAACTAGGAAAACAAACTCGCTCATCTTTCAAAGTCAAAAACATTGTTTCTAACTCTAAACCTCTTCAATTGCTGCATATGAATTTATTTGGTCCTACTAGAACTGCTAGTATAGGAGGTAAGAAATATGCTTTTGTTATTGTAGATGATTTCTCTAGATTTACCTGGGTTATATTTCTTAGTCATAAAGATGATGCTCTAAAGAATTTTGAAGTTTTCTGTAAGAAGGTTCAACGAGAAAAGGGATACTACACCTCTACTATCAGAAGTGATCATGGAGGAGAGTTTGAAAGCAGAGCTTTTGAAAATTTCTGCAACGATCAAGGAATCTCTCACAACTTCTCTTCACCAAGATCACCACAGCAAAATGGAGTAGTAGAGCGTAAAAACAGAACCTTGTAGGAAATGGCAAGAACCATGATCGTGGAAAACTCTCTACCTCATCATTTTTGGGCAGAGGCTGTGAGTACAGCATGTCACATCATCAACAGATGTCTGATTCGACCAATTCTTAAAAAGACTCCTTATGAACTGTGGAATGGTAAGAAACCAAATATCAACTATTTCCACCCCTTTGGATGAAAATGCTTCATCCATAACAATGGGAAGGATAATCTTGGTAAGTATGATCCAAAGAGTGATGAAGGTATATTTCTTGGTTACTCTCCTTCAAGTAGAGCTTACAGAGTTTATAATAAGAGAACCTTATGTATTGAAGAATCTATTCATGTTGTTTTTGTTGATACTAACCCTCGCTCAAGGAATGAACATATTCTTGAAGATGAGGAAATTTTCTGTGCTCCTAAGTCAGTTATTGTAGGTAGGGATAATCAAAATGAGTCAGCTAATCAACAGACTCAATCAACTAAAGTACCACCAGAAGTTCTTGACCCACCCCAGCCAGATCAGTCGACTACCGAAGAAAGGGTGACTCCAGTAAATACTCCAAATGAATGGAAGAGTGAACCGGAATATCCTCACAATTTCATTATAGGAGATCCACAGGAGGGAATAACTACAAGGAGATCTCAAAAGAACAAATCTCATGTAGCTCTCATTTCTCAAATTGAGCCCAAGAAAGTGGATGAAGCTCTAAAGGATTCTCATTGGATTAGTGCTATGATAGAAGAATTAGATCAGTTTGAAAGAAATAAAGTATGAGAATTAGTTCCAAAGCCTCAAAACTCTTCTGTTGTTGGAACTAAGTGGGTCTTCATAAACAAATTGAATGAATCAGGTCAAGTTGTTCGAAATAAAGCAAGACTAGTGGCTCAAGGTTATTCTCAACAAGAAGGAATCGACTATGATGAAACCTTTACGCCTGTGGCAAGACTTGAATCCATTCGAATACTACTCGCCTTCGCTACTCACAAAGGATTCAAATTATTTCAAATGGATGTTAAAAGTGCGTTCCTAAATGGTTATATCTCTGAAGAAGTATATGTGAAGCAACCACCTGGCTTTGCAAATGACACCTTTTCAAATCGTGTATACAAGCTGACTAAAGCCTTGTACGGTCTCAAACAAGCTCCTCGAGCATGGTATGAAAGGTTAAGTTCTTTCCTTCTAAATCAAGGTTTCAAACGAGGTAATATCGATACAACCCTTTTCATTAAGCAATCCAGTTAAGGTAATCTTATTACTCAAATTTATGTAGATGATATTATTTTTGGTAGCCCTAACTCTGTTCTTTGTGAATAATTTGCTCTTTCCATGAAAGGAGAATTTGAAATGAGCATGATGAGAGAACTGACCTTCTTCCTTGGGCTTCAAATCAAGCAGTCCCCTAAAGGAATTTTCATCTGCCAAACCAAGTATACCAAGGAGCTTATCAAAAAGTTTGGGATGGAAGATGCTAAGGCTATTGGTACTCCAATGAGTCCAACTACCGTGCTAAATGAAGATAGTAATGGAAAACTAGTTGATGAAACCATGTATAGAAGGATGATTGGATCTCTACTATATTTAACTGCCAGTCGACCAGATATCATGTTCAGTGTATGCAAATGTGCTAGATTTCAGTCGGCTCCTGAAGAATCCCATCTCTCTGCTGTTAAACGAATTATTAGATATTTAATTGGTACATCTGAACTAGGACTATGGTATGATCACTCTAACAATTTCTCTCTAAGAGGCTTTTCAGATGCTGATTTTGCAGGAGACAAGATTGATAGGAAGAGTACCAGTGGGACATGTCAATTGTTAGGAAATGCATTAGTATCTTGGCACAGCAAGAAACAAAATTGTGTTGCACTATCAACGACTGAGGCAGAATACCTAGCCGTTGGAAGCTATTGTACACAAGTTCTATGGATTATGCACCAACTTCTTGATTTTAATTTATCTCTTACATCCACTCCTATCTTTTGTGACAATACTAGTGCTATCTGTTTATCAAAGAATTATGTGCATCATTCTAGAGCAAAGCATATAGAAATTAAACATCATTTTATCCGTGATCATGTAGCAAAATGTGACATTATTTTAGAGTTTATTAGTACTGATTCTCACCTTGCTGATATTTTTACAAAACCTTTTTTGGAAGAAAGATTCTGCCTTCTCTGAAATAAGATTGGCATTGTGCCAAATTTGTATATCAAATATTTCCTTGAGTGTTTAAAATATTTTACACTATGCTAGAATATTTTATTTCCTTACTTATATGTGATCTAATTATTTTTCTGTGTAAGCGTAATTATTGCAAGTGCCGCCGATTAGTCACTTCTGAACCATCTCTTCCGTCTGAACTTGGCCTTTCCATTGACCAAGGCGTCTCTTCGCTCTTCCCAAAATCTTCAATAAAACCCTCTGTCTCCAATACTCCTCTCATTCTCTATCAAACAACCCTTCACACCATGGCCAAAAGAAATCCGTCCTCTGCAACCAGACGCAGTCGAAGGTTCCAAAAACCTCTTAACACTGAAGAGCCTGTGGATGTGGAATCGTCCATTGACTTAGATTTTCTCAGAACAGATAATAAAAGCAGCGAATCATCTGAAAATTCTCCCATTAGCCAGAAAAAGGCCGGCAAGAGACCCATGGAGCAAACCCCCAAAAAGGCTGCATGCAAGAAGGGTAAAGTGGAACGCTTGGAATTTAGTCCTGAGGACAAGCTAATCTTCTACGGCCCCAGTGAAAAGGCAAGGTTTGAGTCCTACAAGTCAAAATCCATGGCTTATGGACGCTCTATAAGTCTCTCTCTTATGAAAAGTCTTCATTGTGATGTGACTGCAATTATCGATTTTCAGCACTTTTCTCCTCTCTTTGACACTATTGGAAACTCTGTGTATGAAGAACCTGTTAGAATGTTCTATGCAAATCTTTTCGTGAATGATAAAGATAATTTGGAATCTATGGTTTTAGGGACTAGAATTGTTTTGGACTCGTACCAATTTGAAAAGATCTTTTCCGCCAAGTTTAGTGGGTATGATGTGTTTGTCCAAATCTCTTGGCCCAAAAACTTTGAAGTGTCTTTTGATGAAGCAAAAATTTTTCTGTCTGATAACCCCCTGACATTGGCCCCAAAAATCTTAAGTTTGAACACTGTGTCTTGGCCCACATGATTGCCACTACTCTCCTTCCCAGATCTGGGTCCCTTAGCTCTTTGTCCACTAGAGATGTCTTTGTCCTCTACTGTCTGGTTAATAATAAACATCTTGATTGGTTTGTGTGGATTCGTCATTATATGCTTGAGAGTATCAGGGATATATCCTCCTCTGCTGCATGTCTGCCCTATGGTCTTTTCATCTCTCATATTCTAGAAGTCATGAAAGTAGACTTGGCACCCTTTACACCCAAGTACATCACCAATACTTATGATAAGACAGCTTTTTCAATGATGGGGTACACTCTGGGTGATGATGGATGGGTTAGGAGAGCCAAGGTTGAAAGTGCTCCAGCGCCAGTTGAAGTCCAAAATGATCAACCAGCTTCTCAGTCAACTGCCTCTCAGAATCTTCAACAAATTCAACATTACCTTGATGGAGTCAAGCTGCTTCTTGTTGAGATGAAAGAACGGGTAGATAAAATCAGGGACGTCGCCAAGGAGACAGGTACAGATGTGGCCAAGCTCAGGATGGACATAGGAGCCACACGGAGACAAGGAACCATGGCTTTCAACCCTATGAGTGAAAAGATGGACAAACTCGTCAAGGACGTTGAAAACTCCTATGACTCCTTCTGCACCAAAGTGATCAACACCCTCAAATACTTCCTGGGAAGAAGTTAATGCATTTTGCCATGATGTTATGACAACCAATTTTTTTTGCTTATGCTTATTTTTGTTGGTGGTTTCTCTTAGACAATTTTTTGGCTTTGTACTAACTAAGCCTCTGCTGAAGGCACTACTTCTGCTGCTCTAACCACCTTATTAGTATGTACATTTTATCCTATATTATTCTGTGTGCTTTTCTTTCCTTTTTGATTGATGTCAAAGGGAGAGAAAAAATGTGAGTAAACACCAGCAGGAGGACCTGCAATTACAGTTATTCAGGAGGAGATGGAAACAGCATAATCTCAGGGGGAGCAACATCTTCAAAGGGAAGTATCTTAAATTACTGTTTACTCCTTCTTGATTGTCATCATCAAAAATGGAGAGATGGATTGGTTTAAGTTTAAGTTTCAATGATGACAATATTATGTTGTGTTATATTTGCAGGACTAACAAAAAGGAAAGAATGGAGATGCTCAGCAAGATGCGATTGCTACAGGATTCGAAATAGCAAATAATGATCAATCAGGATTCGAATGAAGATGTTGTTGCTACATCAATGGTCAATCAAGAGAAGCAAATTTATTCGTCCTTAATCAAAGGAACTCAGATTGCCAATCATGGATACTCAAATCAAGAAGCTCGCCAGCAATTATTCTGTGTCCAGAATTAAGCTCACTCCAGGCGTAAATGGCTCCTTAATTCAAGTTGTGACAAGGAAAATCACAATCGAATCTAGACTCTTCAAAGAGCAGGATTCGAAGAGGCACCCCTTGGGTCAAAACCCTTTTGCAAAGATCTCGTGCCTCTGATTTTGCTGAAGACTCAACAACTCTTTTCTCTCCTATAAGAAGGCTGATACTTTCAAGAAGAAGACTTGCGCAACTACATACATTGTATTCTAAGTCCGTCTACTTCTTAGTTCAAACACTGTAATCTTTAGTTATCAGTGTCTCAAAAGATAGAAAGATCTAGAATACAAAAGAGAGTTATGTCAATTACTCAGAACTCAAGGTGTGATACTGTTTGTTGGTGGTGAACGCGTTAAAACCATCTGTGTTGTAACATTTTCAAAGATCTTAAGGGAACTCTTGTGACCCAAGGGAAACTGGATGTAAGTACCACAACGGTACCGAACCAGTATAAATCGATGTGTGTTATTTACTCTTCTTTACTGCTTACTTTCATTCTGCATTGTGATCAGTCAACTAATACTTGTGTTAGTCGACTAATTTTTAAATAGTCAACAATTCACCCCCCTCCCCCCCTGTAACCCACCTCTTGTACGTTCATCCAGTTCCATATACCAGGATCTACATCAACTGTATTAGACACTATACAGATTACAAGCTAGATAAACAAAATCTTCAAAAAAATAGATCTACTCAGCAACTGTAGAGACAAAAATTATAGAGAAATCAGTGTCCTTTAGGTGTGATGTACATTGTGGAGAAACCTAGCAGATTAAAAGAAATCCATAGGGAGCTCCCAATCGTCAGTGAGTTCTTTTATTTTCTTTCTTAACTTTTTTCCTGAAATTGTTTTACGGCTTCGTCCATTCTGGGAAGTAGTATGCGGGTTTCTTAAGACACTGTAATCTTCCATTTCATCTGCAGAGTAAGCCATTTTCTGGGCATCCCAGAATCCCTGGCAAATGTCATTACGATAAGGTTAGAATAATAAATCATTGCATGCCATCAAATAACACTTAACCCAACTGTGGCTCAACCACATGAATCTGTGTTCTAGTTCAACTATGCTTAGGGTCATATCCACTGTCAGTTCTTATTTACGCGGTAAAACCCAAAGTACAGATATCCATAAGCCAGCGCAGATATAACTTTAACATTGATTATTGACCATAACACTCCCAAGTACCTTTGTAAGTCTCTGTAGGTGTGAGGCTGCAGCTTCTTGCACAACAATAGTGTCTGATAAAACGTCGACCACATCCTCAACAAATAGACAATAGGTGCTCACCTGATATAAACCAAGTGCAAGTGTCAAGAATGCAACACACTACTTTAACTAGAATGACAAATAGAAGGACGTCAACAAGTAGCTGCACTAAAAGAAAATGCATTTGTATTAACCTACCAAGCTGGATGGTATTATGGATATTCCTAAGCAATCAAGCTCAAGAGATTCTACTGCCCCCGAATTTATATTGAAGGTATAGCCACGAACCTATAGAAAAATAAAATTTATTACAGTATATACAGACACCGGAAAAAGTGAAGCAGTTTATCACCTTCCCAATATTTCGTTGACGTGGTGTTACAACGTTGTACCCCACCTGCAGAAGAGACGGATATAAAAAAACTGAAGAAAGAAGCAAAGGCCATACACTAAATATAAGAAAAAAGAAGGCGAAAGGAAAACAATGAGGTGGCAATTCCATAAGCATGAAAGCACTCTCTCAAATATTCCAGCAAAACCATGAAGATTTTAAGGAGGCAGAAAGCCTGGGGAAAGATAATGTATCCGAGTTGAACTCTTTTCCATTGGGGAAGTGAAAGAAGAATGACATGCACTGGAATGCCATTCTTTTTAAAATTTGGCCCAGCGCCCTTTCTTTTTCATCATTTTAGGAGCAAGATCAGTTACCTTCCGGGATCCGCACTAGACTATCCAAACAACATTAAAAGAAAGGGCAAATGCGATCATTGGTTCATATTTACGAGCTGCTTGATAATTTTCAATTAATGTAACACTGAATCTATAAATTAAAAAAATAAAAGATACATGAGTCCATTTGAAACTGAATATTAATCATTTTCTTTAAATGTACAATTAGACACCAAAACAAACTTTTTCATCTTAATCCAAGAACCGATATTCCCCTGGGCAAATTCAGCTCTAAGGTACTCCATATGTTTTCCCTCATGCCTGAGCCCGACGGAGGCTCATAGCCAACTAGGATGTGAGCCAATCATGCATGGACCAGTTAATTAATAGAAAAACTATCCTAGTGTACTTGGTCAGGCAGTATCCTTTACTTGTGAAAACTTCACGCCATTCCCATTAGCAAAGAGGGACTTGTGAGGTGCTTCAATCTCAATGTTATAGATTTCACAACTAACTCTTTAGACTTGCCAGGATCAATTTTAGACATCAGATTGAGACCAGAGTCTAGGAAATTTTCAATGGAAAAGAATGAAACTCCATGAGTAAATAACCAAATTGGTCTCTAACATTAATGATGTACTCTGATTCTCATACTTTATTTTGTTCATAAACTGTCCTCAATGGTCAAACTAGTTTTTAGATGGTCCTTGACTTTACCAGCCGTGAAATGTGATCAGTACTGCACTTGATTTCATCGCTGGTTTAAAAAAAAAATCTTTTGCCAGTACCGCTGGTAAAAGCTGGGCAGTACTGATAACATTTTAGGGTATAGTTGGAAATTGGAAAAGAAACTAATAACCATCAAATTTTTCTTGTTATGGATTTAGTTTGAATTTCAAATACTATTCATATTTGTCCATAAGTTGCTCTAAACTCATTGCTTTTGAGCTTCAGGGACACAATTAATAAAAAACTAAACCAAATACTATTCACATTTATAAAGAAATCAACCAAATTTCGCTGCATTTGAGTTTTGATGGACAACAATGAATGTCAAACATAAACCACTGCCTCTATATTGTTATTTACAAGTATAGCTTACATACCTTTTTGTTTCTTCTTGTTTTCTTTTTTTCCTTATGATATAAAGCAAAGTGACTTGAAAAGACTAAGCTGGTTATTAACAATAGAGATCAATTATGTAATTTATTCATATCCAGTTAGAAGTACAACAACAACAACAACAAACCCAGTAGTTTCCCACGAGTGGGGTCTGGGGAGGGTAAGATGTACGCACCCTTACCCCTACCCCTGGAAAGGCAGAGAGGCTGTTTCCGACCAGTTAGACGTAAAAATCAATATTTAAAAGTCCTACAGCCAAATAAACTCTCAGTACTGAAGCTGTGTAAACTTACCAAAGACTAAATATGAACCACTTTTTAGTTCGATAACTACCGAAGAATTAAGGTTTACATCACATGGAAATATAGAATGAATCTACACAATGAGTTCCGTGTTTGCATAGTTTAGCAGTTCAATGGAAAAGAGAGTTCTAGTTCATGGAGACAGTAAGAAGTTAACTGACTAGGAGCATGAATAAAAACCTTCCCCAGCTACTCTGGGTATCAGTAATCTCCAAAAGGAACCAATAAGAAGTGAGAGAGCATACCAACGTCTGCAGTCCAACAAGCTTAAATTCATTTTCCATCACACTCTCATCCTCAATAAGTACAACATCTCCAACCTACAATGATCAGTGAAAACACATTGTTAATCATTATCCAAGAGCAATTACCGAGGATCAATGCAATACACAAATTTTGGAATCAGAAAAAGGCTGAAAGCTGAGAAAACCCCCATCTATGTACCCTCTAAGCCAAACAGATTAAGGTGCGTGATTTTATCTCATTCCAAAAGAATTTCAGGATGTTTTGATGAAGTGGAGGCTTTTGATTAGTATATCTTAAAAGGAAAATCTCTTAAGCTTCTTAAAGGTAAAGAAACTCTTTCAAGTTTAGCTCGAAATAAAACACAAACAGCATAACCTATCTTCACACGTGCAATATTGCTCGATCGTCGTCCCACCCATTGTCCAAAATTCCCCACCCCTGCCCAAGTGGGAGCTCCAGCCCTGTCTCAGTTCCAGAGAGCATTTTAGAACAATGCTTTATTATTTTTCTGTTCCTTTGAGCTCGACTTTAGTTAGCAGAATTAGGATGTGTGAAAGACTTTTACTAGTTTGGAAAAGCAACTAAGAAAGGTGGTATCCTGGAACTGCAAACTCCATTCCTTAAACAGGCCTAATAATGACGATGAAATTGCATTAGCAGTAGGGAAACCATATGCAATCAAACCTTGATATATCTTACAAATGTCAAATAAACCTTTTTTATGATGGTGGTATCCGGGCCAGCTTCCGTGCACCCGGACTATTCCACCGGTTACCTGCTACCTTCCACCAACACCGATTCAAGGCTTATGCAGATGGAAAGAAATCACCTACTCCCTCCGTTTCAATTTAGATGAGGTAGTTTGACTCGACACAGAGTTTAAGAAAAAAAAAAAGACTTTTGAAACTTGTGGTGTTAAAAGTTTAAGGGGTAAAAGCTTTGTGGGGCCATAACATTTGTGTGGTTATAAAAGCTTCTCATTAAGAGTAAAATGAAGAGTTTAAAGTTGAATTATTTCCAATTGTAGAAATGTGTCATTATTTTTGGAACGGACTAATTAGGAAAGTGTGTCATCTAAATTGAAACAGAGTGAGTAGCATTTTTTCGCGTCCGCCGGGTACAAATGACAGACTAATTATCTAAGATAATACTATGTTGTATTAGTTAAGAAACAATCTTAAATGGTTGAGCTACAAGCTTAAGATAGAAAAGTAGGCCTTTGAAAGCTACAACTTTTACGTGCATGTAGTTACCTGTTTGACATCCTCCAGCAGAAACTTCTCCACTTCACCAGAAAGTAAGTTTGGCCTCACTTCAACTAGGAAAACAATCCACTGAAATAGTAAATAAATCAGAGGACTGCACTTGCTAATATGTCAATGAGATAGACTAATTAGCAATTTTTAATATGTTATAACCCTATGAAAGCTGCAAACTTTTCCTACATTGCTCAGTAAACTTTGAATTGAATAAAAGGAAAATGCTAACATTCCCCAAAATAAGACAAAATTGAATTGTACAGAATTTATGTCCACCCAAAGCTGCGAAACAAAGCCCAAGCTGAGAGCAGAACGAATGCTGATCACTTGCTTTGCAATCATATTTGACCTTTTCATCATTTGCTTCCTCCTCCGCACAATTCCCTTTTCCAGCCGGTCCAATTTAGAGTCCAAGTCCACATAATCAGCTCCATTTTTCACTAATTCACCCTTGTCCACTGCGCTGAGAGGAATTTCAGTTTCTTCCTTGTCCTTTAGCCATAAATCGTCAGAAAATTCATACCCATCGGAATCAAACAGACTCGAATTGGGTAGGTTCTTTTTAGCTTTCCCTAGTTTGAAACAGTCACTAGCAAGCTGATTCCTGTTATTTCCGAATCTTAAATTGAGAAGTAAGTGAGGAATTTTGTGGGTCAGTTCGGAAGTTGTGAAACCAAATGAATGAGGAAGAAAGGTAGTAGAAAAGCAATTACACATGGCATAAAAATGTTGGAATTTAGGGAATTTTTCCGGCTAAAATCTAATCAACTCGAGCGAGCTCGAGCTTGAGAGTTCGCTCATGAAAATTCCTCATCCCCTTCACTTCAGTGTCTGTGACGTGTCATCTGATAAAGCTTTAATTATTCTGCAATTTTGTCCAATTATAATTAGTTTTATATTGGCAGTTGTAGAATTTGTTTCTGTTAAAAGTTTGTTTTAAAAATGATATCCTGTTTTACTAAACTTTCCATATATATGCTCCTCATTTGTTACTATTGTATTCATGATAGTCGTTTGAATTTGTCACGAGTAAAACCATGGGAAAAAGAATTTCTCGGGCTAAAAAGAAAAACAACAACAAACGGTTCCCTCCCTCCAAAAACTCCTCACCTTGTTCTTGGGGTGACTCGAACTCACACATTGAAAGTGAAGGGTGCTCACCACTAGAGCAACTCACTCTTGTCGGGCTAAAAAGAAAAAGAAAAGAGAAAACAAGAAGAATTGATCTTATGATTTCTGAGAGTAAAAATATATGTTAACTTTGTGACTACAATTTCAAGCAAAGTGTATGCCAAGTTTATGTTTTCAGCAAAAGTTGGTACTTGTTTGTTTCAAATTATTTGTTGTATTTTTTTTTACACGTCTTTTAAGAAAATATTAATTAAAATGGTTTTGAACTATTTTACCTTTATTTATGTCTTAAGATATAGTGGACGTTTGGACATAAGAATTGTAAAATTACAAAAGAAAGTGAAAATGGTATTGAAAATTAGAGTTGTGTTTCAACATGAATATAATTTTGGGTTGTTTTTAAATTTTTGTGAGTGATCTGAGTGAAAATTTTGAAAAATAGTTTTTTGGAGTTTTTCAAATTTTCAAACAACTCCCAAATTCATCTTTCAGTGAAAATTAAAAATTTTATAGCCAAACAGAAAAGTAAAAAAATTTCGAAAAAAAGTTAAAAAAATCTTATGTCCAAACGAGAATCCCTCCGGTCCACTTTAATTTATTTTTTGGTTATTTCACACATTAAGGAATCCACCTTTAGCATTAATTAAAAATAAAATTGACTATATTAACCTTAATTTGTTTATTAGAAATACAACAAATGCTCCTAGGCTCTTTACTCCAATGACAACTTTAGAAAAAATAATTTAATTCCTTCTTGATATCTGAAAAAATCAAATACAGTGGACCATAAAAAAAGGTCAAAAAGTCAATTAAAGTGGACCGGAGGAAATAATTCTCTTTATTAAATGTTTACTTTATTTATGTGTTATTTTCATCTTTAAAAACAATTACTGTTAAGAGTAATATGAAAACGAAATAATTAATTTTACTTTGAATTTCTAAAATAATAAATAATTTAAGATAATTATTTTTAGAAATTAACACAGTTATTTTGAAAAAAAGCAAAAAAAGGAAAAGGGACATCTAAATCAAGTCAAATCAAACCATTCATCTTCTCATTCTCCCCTTGCAATCTAATAGATAATGCAAGAAAACAGTTCGAGCTTTTACATTGATAATCAAATTCAAATCTTGGCTAGAAATTGCATTGCTGTTTTTTCATACTCCACACATCCATGGCCAAAAAGGATAAATCCAGGATTGCCACGTGGACAAAATACTACCTCTGCTGACACTATACTGAGGACACACTCTTTTGGAAAAAAAAAAACAGACACACTCTTATTCATTCATGGCGTCTCTGCTTTCTCCTGCTACTGCAACAATTTGTTTCTCACCACTGAAACCCATTTCGAAAAGCTATTATTTTTGGTCTTGTACCAACCATTGCAAAAGAAATAACACCATTACTTGCAATTCTTTTGTTAATGACATTTCTGATAATTTAGACCATTCTTTATCTCAATTCCCAATTTTCCAATCTGGGTATGCCCAGTTTCAAAAGGTGACTGGGGAATTACCTGAAGAGCAGAAGTTGGGCCTGTTAATTTTTGCAGGGCTTTCTTGGATTTATTTAACTGCTAGACCAGGAGTTTTAATTGGTGCAATTGATGCATATATTTTAGCACCTATTCAAGTGGGGTTGGATAGTTTGAGTGGGAAAAGGAGTTTTGAGATGAGTGATTTTTTGGTTGGGGAAAGGTTGGGAGAGGGTTCATTTGGGATTGTTTATTCTGGGGTTATTGTTCCCAAGAATGTAAATTTGGATGAAATTGTTAGGAAAAGAGGATCATCAGCAAAATCACTTATCACTGACTCAAGGTTCAAGGATAAGGTCATTCTTAAACAGGTAATGAGATGATTTATCCTTAAACATTCTCCATTTTTGAGCAATATTTGGCTTCATAAGTATCATCACTTGTATACTTGTTAAATGAATATTGCCTTCTCCCTCTGTTTCATTTTATATGTTGATGTTTGATTTGATACAGAATTAAAGAAAGAAAGGAAGAAAGACTCTAGGCAGATACCAGAGTACCTTTAGAACTTGTGGTTTTATATATGTTACTACATTTTTATAGCTATAAAAGCATGTCATTAGGGTAAAATGAGAAGATTAAAGTTAAAGAGTTTTCAAGTATAAAACGATGAGATCTCATGTTCAAATCTCATCGGAGGCAATTATTCTAGGTGATTACTTCCTAGATGTCAGAGCCTTGGTGTACAAAGTTACCCGGTACCTATGATAGTGGGAGGTAACAGGTATCCCGTTGAATTAGTCGAGGTGCGTGCGAGCTGGCCCAAGCACCACGGTTATGAAAAAAAGATTTTTCAAGTATAGAAAAGTGTCAATTTTTTGGGAATGGATCAGAAAGGGAAGTGTCATGTAAAATGGAACGGAAGGAGTAGCTATTTTCTGCCTTATACTGACTAACCTTAATCTTATCAAGGTTCTAAGTTGTGAGTTCTTTGTAGTAAATATTTTAGGCTTGATTATGATTATGTTGTCCACATCCTATTGATCTGAATTATTTCCTTCCGTAAATCTTGATTAGATTATTGTGTCTTCTATATACTTTTAATCTGGATTGTGTCTTTTAACTATATAGTTATGTTAAACCCCTTTTCATCATTCTCGGCTCTTGAACTATTTCTCTCTTGCATTTGCTTTCTATCTGGCATCTTTAATACTCTTCCTTCCCTAGTTACAGTTTAGTTTGTTTTTCAATTTGTAGGTAAAGATTGGTGTTCAAGGTGCTGCAGAATGTGGTGATTTTGAAGAATGGTTCAATTATAGGCTATCAAGAGCGGCTCCCGAGACATGTGCAGAGTTTCTTGGTAGCTTTGTTGCTGAAAAAACTAATTCACGATATACCAAGGGTGAGAAATGGCTTGTCTGGAAATTTGAGGTAATTGAGCCATTTAAAGTACTTTTCCAGCCGAACTTTTTGTGTCTTGAAAGTAAAATATAAGGTCATCTGTCATGGATGTTAGGCTAAGGCTATAGACAAACACAAGTTGGAATTATCAGTTACCATATCCCCTTTATCCATACTGTCGGAAATTTTCTATGATTAAATTTTAAAATTAGTTTTCATATTGATGTTTAGTTGAATTGCATAAAAACTTGTTAGATGGAAGCTGCATCCATAACTTAGGAACTTCATGTGACAGGGAAATCGGGACCTAGCTGATTACCTGAAGGACCGCGGCTTCCCCTTGAACATGGAATCTATCATGTTTGGTCGTGTCTTAGAAGGATTGGAATCAATTCAACGGAATGCACTAATTATCAAACAAATCATGCGTCAGATTATTACTTCCCTTAAGAAAATCCATGACACAGGTATAGTCCATAGAGATGTAAAGCCATCCAACTTAGTGGTCACAAAAAAGGGACAAATCAAGTTGATAGATTTTGGGGCAGCAACTGATCTTCGGATTGGAAAAAATTATGTGCCTGACCGCGGGCTACTCGATCCTGATTATTGTCCACCTGAACTCTATGTAATGCCAGAAGAAACTCCAAAACCACCACCAGAGCCCGTTGCTGCACTTCTTTCCCCAGTTTTATGGCAGGTATCCTTCTCATACATGGATTTATATTGCTTTTCACTCTTCCTTCATTGTAAGCTTGACACAGAAATTTTTTCTATATGTTGTTGGAAAAATATTAGAGATGGAAGTACAAATCAGAAAAACACTTGGGGGTCATTTGGTATGAGGTATAAGGTGGGATAAGATGTAGGATAAAATTTATACCTTATTTGGTTGGAGGTATAAATTTATACCGCCAACCAAACAAGTTATAAATTTAATCCCAAACTTAATACAGGATATCCCATCTTATCCCATCAAATGTAGGATTATTTTACCCCATCTCTCATGTGGTATAAATTAGTACTGTGATTATAATCCCGGGATAATTTAGTCCGTGTACCAAACGACCCCTTAATAGTAAGAGAAGATAAGAGTTTCGTGTGAAAAACATGGTCCGAGGTACGCTATGGGGGGCGCTGACTTCAGAATAGATTTCCGTCGCTACCCGGTGCAAATAGCAAAATGACGTCCTACTCCCAAAATACGACGAACCAGTCAGGAATCTTCTAATGTGCACTCAAATATAAGTTTCGCAAAATTCTTAAATGCCTCAACTGCTTTTATAGGAATTTACTGTGAACTAATACGAGACTTTGGTAGGAAATAAAATGAGAAAGAGTTAAAGGATGCAGAAATTCAAGTCATATGGATAGGTATTTACAGAGATTCAACAAGTACCTAACATACCTTTTCAAGCCCTTTAAAGATTGGATAACACATATTCACCAAGGATAGGTATATCTGTTAAACAATGTTAACACCTTTTCACAAAATATTTTGTCTTGTCCAAAAGGTACATTTAAATTTTGAATCACTCTAAATAAATTCTAACATATGTAAGTATACCAAAGGGAAAAAAGAATGACTAAAGTTGTAAAGCATGTATCAAATCCATTTACCACACTAGACTTTCAGACTTTTGGGGGAAAATATGGCCATGATGCTATTGCAGAGTTCGTATTTTATACTTAGCATGTCTTGTTATTGCAGCTAAACAGTCCCGACCTCTTTGACACATATTCTGCTGGAATAGTGCTTCTGCAAATGGCAGTACCGAACTTAAGGTCTACAGCAGGCTTAAAGAACTTCAATAGAGAACTACAGGTCGTTGGATATGACTTGAATAGATGGAGAGAAAAGACTAGGATGAGGCCTGATCTCAGTATTCTTGATCTCGACTCTGGTAGAGGGTGGGATTTGGCTACGAAACTTATTTCAGAGAGAGGTGGACGTTTATCTGCTGCTGCAGCTCTTAGACATCCTTATTTCCTTCTAGGTGGTGACCAAGCTGCTGCAGTTCTCTCAAAACTTAGCTTCACAAAATAGGAGCGTGACTTGGTGATGCAAGTACGCCATGTTTTTTGTGATCGATACTCGTCTTCCTCCTTGTTCTGCCGATATTCTTTTTGGTCGGGACTTCTTCTCGTTAGTATCTGGAGTTGTTGACGCTGCATGTGTGCACTGCGTTCATCAATCAGTACACTGGATGGCTGCACAAGTTTCAAGTTTCTTTTGCCGATAAACAGCTGCAATAGAGTCATGAAGTGGTTCCAGAGCCAAAAATAAGGAGAAGATGCTGAACAGGGTAAAAGGTATTAGCAACTTGGTTTTGCATATATTTAAAAGATCAAGAAGGAAATTTGTAACTTACACGTATTGGTAAGGTAAAGAAAATCATAATACATTTATTTTTTTCTTGTTTTAAATTATAGGAAATAGCACACTTTGTTTGAGGACAAGAGGAATATTCACCTTGTAGCAATCTAGTTCTTTTCCTTGCACGGCTATAGGGATAACTAAGAAATTTTATGAGCTAGAACAGCTTCAAAGATCACCATTTTTGCAAAGCTGCAAGCTATTATACGTGTCTTTGGTTAATGATCTTTGTAAACGAATAACGTGACCAGCAACTGGATGGCAGAATGTATATGAAGTTTTGCATGTATTTCTGATACAGTTATTTTCTTTTTAGAGACAAGTATTCTTTCGGGGCAAGGGCCAAGTATACCCTTGTACTATGAGAAAAGGTTTAAATATACCATTCGTTATACTTTGGGTCCAAATATACCTAACGTAATACTATTGGTTCAAATATACCATTTTTCTGTTAAGTTTGTCCAAGGTGGACATCCAATTCTACGTAGCACTGGTATTTGATGAGGTGGATGCCACATGCCATGCCACCTCTGTAGGATTGCATAGAAGTGTTCATAACACGCAGCGGAAGACAATAACAATCCTAGGCAGATCTTTTCGTGTTTAAAAATTAATTTTGCATGTCAAAGATCGGATCTAAGACGTACCTGGTGAAGAGAGTCTCGTTTTAAATTTCTTCGATAGTGCGAAGACTCTATGCGTATCCACACTGAGACTGATCCTTGCTATCAACTCTTTGATCAATGAAATCCCACGAACAAATTGAATGAAAATATTGTGTTGGAATTTTTCTCAAAAATCTCAACTCAAAGGTAGAAGAACAAGAAATAATTTTTTTGTATTAATATTTTCTATATTGGCATTGTATTGCACTATTACTTTCTCAAAGCAATTTTCTTCTCAAGAATAACTCTCTTGGTCTTTACAATATGTATAAGATCTATATTACCCTAATTCTTAATTAGAACTCACACACATATATACACACATAATTTCCATTGGAAAATACAAATCACATGCTTTATGGTAAATATTTAAAAACATGTAACTAATTTATGAAATTCAATTCTAAATTGAATTCTACAACTTAGTCATACTTTTAAAATAAAAACATGTAACTCATTTATGGAATTCAATTCTAAATTGAATTCTACAACTTAGTCATACTTTTAAAATAAAAACATGTAACTCATTTATGGAATTCAATTCTAAATTGAATTCTACAACTTAGTCATACTTTTAAAATAAAAACATGTAACTCATTTATGGAATTCAATTCTAAATTGAATTCTACAAATTAGTCAACATTTTAAAATAAAAACATGTAACTCATTTATGGAATTCAATTCTAAATTGAATTCTACAACTTAGTCATACTTTTAAAATAAAAACATGTAGCTCATTTATGGAATTCAATTCTAAATTGAATTCTAAAAATTAGTCAACATTTTAAAATAAAAACATGTAACTCGTTTATGGAATTCAATTCTAAATTGAATTCTACAAATATTAATTATAATTACCAAGTGCATTTATATATATATATATATATATATATATATATATATATATATATATATATATATATATATATATATATATCAACCAAGAGATGTAATTTAATTTTCTTAGTTAAAATAGAAAACTTTAACTTGTCCACAATATTAATTATATCCTCTGTGCTAGCAAAAAATATAATAATATTTTATTTGGACTAATAACTAAATTTATTTGACTAATTAAATTCTTTAATTTAATTATCAAATAATAAAGTAATTAATCCTTTAGCAAAGATCAGGACACTCGTTAGTGTGCGACCCCATAGGTTCAATACTAAAACGGTAGTAAATTGATCACATCAATATACTAATCAAGGGTGGCATCTAGCAACACTCCTTAACGACAGGATAACATGAAGTATATAATTTACTCTCAAGAACCTGTAGAAGAATAATGTATTAATTCCTTCTGTCTTTATAGCTCTGGGTCACCCTAGGATATGGTTCAACTGTCAAATCCTAATAGGCGACCGACTATGTGTTCATGTCAAAAATAATCGACCATTGAATGACCTAAGAAACTCTTTTCTTCTGTCATTCAATCGCCCTGGCCAAGGTCTTAATTTGGTCGGTTATAATTTATGACAACATGGAGCTTAAACTCATTACCAAGAGTTGACAGATTTCATCTTGATCAATCACTAATTCTACAAGTATTTAATCGTACCCAATATCCTTTCAACTATCGCCCTAGGGCCATAGGTGTCTAGTATCAAAGCACAATAAATAACTTGTCAATTACTATGATGATATCAGGTCAAAGGAAACTCTTACATCACATTCTTCAAGAGAATATCCTATTGACAGTTTATGGTAATTCTAACCATTAGGAATTATCCAATGAATCGGTTCAATGATCATATCTCTATATGCATCATCTATTTATGTTATTTAGTTAATGAGATCAACTAATCTTTATCCCATAAAGATGCTCACATAAATATTGATATAACCGGATTACTAATATCCAAATTAATAATCCTACGATCAAGAACAAAATTTACATTAAATTGTAAGAGACTTTACTCTCATTATCATGATCTCCATCATGATGACAAGTCTCAAAATTTAATCAAGGACCTTATTAAATTAATCAAGCAATTAATAATAACTATGAAAAACGAATATCAAATGCCATATATTTTTATATCAAATAACATTCACAAAAATATGTTCAAATCATCAAATATGAGATTGGATCTAGGGCATATCTAATATATCTCTAACAACCTCAACACCCTTAATGGTAGCGGAAATGGTGGTGGAGAGGAAGGAAATTATAGCGGTGGAAAAAAAATAGAAGGGAGGGGTAAAATGGGTTAGGGGCACTGAGGGGCAAGCCATGTGGCGTCCACCTCATCAAATGTCATCACGTAGAACAGGATGTCCACTTTGGATAAACTTAACGGAAAAATTATATATTTGAACCAATAGTATAGCGATAAGGTTATATATGGACTCAAAGTATAACGAATGGTACATTTAAACCTCTTCTAATATAATATAGATATATTTTGCCCTTTTCCGATAATTGATTGATCCTTGTAGGTTATAGTTATATAGCTACTAATCCAATTAAGCACGGATTGCTAGCTAGGTTTGGGCATCGAGCCGAGATCAGTAAAACCTATTCTAGTAGCGTTGAGCCAAGTCTAGCCCGATAAAGCATAATCGAGCTTTTTACAGTACGTAGCCGAGGGAACGTGAGTCGAGCACTCGAGCCTAATCAAACTTTATTAAGTACAATTTAACCGTGCTCGAGCTAAGCTGAGCCGAGTTGAGTCCAGGCACTCTTTTATATTTGTATCCGCATACTAAACAACGCTTTTTGGGGGTTTTCATTTGTTCATATGCTGAAGTGAGAGTAATTAAATAATCTAAATTAAAGAGAGTAGATTTGAATTTGATCTATAAATAGCATGATTTATAAGATATTAAGCTAACAAACATGGTACTAAAATAAATTTAATTAAGAATAAGTACAAAAGGAAAAAAAACAAATTCATATGCCCGAACTAGATTTCAAATAATTTTACCAAGTATACCGACTTTTTTGTTTGTTAGGAAAGCTAAGCACCTCCGCATTTCTTCATTAGTCAAACAAGTCGTTGCTCCAATTAGCGTGTACAAATGAAACCGACAAACCGCACCAATCCGATAATTCGAGTCAAATCGAGAAAAAAAATCCGACTATGATTTAGTTTGATTTGGTTTGGTATTGGAAAAAAAAAAACCCGACCATATTTGGTTTGGTTTGGTTTTAACTAAAAAAAGTCAAACCGAAACCAAACCAACCCGACATTATACGTCGTAATAATTAAATGTTATGTATAAGATGAATACTATTTATAATCGCAGATTTTGTAAATCCGATTTATAAATCAAGAATGCGTTGTATATGTCACAATTTACGAACGTGATTTATAAGTCGCAATTTACGAATGTGATTTATAAGTCGCAATACGAATACGATTTACATATCGCAATAGAAGAATGCGATTATAAATCGAAATAGGTAATGTAATTTAGGAATGCGACTTGTGTATGCCGGAACGGATTCCTACTTATTCCAGCAAAGGGCGCTTTTGCTCCGATAAGGTTATTGATAGGGGTGTACAAAGAAAACCGATAAACCACATCAAACTGATAATCCGAGTCAAACCGGAAAAAAAAAATCCGATATGGTTTGGTATTGAAAAATAAAATCCGATCGTAATTGGTTTGGTTTTAACTAAAAAAAAGTCAAACCGAAACCAAACCAACCCGATAGTATATTTATATAATTTTTAAAAATATTATATACATATAAATATTTATTGTAATATAATTTATAAATATTTCTTAAACTTTTTCACAGTTTTATCTTTTAACGTATTATTTCAAGTTTAGACTTAACATTCTTGAATGGTAAATAAATTTTATAGCCCATAAATGTAGTAAATCAAACAAAGTTCAATTTAATACTAATACTTACAAAAGAAATTCAATTCAGTACTAGGAATGACGATAGTGTTGGATAATTATTTTAGTTTTACATTGGTTTATAATGAAAATGTATAACTTAGTTTATCTTTTTTTTTAGTGCTTAGTTATGTACTTAATATTAGTACTTATTAGCTATACTTATTTTAGCATGACCTATATAGTATTTTTAGATTATGTTAATTTTTATTATGGCTTATTAATTAGCAATATTTGTTTTATGTAATTTTATTATTTTATCTTTGTTATTAAATATTTTAGTATAATGTTATGACTTATCTCATATTATTGTGTTAGTTTCTTGGAAAACACATTATATATTTTTATTTTACTAGGATTTAAGAAATATTTGGAGCACAAGTTACATATTTTATGCTATGAAGACTTTACCGGAAAAAAAAACCCGAAAACCCGAGAAAAATCGAGATTGAAAAACCTGACTTTGTTGGTTTGGTTTGGTTTATAAATTTAAACATCCGACACCATTGGATTGATTTGATAATTGAAAAATTCGAACCAACCCGACCTATGTACCCCCCTAACTCCAACTATAAAAATTGTGTTGCGGGAAAAAAGAAAGGAAAAATGTCCAAATTTACCCATCTACTTTTGAATATTGTCTACAACTAACCTCTGTTATACTATTCGACCAAATATACCTCTACCGTTATACTATCCGGCTAAATTTACCTCTACCATCAGTAAACCTTAAAAAATTACCTATCAATCCGTTAGTTAACTCAAAATTTCCCAAATCCCTTTTATTTTAATCACTTGTTCTTCTTCGTGATTCACTATTTTCAGAAATTACGATTAACGTGAATGCTAAATGTACTAAACTATACAAATTATTCATGAATATTTTTAATTGCCATTGCACCAACTTCTTTTCTTGTGATAATGGGCTTGAAATTGGTTTAAATTTTTTATAAATTTTCAATCATATATATACCGCGGAATTCAGTGGGTCTATTAGTTGTGTATTATATGCGACTTCTCATCATGTATGTACATGTATATTTGAATATATCTTGTAACTGTCTAGTTAGTATAGAGTTCGGTCGACTAACTTAAGCGTGCACAATGCTTAGGCATTTGATTAAAGCAAAGTTGCATTCGACAACGCAAAGTCCAAGGAACTTCAATTTCTATTACTTATACTTGCAAAGTCTCCATATCTTTGGTGCAACGAATTTAGACAAGCTACCTAATTTATATTCTTCGATTTACTATACTTTGTTTACTAATCACTGTATTATTTTAATATTTCTTTCTCTTATTTCTTTTTTCCAATTAAGAAAGTAAGTAAATGCCAACTATTTTAAAAATAGTGGATCAAGAAAAAGAATAAGTGACTTAACTCAAATGATTTGCGAGACTCTGGGTCACCCGACGAATCGAGGTGTAATTTTTAAAAATTTGTTTATGGTTGGTATAAATTTGATCGGATAGTATAAGGAATGTTAAATGCAGACAATATTAAAAAAAAGAGGGGTAAATTTAGACCTTTCCCCAAAAAGAAAAGAAACGGAAACATTTATACGCTTTTTTTTTTCCACACATATATACGAACTCATAGCTTCAATCATTATGCTCTGCCTTAGAATCAAAGAAATCAGTATCTTTCTATTGGTTTAGGTTCTAAAGTATGGTAATATGTTCATGTTTCATACGGTATAGTAATTCAGTGATAATTGTTTCACGATGCTATACTGTCAGTGGAAGGAGTATAACTTATCAAAATGATTTCAAGTCGGTAGTGGGAATTAGATGACTGTTAGATTGGCTTCTAAGATAAGTTTAATCATTAAAAAGACAAATAGTCCTAAATCCTAATGCGCTTTCCCCACCCACCCCCTCCAAACTTTGCCTTTGTAATTTTAGCCTCAACACCTATAAGTGATCAAATCTATCAAAATCAAACCAGCATTTTTTATCTGAAGCATTTTTGAAGCATGGCAGCCGCCGGGCTGTTACTCTGCTATTTCATCCTCTCTTCAGGATTCCATTTAATATACACTGTCACAGACCCCAGAGATGGTAACAACTCCAGCTTTTCTCATTCGAAATTTAACTGTGTATTTGAGTTAATGCGCCTAGGCATTTATTTAACTAAGCAAGTTTTATTATGTTTAATAAGCCTAGAAAAAAGACTCTTTTTTTTTATTTTTGTAACAGTATTCTTGTTTTTTTCGTCATGGTGTTAAGGGACTGTTCTGTAAATCAGAAATGTTCATACAGTTCTACCTGTCATTTCAAAAGAAAATGGCAGCCGTCCGGTGCACTAAACTCCCGCTATGCGCGAGATACGGGGAAGGGCCGGACCACAAAGGTCTATTGTATGCGTTCTTACCCTGTGCTTCTGCAAGAAGCTGTTTCCACGGTTTGAACTCATGACCTCCTGCTCAAATGGCAGCAACTTTACCAGTTACGCCGAGTCTCCCTTCCTACCTGTCATTTCAATCTTCAGCTATATACTTTACGGGTCATCTCGAAAATGAAAATGATAAACAAACTATAAGTTGCATACAAGTTCATGAAGATATATAAACAATGTTGTAACAGCAAGTTTTCGACTTGTATTCAATTTACTACTTCTAAAAATATAATGCCAACATACGGAGTCCATGATTTAAATTTGATGAGTTTAACTTATGAGATTCTTTACGTGAACACATTGTATTTTTTTTTTTTGAAATTATGAGTTCAAAAATGTTAAAATTGTATTGTTTTTTCTTAATTTATATATTCATGTTTCGTGTTGAAATACTAGTTCAGTTGAACTCATGAAAAAAGGCTGCATCTGCCTCTGCTAACATGAATAATTTCAAAATTTGGTTGAGTGCAGTTGCAATACTTCGATCTCTGAAAGACCAGTGGGAAAATACACCACCTAGTTGGCAGAAGAGCGATGATCCTTGTGGTACAACCTGGGAAGGTGTAACCTGCAACAACTCAAGGGTAACTGCATTGTGAGTATGCTATTCTCTTTTATTGTTCATCCTCCAACATTTAGTCTTTGACATGGTTGTTTCACCAGCCAATCACTTCTTAATCATTGATTGTATTTCTTATTTCTTCAGGGGATTATCAACGATGGGACTGAGAGGAAAATTAAGTGGTGATATTGGGGGGCTCACTGAATTAATTTCCTTGTGAGTTGGTGTTTTTAAATCTCATAAACGTGTGTTGAATATTAACTATAGCTTGTATTGGTTATCATGATTTGTTGAGTTGAGTTTCTAAACTTGCATTTCCAGAGACTTGTCATTCAATCGAGGACTTACAGGTTCCCTCTCTCCGCGGATAGGAGATCTGCAAAACCTAAACATATTGTAAGACTAGTAAAACTTGATGGTTTTTTATTTTTATTTTCATATAGCCGATCTAACTTGCTTGGCGTTGAGGCATAGTTGATGTTTTTTTGTTAAACATGATGCTCTTCTTCCGAAACATACATTGCCTACATATACATAAATGCCTCTATTTACGTTTCAGAATCCTCGCTGGCTGTAGCTTCAGTGGTAGTATACCAAGGGAATTGGGAAAACTTGCAGAATTATCTTTCTTGTAAGAATTCCTCAGCCATATTAACTTATGATTGTTGTAGGTTTATCATCAATTTTATTTAGTTCCATGCCAATTTCTTGGGCAGAGCACTTAACTCAAATAATTTCACTGGCGAGATACCACGAACTCTTGGAAATCTGGCAAAACTCTACTGGCTTGATCTAGCAGATAATCAGTTAACAGGACAAATTCCTGTTTCAACCTCCTCAAGTCCGGGGTTGGACCTTTTAAAAAAGGCAAAGCACTTGTGAGTGAACTTTATCTATTCGAGTTACGTGCCATTCTTGAGATAGGATATATACCTATTAGGGTCTGACTTCTACATTATTGCAGCCATTTTAACAAAAATCAACTTTCAGGCTCCATTCCGGACAATCTTTTTAGTGGTGACATGGTGCTAATACATGTGTAAGTCAAGAAACTAAGGAGCTATTTGCGTTATTCTCCTTTGTCTCCTCATTCTTTGCATTTCTAAAATGGCAGATTATTTGATGGAAATCAATTTAGCGGGAGCATTCCATTAACACTAGGACTTGTTCAGACACTTGAGGTTCTGTGAGTAGAATCGACCATCTTATGTTAGCTTACCTTTCGTATTACTTCACCTTTTTTATTTTGTATTATATGCTAGTACCCTTTTATCTTTAGTTGGTATTCATGTGACTTCATATATACAGTCGGCTTGACAGAAATACCTTAAATGGTAGTGTCCCATCGAACTTGAACAACCTCACTAGCGTCGTAGAGTTGTAAGTATACTTTGCTCCATCATTGCTCATTCAATTGTGTGCCTGAAATCAATAATTGGTAGCCTGAAGTGGTTCTTTGTGCTCTTATTGTTCTGCTTTTAGGAATTTAGCACACAACGGACTGTCGGGCCGACTACCAGATTTAAGTGGAATGAACTCCCTTAATTATCTGTAAGGCTAGCATGAGAATAAGCAGAATCCTAATTTAGCAAGTTGTTTCTCTATGATAAAGTGATACATCATATTCTTTCTTTTCCAGGGACTTGAGCAACAACTCGTTCCATCAATCAGAGGCGCCAGTATGGTTCTCAACTTTACAGTCTCTTACCACTCTGTGAGTATGAATCAGTTATGAATACAACTATTAATTTCCACAAACTATGACCAATCTAAGTTGGAACGACAACTGGTGTGCTGCTCAGAGTCATTGAATATGGCTCACTCCAGGGATCAGTGCCCCAGAAGCTTTTCACATTACCCCAATTACAACAAGTGTGAGTATCATCATCCTAACTGAATATTCCACGTCTACTACCCACGACGAACAGTTTGGGATGATCTTAAATAACTTTTGCAGGAAAATGAGGAACAATGCATTTAATGACACGTTGAACATGGGTGGCATAGTTGGGAGGCAACTCACACTTGTTGATTTACAGAATAACGCGATTTCCTCAATAACACTTGGCTCTGGATACAAAAATACATTGATGTGAGATGGCTCATGACTCCTTTTTTGCCTGTTATATTATGTTGTTTTTTCTCTCTCTGATTACTTTGTGGTTGTACTCAGACTGATCGGAAATCCTGTCTGTGACACGGCCCTTGGAAACACGAATTACTGCCAGCTTCAGCAGCAATCCGTGAAACCTTATTCTACTAGCCTAGCTAATTGTGGAAGCAAATCGTGTCCTGCCGATGAAAAAGTTAGCCCACAAAGTTGTGATTGTGCTTACCCGTACGAGGGAACATTCTACTTTAGAGGACCATCTTTTAGGGAGTTATCCAATGCTAATACGTTCCATTCTCTTGAAATGAGCTTGTGGGTGAAGTTAGATCTCACGCCCGGTTCAGTTTCTCTACAGAATCCTTTCTTCAACATTGATGATTATCTTCAGGTGCAGTTAGGATTATTTCCACCAACAGGAAAGTATTTTAATCGGTCAGAGATTGAGAGGATTGGATTTGCCTTGAGTAACCAGACTTATAAGCCGCCTCCAGAATTTGGACCTTACTATTTTATAGCATCTCCTTACACTTTCCAAGGTATAATTAATTACTGAGATATTTAAAACTGTTTCTTCTAATAGAATACTAAATTGAACTCAAACTGTTTCAGCCGAACGTGGAGAAACTTCTATTAGTTCGAGACAAATTATTGGAATAGCTGTTGGGTGTACCGTCCTGGTCCTCTTGCTTGTTGGTCTTGCAATATATGCTATGAAGCAAAAGAAACTTGCTGAAAAAGCTATTGGATTGAGTAAACCATTTGGTAATATCATTTTCTACTGATAAAAGAGCTGAGTTATATATGTCCAGCACGCACGTAGGATTGATCTAAAAAGTTTGATTACTTTGATCTTTTTTGGCCAGGATCGTGGGCTCCAAGTGGGAACGATAGTGAAAGTGCACCACAACTAAAGGGAGCGAGATGGTTTTCTTATGACGAACTCAAAAAATGCACGAGTAACTTTTCAACGAGAAATGAGATTGGTTCCGGTGGCTATGGGAAGGTTTGCTATCAAAATCCACTGTATATCCATACTAAAGGGATAAACTCTTGCTCGGTTACTTTTCTTATTCGCTTGTATTCTGTTTCCTAGGTATACAAAGGAATCATCTCAAGTGGGCAAGTAATTGCTATCAAAAGAGCTCAACATGGATCCATGCAGGGTGGACTCGAGTTCAAGACTGAAATTGAGTTGCTTTCGCGGGTTCACCACAAAAACCTCGTTGGTCTGGTCGGATTCTGTTTTGAGCAAGGCGAACAAATACTGGTCTATGAGTATATTTCAAATGGTACACTCCGAGAAAATTTATCAGGTGTGCTACATCCTCCTATATATTAAAGATTAACCAGTCCAAGTATTATTTGATTCAAATATGTTCTAACATTTGGTAATGCCTTTAAAAGGAGTAATTTAAAAATAATACCTTTCCATTTGGTTCACATAGAAATTAATTTCCACTATGTTCTACAGGGAAATCAGGCATTTATCTAGATTGGAAGAGGAGACTTCGCGTTGCGCTTGGTTCAGCCAGAGGATTAGCTTATCTGCATGAGCTTGCCAATCCTCCTATAATTCACAGAGATGTGAAATCGACTAATATTTTATTGGATCAGAATTTAACAGCAAAGGTAGCAGATTTTGGCTTGTCCAAACTTGTGTCAGATAGCTCAAAGGGTCATGTTTCCACTCAAGTTAAAGGCACATTGGTAAGTACCACAACCTTCTTAATTCTTTCATCCTTCATATATGTATCCAGAAAATGATTTGCACCTGCTACCGTAGGTAAAAGAGAAGAGGGGCGGCAGGAATAACAAGATATCTAGTTTTAAGAACACATCCTAAAGTTGAAACCTTTCCAATATACAAGAATAATGTTTAAACATCTGTATAAGATAAAATACCATCAGATTTCCAAAATGTAAAGGAATGAGAAAATTATAATGGTTAAATGACTTGTCCTAGACGTTATTGTTTCTTCCTCTGAGCAGAGGCGGATCCAGGATTTTTATGCGATGGGGGCACAATTTTCTGCTCAACCAGTGCCCCCTAAAGGCTTTTAATGTTCAGGGTGTCAAGTGCTTTAAATTAATCATTTTCAAGGTATACACATATACATATACAAGATTTTTGCCGAAGCTTATGGGGTCCGGTGACCCCTCACTATAACACATAGGTCCGCCTCTGCCTCCGAGTATGGACATATGCTTCTTTTGGCTTTTTGGCATGTGAAACATGATACATTTGTTTCCTTATTGGTGTTTCCACATGATACATTTTATCTTTTATATTTAGTCGGAATGAATTTAAGACCTGATTACATTGCAGGGTTATCTAGATCCTGAATACTATTTGACTCAACAATTAACCGAGAAAAGTGATGTGTATAGCTTTGGAGTTGTAATGCTAGAAATGATAACTGCAAAGCAACCAATAGAGAAGGGAAAATATGTCGTTCGAGAGGTGAGAGCAGCTATTAATAAGAACGATGACGAGCATTATGGTTTGAGTGATATGATCGATCCCGTCATTAGAAGCGCGCCAAATTTAATCGCGTTTACAAAGTTCGTGGATCTGGCAATGCAATGTGTTGAAGAGTCTGCTGCTGATCGTCCAACGATGAGTGAAGTGGTAAAAATGCTTGAAACTATTCTACAAAATGATGGTCTGGAAACAAATTCGACGTCTGCATCATCTTCAATCACAGATTTTGGGACAGCAATTGCTGCTTCTCGACATCCTTATAATAAGGATGCTCTACAGAGAAAGGAAATAAGTGATACTCATGCTTTTGATTACAGTGGTGGTTATACTATTTCAAGAAATGTGGAACCAAAATAGGGACAACCAAAAAAGGACTTGTCTTTGCTAGTTCTCATTCTTTAATTTATTATTCTCTATAGTAAAGTTTTGGAAAAATGGGTTAAAGGGATTATAGAATTTAGTTGTTGCATGGTACCTATATTGGCTAGAATATTTCGTGACACGTGAACGTGATCACATGTGGAATCAAGATCGAAGTTCAGATTTTACTACTGAGGCTTACAGTTTAGTGATCCAGACTTGCATACAATAGGTGTGAGTTCGATTTTTACTGTCCCCATTCCCTGATCCTCCAATGTAATAGAGAAAAGGTTAAAAGAGAAAAAAAAAATCAGATTTTCTAGCTTGGAGAGAAAAGTTTACATGGACCATTGTATGATTCCATGTGTCAATGTTTCATGTTCTAATTTTCTTCTGATTTTGTTATTGTGTCTCCTGACTTATAGGGCATCTAGTGCAAAGAAATCATATATGATAATACTATAACACAATAAGCAAATAATTGTTTGTGGCTGCTATGAATTCTCGCTTTGACCATATGAACTTCAATTGTAGTATTCAGTTAGAGTTGGCACATTTCAGCAAAGCATGAGCAAGCTGTTAACAGTTTTCGGCAGAATAGATCGATGACCCTATAAATTTATTAGTATATTTTATTTGAAAAAGGATCAAAACTGCCCGTAGACTATTCGATTTGGTATAAAATTGCCCTCCGTCCACCTATTGAGTCAAAAATATCTCTATCGTTATATTAGTGGCCCAATAATGCCCTTATTACTGATGGACTTATCTGAAAAATAAGAAAATTTATGTAATATCCACGTGTCACCGTCCTATTGGCTAAATATAAATCCTTACTATACTAAAAAAAAAAAACCCACCATAACTTGTGTTTTGATTGGCCGCACCGATTTTAAACCTGTAATCTAAATCTTTTATTTTTAAAAGACAATGTAACTTATTCTTCTTCCTCTTTTAATTATGTTCTGCAAATGGGAGAATTTGTGTCACCACAACAACAAGAAAAGTAACAGCTTAAGCAAGAAAATGTTGATTTTGGGAATAAAATGAAATGGGTATGGGAATAAAATTTCGGATCTTGACTTAGGAAGTAATTCATTAAATGAGAATAAATTCATTATTGAAATCAAATGGGTATAAAATGGGTCTGAGAAAATAATTCACTATCTCCTCCTCTAATTCGATTTCATGGAGATTGGAGAAGAAAGAGAAAGTTGGCAGCGAGGCGGATCTTTTTTGGGGCGGGTAAAACCCAGGTTATGTTTTTTTTTTAAATTTTTTGATAAGGATTTATATTTAGACCAATGGGACGTTTTTTTTCTCTCCATATAATTTCGTTAATAATAAGGGCATAATTGAGCCACTAAGATAACTGTAGAGATATTTTTAGCTCAATAGGTGAATGGAGGATATATTGTACCAAATCAAATAGTGTAGGGGTAGTTTTGACCCTTCTCCGAATTTTATTTAGACGCCCAAACTTAGGCTTGTTCCAATTGAGTAACTGAACACATATATTAGATATTCATTGAGAAAATTTTGAGATAATGACTTGGTTACGAGTCTTTTGTTTAACGGAGAGGAGTTTGTTTTATAATTGATTAAATTCTTTTTTAATTGACCTATTTTATTTTTATTTGTTATAGCAAATACTTATATCTAATGTGTATAATTGAAGGATAAGATATATTTTAAGTGGTTAATTTATTCACGTAATAAAAGAAGACAAACAAAAGATTTTCCAAAATTTAAGCCCGAAATATTTAATAGGAATACTTTATTGTAAGTCGAGGTGTTCAATTGAATAGACCTTAATTCATGTCAAATTTGGAAAAAAACAATCAATGATGTCAATTCGTTGAAAGGAGCACGATCAAGCCAAAGATTGTTGGATGGGTTCGTTCTACGTTTACTTCATGTTGGCACTGCTATTTGCTAATTTCTTTCAAAATTCATGCGTTTTGCATACTTCTACTACTAAAAGTGAGCTTTTAACAAGAGAACTTTTGAAATCGGCGAAGCAGCCGGAGTTCTTCGATTGGTTGAGGAGGATCCGTAGGAGAATACATGAGTACCCAGAACTGGCTTTTCAAGAATACAAAACGAGTCAACTCATTAGAAATGAGCTGGACTCGCTCGGCGTCAAGTATTTGTGGCCCGTAGCTAAAACTGGTTTGGTTGGAACCATTGGGTCTGGATCTCAACCTTGGTTCGGTTTAAGAGCTGACATGGATGCTCTTCCTATTCAGGTTTTTCCCCCTCTCTTTTTTCTCCATTTTTTCCTTTTTGGTATGTTTGGTTTGTTACGAATGACTGACCTTCGTAGAAATGATTTTCATATTTGGTTGGAGATAGTAAATGAAAGTAATATTAGCGAGCAGTAATATTTTGATTAAAAGTTTTGGGTATTAAAAATAGATAATAATGTCTAAGGTGTTGGTTAAAGTAGTGATATTTTTCGAGGAAAGCAGTTTCCGGATAGTGTTTTCGCATAAATTAAGATGTAATTTAAATTTCCAATTTGAATAAGAGTGAGTAGAATAGTTACCTAACCTTGTCATTTAAGAGATGGTTGGCTGAAGGTCAGTGCTGTTAATTTTTTTTCCCTCTCACTGCTGTTAATTCCACTGTCCAGTAAGTTGGAGCGTGATGGACTAATATAGAACAATTTCTATTATAAATAACCATACATGTATACTATTTTAGTGATTAGAGAAGTGAAAAGGAGTAGCATGTTTGACCAAGCTTCTAAAATCAGCTTAGTTTTGAAAAGTGTTTTTTTCCAAAGGTGCTTTTCAAAAAAGTATTTTTGACTAGAATCGGTTTGGGTTTGGCTAATTAATTTGAAAAATACTTTTGAATAATAATTAGTGTTTGACCAAGCTTTTAAAAAGCGCTTCTAAGTATATTTTTCTTAAAAGTGCTTTCGGAAAAAAACTACTTTCTTCTAATCAAAAGTACTTTTGTTCCTTCTAAAAGCTTGGCCAATCACGTTAACTTTGGGGGAACAAACACTTTTGGCCGAAAAAACACTTTTGGCCAAAAAGAAGCTGAACCACGACAGATGGATTTTTATTAGCATTGTATCTTAACATGGAAAATCTGGCAATTGGCAAAGCCTAAACTTCAAGGGAAATCAATAAAACTTTACTTGATGCTCAAAGAGCGAATAGCACATGATAACTCCCAACTGTTAAACCTAGTCTTGGAAACCACCAAACTGCTGTATCAGTTGCAGTGATTTCGTCTCTGATAAATGTATAACTTCTCTAGCTTGAAATACTAATACGATAATACCACCGTTCAGAAGTGATCAAATTGCTTATTGCTTATTTTTGTCGATGCATATTACTTTATGGAATACGACGTATTTGTTCTTGTAGTCCATGCATAATTTCCAGCTTCTTTTTATCCAAAAATATAAAATGATGATCTTTTTGGCCTACAGTATGATTCTTCAGATTGTTTCATCTATTTCAACTCATTTATCATCTTATAATAGCTTCAGTGTAGTTTTATTGTACTCAATTCCTTCCTTTCGGAGCCATTGACTCAATGATGAGCTGCTGACTTGTTGACATAGTGGCTTCTCTAACTTGCTAGTTTATTAGTCTCTGATCTATTCTTCTTTCTTTTCCTCGGTTACTCATATTTAAAGAAAAGATATATACCCATGGAGAACATTTTGGAGATTGATATGATTCTTGATTTAGCTAAAATAAGAAGCTTCCTCCAAGAAAAATGACATACGTCTTATGAATTGATATGTAGGAGGAAGTGTAAGTAGATATAGTTGTCATATATTAAGTTTGTTATGAAATCAATGGTGCCATTCACTAGTTAGGAAGTAGAGATAGATATGGATGGTGGATTGGAGAAAAAGTTCAAAATATGTGAGTCTAGCTTGTTTCTACAGATAGCTCTTGTAATTTACTGAGTATTACTCAGAACAACAGTGTTTCTAACTCACACTATTCTCCCTGTGCGTCTGTGACCTCCTCTCTCTCTCCCCCCCCAAAATCACCCCCCAAACTTCCAATTTACCTCTATTCGGAAAAGAAAAGGAAAGATTATAAAATTTGCTCTAATTTTTATGATTTGCTTGCTTCTTCCTATACTTTGTTTAACTGTTTTTGTCATTAGAAAGAATTGCTTCATTGAGTGGAATGTTTGAATAGAAGCAACATTATGAAGGAATTGGTAGATTGGGAGCACAAAAGCAAGATCAATGGCAAAATGCATGCCTGTGGCCATGATGTTCATGTCACCATGCTGCTTGGAGCAGCGAGATTGCTTCAAAACACAACGGATAAGTTGAAAGTATGAAGAATTATTATTATTTTGAGATGAACTGCCTACATCCTTCCTTTCCTGCTCTTAATTTGATTCAGAAATTGATTTGTGTAACCTACATTCTAAACTGAAGGGCTCTGTAAAGCTCGTCTTCCAACCAGCAGAAGAAGGCTACGGTGGTGCCTCCTATATGTTAGAAGAAGGGGCACTAAACGGGTTTCAAGCAATATTTGGCTTACATGTCTCACCATTTATGCCCGTTGGTACTATCAGTTCTCGACCTGGTCCTATCATGGCTGGCTCAGGCAGGTTCAAAGCAACGATAAAAGGGAAAGGCGGACATGCAGCAACCCCACATAAAACTAGAGACCCGATCCTAGCTGCTTCTATGGTAGTTCTTGCATTGCAACAACTTGTTTCTCGAGAAACTGATCCTCTAGAGCCTAGGGTACATATTGCCCCTTTGTTTCCAAACAGGTCAAAAGTGTTTCAGTTTTTTCCGGCTCTGAACATCTTTTCTCTGTTGATTTTTAGGTTGTCTCTGTTGGATTTGTTGACGGCGGTCAAGCTGGAAATGTTATCCCTGCAAGTGTAGAGTTTGGTGGAACATTTCGGTTCATGACATCAGAAGGTTATTCCTATCTTCAGAGGAGGATCAAAGAGGTATGTCTATGTTCCAGTTGTCTATATCTTGTTTTCTATATCTTAAAAATTGTTTTGTGCAACCATACTGTTAGAGACAAGTAAAATTGCAAATACATACTGCTCGCAGGTGATAGAGACTCAAGCAGCTGTACATCTGTGTTCGGCTACTGTTAATTTCATCGAGGAACTGAGGCCATATCCACCAACTCTAAACGATCCCAAATTGTATGAGCATGTCAGAAAAGTTGGACAAGTCTTGCTCGGTGAGCAAAACGTGCTGATTGACCCTATTTCAATGGGCGCAGAGGACTTCAGCTTCTATTCCCAGAAGATGGCAGCCGCATTCTTTAGCATTGGGACGCAAAATAAAACTATCACATCTGCTATTAAAGATATACACTCCCCCTACTTCACTGTCAATGAAGATGTTCTTCCTTTCGGAGCAGCTCTCCATGCTGCTGTCGCCATCTCTTACTTTGATACACATGCATTGACTCAACAAGAAGCATAGACATATTGTTCTTGAGCAACAATCTCGCGTGTAAATAAACTTCTTTGTTAGTAGAAAAACATCTATGAGAGGGATCTTGTTTATCAGGAATCAGGCTTATATGCTTCAAGAAACATTTCAATAAGACAGATTTCGGATTGTTTTTACATGGTAAAATTAAACTACTACTTGCAAATGATTGTTCTCTGTTATTTCCGTCCTTTCTTAATCTGACAGTTCTTCAAATGTTGGTTCATAATCTCTTTTTCCTTTGGCATTTTAAATCAGTTCTATAAAAGAACTCTCAACTTTCGACCTTGAAATGAGAAGATCTTAGATTCTGGTTGGACTTAGGAGTTAGGATGCACGAGTATGCGATTAGAGTTGCAATTTAGTGGTTATTACTTTATCCTACATCTAAGGGTATTCAAGGAAAACCAAAAAGCTCCCCCTGAACTGAAATCTGGTCACGACCCAATGTGCATAAATTTATGTCAAGGTTGCCATCACGGAGACTGAAGGGAAGCTTTAGAGCAACAAGAAAGAAAAATTGTCTCTATATAACCTATAAGTTACGGGTTTGAGCCATGAAAGCATCCACTAATACTTGCATTACAGAAGGTTGTCTGTATCATACCCTTTGGGGTGCGGCCCATCCCCGAATCCTATTGAATGCTTTGTGCATTGGGCTCTCCTTTTTGTTGGCATTGGGGAGCCCTTGCTTAGATTGCAACATTAAGTATGTTGTGAGCTTAAGATGAGTCATTTCGCAATCTCAAACCACCCTATGTGATTGTGGAAAGTCACTAAAGCAGGCAGATGCTCTAGGACATTTGTGAAATCTCCTTCCAGCAATAGAATTAGTCCAATCAGTAAAGTGACGAGCAATCAGTTTGTAACGACATTTCCTTGCATATCGAGTTTCATACATTGAAATGAAACTTGATTTTCCACAAAATAAATCTCAAAGACTAATTTCTTATGTTTTTTTATTTCAAAGGTAAAAGACCAAAACATCCCTGAACTATTTGAAATGGGACAACTTTGTCTTCTTAAGTGCCCTTAGTGGGGGAGATCTTTGAACTTGACTAACAGTTAAATTTAGATATTCATCGAGCACTTTGGATTCCAAATGGAGGCTATTTTCATATTAGGGTGGCTACGGCCAACAATTGAAGACTATATAATATTTAGTAATTGTATTTGTAATATTTAGCTCTCCAGTATAAATGACATAAAACTCTCATTTTAAAATTAGTTTTTTATTGATATCTTGAAGAACTCTTTTGTGAATACGAGGCTAAATTTCGTTGTTGGTGATTAAACTTATTAAGGTAAACTTGCAAGGGTTGTTCCTATATGTTTTGGTCAATTAAGTTTTAAATTGATTGAGTATTTATTTTTTCAAATATTCTTTTAATTTTCTTAGTTGGTTATCTATCTTTCAATCTTTTAATTTGTGTTCTTGTTATGTTGGTTTGGTGTTGGTATCAGTGATGGTACAAACAAAAGATAAACTTATGGTGAAAATAGAAGAAAAAGAGAGAACTTCTTATTATGCTGGTCAACACTCTACAAGATGGGCACACTTATCTGCAACTTTTTTAATGAAGTAATAATTTATTTTTGTTATGGAAAAAACCTAGTATACAAATGGTTTCCGGAAAGTTGAAAACCTACACAAAAATATGTTTCTCTACTAAAGACGTCCAACCCAGGGGCGGCCCAACCCTATTTAACAAGTGAAAGGCCCCAAATATTTAAGGGCCTCAAAATTACTAGTATTTTTCAATATATAGTAGTATATTATTTATATAATTATCATTTATTATTGATAAATTTATTTCTTTGTTGTCATATTAATTTTTAATAACTCGATTTCTTCCTCTAATTAATATAACTAAAATAGTTTTCTGTCAATCTTTTTTTACTTAATTATATTTCTCTATTCATTAGTTGGTCACGTAACTATATCTAATAATCTAACTTATTATTTATTTTCCTTATATAAATTATACTCTCTCCGTCCCAATTTATATGAAAGTGTTTGATTGGACATGTATTTTATGAAATAAAGGAAGGCTTTTGAAACTTGTAATCTTAAATAAATCATAGAAGTTTTTGGGTTAGAAATCATCTCATTAATGGTAAAAATATAGAAAGGGACTTACTAAAAAAAGGAGTCACTTATGTTTTCTGGGTTCTCCCATTTCAGTTGTGATGTAATCAACGTTAAATTCATTTAATTTTCTGTATTTTATAAAACTAAGTTCTCATTTTTTTTAATTGCACATCCTCACTTGTCTAATTTTTTTAAAAATGATGTTCATTAAATTATATATATATATATATATATATATATATATATATTAAGGCCTCTTATTAAGATTTTGCTTTAGGTCTTTGATGAGGTTGGGCCGCACTCGTCCAACCATCTATCTAAGCCTTACAAACGAGGAGATTGGCTAATCCTACTGACAAGAGAAAAAGAAGGTTAACACATCTTTATTTCGATTGAAACCGACCTTATCCCCCACTACCAAACCTGAAATGATGACTAGCATAACGGGAGAATGGAATTTCGGCCCACCAAGCATACTACTTGAGTTTCTTTTCTTCTCTTTTGCACCAAAACTTAACAAAAAGGAAAAACGTTCCCTCGACAAGAAAATTTTGGTCTTTCCAGTGCACTCAGAGGCGGAGCCAAAATTTAAACTTTATGGGTTCAGGATTATAATTATTTTAAGTTATTATGTTCTAAATTAATAAGTTATACATATTCAAATAGTTTCTTAAGATAAATACAAAGTTGGAACAAAAACTACTGGGTTCAGCCGAACCCGCATCCCACATTCTGCCTCCGCACCTGGGTGCACTAACGGCTTGTTTGGAGGGTTGTTACCTATTGTATTGTATCGTATTGTTACTTTATATACGATGCGTGTTTTGATTGTTACTTAAATTTTATTGTATTGTATTGTTAAATCCGTTGTTACGTAACTACGAAGTGTGCCACTTTATGTAACGACCGATTTGGTGTGATCGCGTCGTTACCTTGTCTTTTTCTCTCATCTCACTCTTCATTATTATTAAATAATTTTATTTTATCATTTACCCTACCTTTTAATATAATAATTTTACCCTGTATCATAATTTTTTTTTATAATATTGCAAATTTATTCTTTATATTGCTGGTGCATGATATCAAGAAACAACGACAAACGATACATTCTATCCAAATATTATATTCATCAAACGATACAGTACAATACAATACGATACGATACATTATGAAACGATATGTAATAACCATCCACACAAGCTGTAAGCTCCCGATATGCGCGAGGTCTGAGAAAAGGCCGGACAAAGCATCACTAGATTGACATAACAAAATAGTAAAACCAACACTTCTCTAACTTAAATAAATTCAAACAGAGAGGAGCTAAAAACAGCCATTTGGTGAGCCGACGTACCTCATTATAATTTGAAACACTAGAACCATCACCATGTAATATTCACAACCAAATACAGAAATAAAGATTGATATATTGATTCGATAACGAAAAGTAATAATAACTAAGGATAGTAACAGAAAGAAAGGGGCTGGGAAGACAGAGCCACAAAGAGAATTAGTTGAAGGAGAGAGACCAGAGAAGGAAAGTTTCTACAAAATTCAGCCTAACTCTAGAATGCAATGAACGTATTATTTATCTCCTGATTTCCTTGGTCTCTGTCACGCGCAACGCACATGCTCTATTTTCAGCCAGGGTCCCATATGTAATTTGCCAAAAGCCCAAATGTGGAATCACATCTATTTTGATTCATAACAATACCCCGGTCCTCAATAAGAACCTCGCCCTCAGGTTCGAGTCAGTAATTCCTTCTAACCACATTACAATCAGATCATATAAACTAAGTCTTTCCTCTACTGCATGTGTAAAATCTATGTTAGTATAACTGGCAGCAACAATGAACGTCCATAGAGCTAGATTTGTAGATAAACTTTGACTTCCTTGATTACCATCTGAAGCAACCACAAGAATTCCAAGTCTTAAAGCTTGAAATGATCCTATAGAAATGGTATCATTGAAATAATCTGCTTGGGAAGCATCAAGACCCCAATATAATAAAACAATCCCATCTCTAAGTGTACCATTGAATGCAACCAACAAGTCTACATTATAGCAATCAAAACTCCAACAAGTTTTGTACATCGCTATTCTGGCTAATGGCAATATATTATCAGACACTTTCCTGCTTAAGGTTTTCAAAAGTGAATGTACCTCCAATGCCCAAGCCTTCATCTCAGAATTTTTCACCTTTAGTAAGAGACTTCAAGCCCATCCACATAATCCACACCCTCAATATTAGATGCTATCACAGTGACAAATGTTGCTATTTGTTGCAGTCTCTGGATAAGAGCTTGGGAAAATCGGATACGGACACGTACATTCCATGTCGCTCACAGTCTCAAAGTATGACATTGCAACCAAACCTCTACTCCTTTTAGCAATTTCGTCAAACAAAGTATGCGAGTCCGATTTAGAGCTTAAAGGAACTGTAATATGGTCATTATTTTGTCAAATGCAGTCCATCTCACATAATCATAAGCATCTTTGCAAAGTGTAGACTTTGTTGGCAATATTCTTTGGGACTCAAAAGTATTGCATTGTGTGTTGGATATCATTTGCACAAGTTGTATCTCTTCTTTTACACCTAAGAGGTCAAGACTTTTTTGCCTATAAAAGGGAAGGCCATTAGTTCATTTTAGACACACCAACAAGACTTGTCTTCAATTCTTGTTTCTTCCTTTCTTCCTTTATTAAGAGTGTTTTGTATGAGAGTTAGTGTTGGGAAGCACTTGTGTGAACCCTTTCTTTGGAGTGATCTTGTGAGGTTATTCTCTTAGGGTATTTGGGATTAATTAGAGTATTTACTCTAATTTTGTACTCTCTTTTGTACTCTTATTGTTATAGTAAATTGCTCCTCTCCGCTTGTGGACGTAGGTCACTTTGACCGAACCACATTAAATTTGTGTCTTCTTTATCTACTTTAATTGTCGTTGTTATCAACTTTCATTGTCTTTGTTATTGTCATTATACCGTTGTTTGGCTATATTTCGCACTACCCGGATTCCCGATCCTAACAAATTGATATCAGAGCCGGATCTAACCGGGTTAGTTTCAATAGCCAAAAATGACTCTAACAAAGACCTATGTTGAGAAATTTGACCGAAGAGCAAACTTCGGAATGTGGCAATTAAAGATGGAAGCTATCCTAATTCAGGATGGCTTAGACTTGGCGTTGCAAGGAAAGGAGAAGAAGCCGGATAAAATGACGGACGAGGAGTTTGCCATCATAGACAAAAAGGCAAAAGCAGGTATTATTTTAAATCTCTCAAATGAGGTTTTACGTGAAGTTTCTGTAGAAACCACAGCTAAAGGCATGTGGGAAAAATTGAAAACCTTATATATGAAGAGGACGGTGGAAAATAGACTTTACCTGAAGCAGAAGCTTTATACAATTCGTATGAGTGAATGTACCTCTATTCTCTCTCATCTTGACACCTTTGATTTCATTCTTATGGATTTGAGTAATATAGATGCTGAAATTAAAGATGAGGATCAAGCTGTATTACTGCTTTGTTCTCTACCCCCATCTTTTAAGCATATAAGAGATACTATGCTTTATGCAAAGGATAATATCTCTTATAAGGATATTAAATCTATCTTAAAATCAAAAGAATAGATAGATAGTGATATTACTGGGGAAGCTAGTGGAACTCAAGCGGAAGTTGGCTTATTTGTTAGGGGCAAATCCGACTCCAATTCCAGATACAATAATTTATAGTGTCGCTATTGTCATAAGAAAGGTCACAATATCTCTGAATGCTATAAACTAAAAAATAAAGAAAAGCACAAAGAAAGAAAAAATGAGCACAAAAATACTGACACCGCCGAAGCTAGTGTAGCAACTGATGAGATTGAGGGAACTATATTTTTAGCAACTGAAACTAGTTTCAGATTAGACAATGAGTGGATTTTAGATTCCGGTTGTTCATATCATATGTGTCCTAGCAGGTGACTTATTTTCTACATATGATTCAGTTGCAGGTGGAATTGTCCAATTGGGTAACAATGTTACTTGTAACGTTATTGGCAAAGGTACAATTCGGGTCAGAATGCACGATGATGTGATGAGAACTCTCACCGATGTTAGATATGTTCCTGAGTTGAAAAAAAAATCTCATCTCTCTAGGCACTTTAGAATCCCTTGGGTGCAAATTCACTGGTGAAGGTGGAGTTCTGAAAATTTTTCAAGGTGCTCGTTTGATCATGAAAGCACACAGATCTGGTTCGTTGTATACTTTATTGGGATCCACTGTTATAGGCCCTACTACAGTTTCGGTATCAGACAATTTGTCTGATTTTGATGGCATTAAATTTTGACATATGCCCATTGAGGCTTTTGCGGAGAAGGTGGAGCAATTTTACTATATCATCCAAAATTAGGTCGAGGTGGAGATTTATAATATGGCCATTATTTTGTCAAATGGAGTCCATCTCACATAAGCATAATCATCTTTGCAAAGTGTAGACTTTGTTGGCAATATTCTTTGGGACCCAAAAATATTGCATTGTGTGTTGGACATCATTTGCACAAGTTGTATCTCTTCTTTTACACCTAAGAGGTCAAGACTTTTTTGCCTATAAAAGGGAAGGCCATTAGTTCATTTTAGACACACCAACAAGACTTGTCTTCAATTCTTGTTTCTTCCTTTCTTCTTTTATTAAGAGTGTTTTGTATGAGAGTTAGTGTTGGGAAACACTTGTGTGAACCCTTTCTTTGGAGTGATCTTGTGAGGTTATTCTCTTAGGGTATTTGGGATTAATTAGAATGTTTACTCTAATTTTGTACTCTCTTTTGTACTCTTATTGTTATAGTAAATTGCTCCTCTCCGCTTGTGGACGTAGGTCACTTTGACCGAACCATGTTAAATTTGTATCTTCTTTATCTATTTTAATTGTCGTTGTTATCAACTTTCATTGTCTTTGTTATTGTCATTATACCGTTGTTTGGCTATATTTCGTACTACCCGGATTCCCGATCCTAACAGGAACATTAGGAAGAGTTGTACAACCAAAATCAACCATAAAAGCATGCCCATTGTTGAACCACTTCAAAAATTGTATGCCCAAGCCATAGTTCTCGACAGTAAGACTTACTGCCTCTCCATTCCAATTCCCTAAAAACACCTCGTTAGAAACAAAAACAATCACAGTTTCCACCATTTCGTCGAACAAATTGAGCACACAACATGTTAAACTAAGTATTATACAACTAATAACTTGTGTAGTGTTAGTCACAATAGCTTATGTTTCTTTCTTGGTCATTTGAAGAGGAAGCGTTCGACCAAAGAAATCGACACATGATCCATAAAAATAGAGCCAAATAGCAGGAGCATCATCCAAACAAAAACCCAAAGTGGCAAATATCCTAAATTTGTTTGTGGAACCAAATCGTTTATACCACTACTAATACCTTCAGCAAGTTTCGAAAGCATGTCGAAAGTAACTCCCAACAGAACATACTGGCGAACACTGTATGCATTTCTGAATCAAAATTTCAAAGGTGGCAGTGCAAGAATTCCACACGGTAAATATCACGAACTAATCACGCTCAAAGTTGGTCGAGGCACCACATAATACACAATTGTTTGTAACTCTAAGGAACGTGGTAAGCAAACTAGAGCCAGGATCAAATGGAAAGTCTAATCCGAATTGATCAGGTGGATATCGATGCAGTGGTAAGACAAGATCAACATAACCAAGGTCACCTAAGTGACTAAATATACCTCTGTTTAGAAGTTGGTCGTAAGTGCAAGCAGAAAACATACAAGACATCGCCTCTAAGTTTTGGGCTATCCAAAGTCCATATCGACCAGAAATCATGATATGGTTTTTCTAGAAATAGAGAATGCATAACCAATATATAGTGGAGCCTTCTCTATGATTGCAGTAACAACTTTTTCTTTATTAGCCTTGTTTTCATTTTCAATAACATTAGCATTATTGTTTGCTGCATCAATCGGGGAAACATGATACATCGAATCATTAGGGAAATGAGTCTCTCTATTGTTAAAGTAAGCTCCTTTTGTGGCTCCTGCATAACATTCAGCTCCTAAATAACATCTTTAGACCAATCAGATAATTCATCGAACAACTTGCGCCCCCCATTGCTGCTGTTGTATTCAGATGGTTCAACCAAGTATTGTGGCAAACGGGGTTCAAATTCCTCTTTGTCCTCCTCCAAAACTGAATTGCAGGTCTCCTCAGGTGTTGTTAGCATCGATTCAGTAACTACAACATTTTTAGTTCCCCTATTTGGCTTTTCCGCAAACACCTTGTGGGTAATCTCCAGGTTGGTGTTCTCTGAGGGTGCATTCCAGTACTGAGGCAAGGGCAAGTTTCCATGACGGAATAGTCGTAGCCCATGCCGGATAAGCATCCACTGTGGTAAACTGCCGGAGAAAGGCTAAACGCCTATCAGGTGCACCCCGATTTCGACCTCGATAACGAATAAATAATTTGTCCACGAAATGGTCCCAACCTGCAAGTTGTTTGTTTCGAAATAACAATAATATAACATTAACAAACTAGTATAATTTTACTAGTGGGGTTTGGGGAGGGTAGTTTGGGGTAGAGAGGTTGTTTCCGATAGACCCTCAGCTCCCTCCCTCCATGAACTCTCCACCTTGCTCTTGGGGTGACTCGAACTCACAACCTCTTGGTTGGAAGTGGAGGGTTCTCACCACTAGAGCAACCCACTCTTGTTTCGAAATAACCAATGATACAATTTCAAAACCTCGCCATCCAAATAAAATGAAGCCCATGACAGTTTATGCTTTGACGAAATCTTATAGAAGGTGAAATACTTCTCTGCCTGAAGAACCCATTCAGAGGATTCTCACCGCTAAAACGACCCATTACTGGAGACTCAGAGGCGGATCCAGTGTAAAAGTTACGAGTTCAATTGAACCCATAACTTTTGACGCGGAGTAGAAATTTATGTGTAAAAATTTATTAAAATTACAAAAATAATAGATTTAAACCCATAACTTTTAAATATATAATGGGTTCAATGTTAAAAATATTAAAAATTGAACCCATATAATTTAAATCCTAAATCCGCCTCTAACTCTGGAGTTTGAGATAGGTCCACCATGGTAGATGGAGTCAATGAAAGCACCAATGTTATGGATCCAATATCCACAACCAAATACAGAAATAACAGATTGATATATTGATTCCGATAACAAAGGAATTACACTGAAAAGTAATAACTAAGGATAGTAACAGAAAGAAAGGGATGGGAAGACAGAGCCACAAAGAGAATTAGTCGAGGGAGAAAGACCAGAGAGGGGAAGTTTCTATAAAATTTAGTCTAACTTTAGAATGCAATGAACATATTATTTATCTCCTGATTTCCTTCTCTGTCACGCGCAACGCACATGCTCTATTTTCAGCCAGGGTCCCATATATAATTTGCCAAAAGCCCAAATGTGAAATCACGACTATTTTGATTCATAACACACGACCATCAGCCTCCTGAAAATTCTTAATATCCCTTGAAATATTAGGCAGCACTATGTTATCGTATAAACAAAGATCCCTTGTTTGCTGCTGTTCTTCATCAATCTCTACAACCCTAGACCCACCTACCTCCTTACAATATAGCAATCTTGTATCATAATTCACATCAAATCCCCTTCCTAATGCTCGCACTGCATTTATAGCTTTATGAATTGCTGTTGTGTTATTTTCTTCCATTACATCCCTAAAAATATAACCTCAACCCAAATTCGACCCCCCCAAAAAAAAATCTGAACCAAAACTAGTACTTAATGAGTCAACACAAGTATATGACCGAGACAGATTTAGCCAGATATGGGGGAAAAGTTCAGTTTCACTGCTGTCATTCCTCCTTTCCGAAGGATAGGTTGTTTTTCCGAATACAGTTACATTGTTCGAAATGAGATTATTTATTTAATTAGAGTCGTCACTTGAAATATTTATTATGGTTTTCCAAGTCACCGGTTTATAAAAATCCCAAATCGAGAAAATTGACTCTATTTATGGTCTGCGAACACAAAAGATCGGGTAAGAAATTTTGTTAACCCGGGAGAAGGTGTGAGGCACTCCCGAGTTCTGTGATTTTAGCACGGTCGCTTAACACGACTTAATTATCTGAATTATTACATGTTTAAAACCTTTTATGCGTTTACGCTTCTATATCGCTTTTAATTATTTTAAACAATTATAAAATTTATTTAAACAAGTCTCGGTGTCGCCCACTTGTCGTTTTTGTACACATCGCAAATTATGCCGCGTGAAATGCATCCGCAATTTACGAAATATTTATTTATTATTATTATTTGAAGTTGGGGTCAAGTCACGCGAACGTGCACCTGAAATTGAGATTACGTATCATGATTATGCTATGGGAGTCGTACCCGTAGTCACAATAAATTATTAATCAAGCGCGCCTAAAATAACTACGGATATTCATGAATTATTCATTTTCCTAAGGTTTGAGATTGCACGTGGAGGTCTAAAGTAAGGAGTTATATGTGGACAAAGTGAATGTACAAAATAGCCTGTTTAAATATATGGGCTTTGACAGACAGATTTGGAATGAGATTTTTACCTAGCTATATTATATTAGAAACTATTTATCTATGTTCTCTATGTTTTGCAGTTTTTAATAAGTGTTTAGGTTTTTCTTACAACTTGTATATATTGCTTTTTAAAAGGCCCTCACACCATTATTAGTGCCTTCAATTAAGAGATTCAATTACATCTTTTCCTTTTTTTTCCCTTCTCCTCTTCTCTCTCTCTCTTTTAAAAAAAAAAATCAAAATCCCTTAATCTAAGTCCAGAATCTCCATCTTCTCTCTTCACCATTGCCGACAGCTTTATATTATTAAAAAATATTCAAAAATTGTATGATAGTTCTATCATAATTGTAGTTGAATTATATCAGATACATCAATGCCTAAAACATAAATGTATCATACTTGTATCACAATTGTATCTAACTTGTATCTGGTACATTAATACACAAAATAATACCTGATACAATACTAATAAATTAATATATAATTATCATATTTGTGATACAAATTGTGAAATTCGTCACGAATTCACAACTACTCGTAACAATATACAATGAATATATAATTATCATACATTTGTAATACAATTTCTGCAATAATTATGATACATACACAATTATAATACAACCGCGATACATTTTCTGAAAAATTGTGATACAATTATGATCTTCATCTTCCTCAAGTTTCAATCACAACTCTATACTAAAAATTTAATATAATAGTATTATAATTGTATTAGTATTGTATCCACAACTTACCCCACAACTTGATTGTAGAGCAAAATTTTAAATTTCTTCTGTATTGTATAAATAAGAAAGAGATTTTGGATGATTGAAAGAGAGAAATCGAATATCAAAGTTTTGTAAGAGGAAAGAATCTGCAATTTTGGGGGGGATAACAGTGGATGATTGGAAGAGAGAAATCAGATATCAAAAGCTTTGGAAGAGGAGTGAGTAAGCGAGATTTTTGGATTAGAAAGATTTTGGGTATCAGTGGGTAAGGGAGAATTCTTACGGTGGGTAAGTACAAATTTGGATAATTGTTAAAGAAAGAGTGAAGATGTTTTTGTAATCCTTTGGAAAAGGAAGAGAATCTTAAATGTAGGGGGATTATGTGTAACCGATACACTATATTTAAGGTATGTTGCACTTCCTCTTTTTTATGATTTTGTATAAAACTAGTAAATATAGGTATATAAAGTAATTAACAAGGAACCTAAATAAAGGTAGTAAATAGATTTCTAATATAGTATATCTGGGTAAAATCCCATCTGAAATTTACTTAAAAACTAGCTATTGAGATGCATGAGCATGGAAACAAAACTAATGAAACAATAGTGAACACACAAATTCTTCTCAAACTCATTTTATCAAAACTTATCTAAAACTTAAAAATACTACAAACTAAAAGGGAAGAGAAACTAATTCATTAATTAAAGGAAGTATCGAAGCACGTTCAAGAATTTTACGTGATCATCTACTAACATCCAAACACAAAGTAATATAATAATGAATGATATTTATTTATAACAACAATATACCCAGTATTATCATACACTATGAGTTTGGAAAGAGCAGTGTTACAACTATTTATTTCATAAAAATATCTAAGGAAACACACAGCAAAAAACTAATGAAATAAAAGGAGAACTGGAAATGAACCTTCAAAATAGCTTTCCTGATTAAAATGATCCTTTGGCAAAACTTTTACAGCAGCAATTATTTGATGCGAACAAAGACCGGAATCGACGCCAGAAAACTCGAAGACAACCTCGACTGTATTTTCTGGTGTTTTAGAGAGAGGAAAGGAAGGACTAAGGATTTCACTACTCTACCTTGAATCAAACCTTGAAATCACATAAAAGGGTTGCTAGAGCTTCAAAGAGGTAAGAATTTCTTTCCCTAATCCTTCAATTTCAAAATCTAACTAGAAATGGGTAATTAGTAAGATGATTCTTGGATGTGAGAGTATTAGTTATACATGCTTGTACCAATAAGGTTGTGGGAAGATTTTTAAGTTCAAATGGGTAAAGATTGGGTTGTAAAATGGTAGAAATCTTCAAAGACTTTAATTGAAGATTTGAAGGGAAATTCGATGTTAGAGTTCGATAATTTTTGTATGGTTGAACTCGTATCAGAACGGGTGTTCGGATTTCGTGAGTTTTTTCGGGATTCGAAACATGCGTCCCACTGTTGATTTTTAAAATGAATTTCGAATTTTAATCTGGAATATTAGTATTTTCATATGGAATGAATTCCTACGATTCGTATTGAGTATATTGAATTGTTTGTGACTAGATTTGAAGCTTTCATACACGAATTTGCGAGGCAGAGGTAATTGGAATCTTGAATTTGGTTGCGAAGCGAGGTAAGTGTCTTGTCTAACTTTGTGCGGGGGGAGGGGGGAACCACCCCTTAGGATTTGAGATGATTGTGTCATTCGTGTTATGTGAATGTCATGACCCGGAATTCCCATCGCCGGGACCGTGATGGCGCCTAACATTTTACTTTCTGGGCAAGACAACGTTAGAGAATCATTAAACCAATCCTTATTCCATTCAGTAAATAACAACAAATTAGCTAAGATGAAATATAGTGAGTGCAGAATAATATAAAAACTGCATTAATTACTACCACCCGGATCTGGAGTCACAATTCACGAACCTCTAAGATTTCACTACAAGTAAATGTCTGAAGAAAATACAACTGTTTTCGATACAAATGAAACAGTAAAGGAAATGCATAGAAGGGGACATCAGGGCCTGCGGATGCCAACAAGACTACCTTGGGTCTCCAAACGGATCAAGCCAGCAGCTAGACTCAGGGTCAACTCGGGTTCGGTACCAAAATCTGTATAGAAGTGCAGAGTGCAGTATTAGTACAACCGACCCTATGTACTGGTAAGTGTCGAGTCTAACCTCGACGAAGTAGTGACGAGGATAGGAAGGGGAGGGGACATGCTGAGGGGATTACATGGCAAGGAATCACAACAGGAATGAGAACATGATCAATCGATGTATCTTTAACAGAAAGAAACAAGTAAACACTATAAAGGAAAGTGCATGGCATCACCCTTCGTGCTTTTACTCTCAACCTCACCATAAGAAACAATAGAAACGGCACGGCATCACCCTTTGTGCATTAACTCTCTCATACATGGCACGGCATCACCCTTCGTGCTTTTACTCTCAACCTCACCATAAGAAACAATAGAAATAACATGACATCACCCTTCGTGCATTATCACTCACTCACAAAACGTTGCACGTCATCACCCTTCATACTTTTACACTCTCCCTCACCAAGATAATGAACAATAACAACATGGAGATAGAAATATCAAGAACAAGTCTTACTTCAACATTCAATTCCACGTTACTAACCTCAACTTTGAGTCAATACTCAATCCATACCAATTTCCGTAAAACATAATAAGAGTTGTTCAACATAACGAATGGCTAGTCTAATCATGAACAATATGATCAAGGAATACCACGATTACAATAATAAGATTCACTCGCATGTTATGACCCGATGACAACGCATACGTACTCGTCACCTCACCTATACATTGTACTCAACATACAAACACGTAGCAAATAAGCGAATAATACTTAATCCCTCAAGCCAAGGTTAACCACGATAATTACCTCGCTTCGAAGGCCACTCAATACTCAATCACAGCTTTTCCTCTAGAATCCACTTCCAAACCACTCGTATCTGTTCAAAAATGACTCAATAATATCAAATATTGCTAAAGGAATCAATTACATGGCATAAATTTAGATTTTCCAAACTTTCCCCCAAAAAGTCAAAAACTAACCCCGGGCCCGCTTGGTCAAAACCCGAGGTTCGGACCAAAATCTATTTACCCATTCACCCCTGAGCCCGTATATATAATTGGTTTTGGAATCCGACCTCAATTTGAGGTCTAAATCCCCAAATTTTGAAATCCCTAGTTTCTACCCAAAAGTCCCCAACTCCACCATGAAAACCTTAGATTTTAGGTTAAAAATTCATAAAATGTAATGAGAAATTGAAAGAATGTGGTTTAGAATCACTTACCAACACTTTTGGAAAGAAAATGTCTTTGAAAATCGCCTCTAGGCCGTTTAGCTTTTGAAAATGTGAAAGAATGGCTTAAGTCCCATTTTGGGACTGTTTTATGAACTCGGCAACAGTGTTCATCACGTTCGCGAGGACACTGTCACGTTCGCGAAGAGCAGAGCTTGCCAAGCTTACGCGTTCACGAAGGTTAGCCCACCTGGCCTTCACGTTCGTGAGTCCTTTCTCGCGTTCACGATAAAGAGTGACTGACCCCCTCCCCCAGGTCCCAAATGTTATGCGTTCGCGATGAGCCGGTCGCGTTCGAGAAGGGTAAAGCCCCCATCACTCCGCGTTCACGACAAGGCCTTCGCGTTCGCGAAGAGGAAAAACTCACCCTGACCAGCTTACCCTTCGCGTTCATGAGAGTATCTTCGCGAACGCGAAGAAGAACACACCAGAACAATTGCTGCAACAAAAAACCAGATTTTCTAAGTCCAAACATCCCGTAGCCTATCCGAAACTCACATAAAACATCATACGAACTTGATCGCGTGATCAAATTGCCAATATAAGACCTAAAACTAGGAATTGAACACCAAATCGAATGAAATTTTCAAGAAAGCTTTAAAACTTCTATTTTCACAACCGCACGTCTGAATCACGTCAAACCAACTTTGTTTCTCACGAAATTTCACAGACAAGTCTTAAATATTATAATGAACCTGTACCGGGCTCCGTAACCAAAATACGGACCCGATATCCACAAGGCCAAACATAAACCAAATTCTTAAAACCATTAGATTTTCAGTCTTTCAATTTTCAACAAAAAATCATTTCTCGAGCTAGGGACCTCAGAATTTGATTCCGGACATACGCCCAAGTCCCATATTTCATTACGGACCCACCGGGACCGTCAAAACACGGGTTCGGGTCCGTTTGCTAAAAATATTGACCGAAGTCAACTTAAATTAATTTTTAAGGCAAAAATGCCCTTCTTATCAGTTTTTAACATAAAAGCCTTCCGAAAGAACACTCAGACTGCGCACGCAAATTGAGGAAGGCTGAGATGAGGTTTTTGAGACCTCAAAACGTAGAATTAGGTTCTAAAATATAAGATGACATAACTGGTCATTACAGTGAAGGTCGTGTACGCGAGGTGACGAGTGGGTACACGACCTATATGTGGTATTTGACCGGTTAGGACTGTTAGGCTCCTTTTATACAATTGTTTGTGAATATCGTGTCATGATTATATCTTTTGTTTTTAGAATTGTTTGTACGTGATTTACTTGAAATTGTTAGCACATGTTTCATCCTTGTTGTCAAGTTCACCCTTATATGCTAATTGTTGATTGTAGTCACTTGTTGAATTACTGCTTGTCTACTACATGCCTTGATTGTTAATTGATGCTCATAAACTGTTCCTTGATTGTGGTTTGTTATTACCTTGCTATTTGACTTTGTGAGCTATCGTGTAGCTTTTTCATTAATTGTGACTTCTTTGTGTAGACTCGTTATTCCTTTTGATTTTGTGGTACACCATAGTTGGTTGTAAATTGGTTGTTTATTTTAAGTTTATATTGTTGGAGCGGGTTGCACGCTGCAAACGAAATTTATTTTAAGTTTATATTGTTAGAGCGGGTTGCACGCCACAACGACATTAAATAAAAATTTATTATATTGGTGGATCGGGTTGCACGCCGCAACGGAATTGATTATAAATATATTGGTGGATCGGGTTGCACGCAGCAATAGAATTAAATGAAAAATAATTATATTAGTGGATCGGGTTGCACGCCACAACGGAATTTAATTCGAATATATTGGAGGATCGGGTTGCACGCCGCAACAGAATTTAATATAAAAATATTGGAGGATCGGGTTGCACGCCGCAATGAAATTTAAATATGAAATTATTGTGATATTAAGGTTAATTTCGATTGTAATTCTCATGATACATTCCATGTTGGGACGGTTATTGTGATTTCTTAAATCATTTTATTATATATATATATATATATATATATATATATATATAGACTTCTTGTGTGAGTCATGCATCCTATGTGATATGATAAGTTGTTAAAACTTAGTAGATTTAAATGAAAGAATTTTCAAGAGGTTCTACTTGTGTACCTTTCAAAAAAATAAAACTCATATTTTATTCGGAGATTTACCAATTTAAACGGTGATTATATTTTTACTCTAATTGGTATTTCAAATTTGATCATTATCTTATTGTCGTGTAGTTTATGTAAAAAAAAATTATTATTACGTATTACCTTAATAAATCACATATTTATTTCGTTAAGATTTGATTGAATGTCTTATTTGTATAAATACAATATTTTATCTGATATCATATATTTCTAAACTAAATTCAATTGATATTCTATTTGTATAACCTATCCACTATTTTACCTTAATTAAATCCTAAATTGGCTTAATAACGCATTTGACAATTTACTATGTTCAAGTTGGAATTGTGTTTAATTGTGTTTAAATTATCATCATTTCATGGTAAGGACGAGAGTAAAAGCACGATGGGTGATGCCATGCCATTTTTATATTATAGTTGTACTCTGACTATGTTTTTGCTTAATTGCTTGATTGTTTGCTCGATGCCATCCGTGTTATCATTGTTTTCATTGTTGAATTGAATTGGAAATTCTCTATTATTGGCATTATATTAATATTCTTTTCTTGTTAGCTTTATGTAACATATTGTACATGTTTATATGTCTGGTAGGTGTCTTGACCTGGCCTCATCACTACTCTACCGAGGTTAGGCTTGATACTTACTGAGTATCGATGTGGTGTACTCATGCTACGCTTCTGCACATCTTTTTGTGCAGATCCAGGTACCTCAGTGTTGTTGATAATCTTACTAATTGATCGGGCATTGCTGTGGAGACTTAAGGTATACCTAATGTCGCGTTCGCAAGCCTCAGAGTCACCTTCTGATATTTTCCTGCACTGTTGATTTTATTCTGAAGCAGTTATATTCTGAGATTTTCTAGTAAACTCTGTAGAGCTTGTGACTTGTACTAAAAGTTTTGGGATTGTAGAAAATTTTTTATTTCATATTTATTCCAGATATTTGGTTGATTTATTATAATTTCAACTGAATTGTTTAAAATGGCTAATATTATTCTAACGTTGGCTTGCCTAGCAAGTGAAATGTTAGGCGCCATCATGGTCCCGAAGGTAAAATTTCGGGTCGTGACAGATACACCACTCCCTAGTTGATTGAACTTAAATGCAGGGTACACTACTTGCTGATATCATTACTGTTTGATTGAGCTGAAATGTAGGGTACACCACTCCCTGATATCATTCCAAATATAGGATACACTTTTCCCTAGTTTTTACCAGTATAGGGTATACCAATCCCTAGCTGTGTTTTTCAACATAGGGTACACCACTCTCTAGTTGATTTGATCTTAAGTGCAGGGTACACCACTCCCTGATATATTTGCTAATATAGGGTACATCATTCCCTAGCCGCATTTTCTCGATATAAGGTACACCAATCCTTAGTTGAGGCATTATTTTTTTCAACAAGGAAACACCATCTCCACACAAAAAAAATTCATCATCATGAGATTCAGGGTACACCATTCCCGACACTTTATTATTTTTAATAAAGAAGTAGTTTAGAATTTTGTCACAATAACTCACGAAAGTTTTCTAGTGAAAACTATGACAAAAAAATTTCGTTCGTTTGCTTTTTTTGGTGTCTAAGTAGGTTTTACCTCGAGGCACATGGTTCGAGATGACAAAAAGAAGAAGTTTCAATCTAGAATGAAGAAAAAAAAAGTGAATAAAAAATGAAGATGTGAATGAAAAGATGTGGACTGCTCAAGGCATGACTGAAATCACGAGCATTGCATTTTCCGTTTTGATCAGAAGAAGCCTTAGAAGAATGAACTAACACTTGCAGCTAGCAAGCATCAAGGTTCATATCAGAGTCTGCGTGAAAAACCAGTTAAGACTCAAGTTTGAGAAGACTTATAGATAAGAATCTTGTAACTCATAGTTGATAAACTTGTTTTGTTTCTTTTGATTTTCATTTTGATGTAATAAACATGACCGCGGACCGGAGCCTCGACGGAACCTCACTCAACTCTGCAACTCATCATCCCACCACTCTCCTTGAACTACACGCGACCTGATTACCTTATAACCCTGGATATGTAGGTTGTCCAAAACCATGGCTCGGTTGCACTCTTCTCTTTTATTTTCTTCCCCTTTTAAAAAATAATAGTTTGGTCAAAATTAGTCATATTACTCATCTTTTTTTTTTCCTGAAAACTCTTCATGTTTCCAAGCAAAGAGGGGCATGCTGTGAGCACCTAATGTTTTACCACATTTAGATTTCTACCACTTTTTAATATTTAAATATCTTTAACATTTAATTTTTATATTTTAGCCTTTATTTCATTCTTGTTTTTTACTAGGTTTGTTTAATAAAATTAAAAAAAATCACACAAAAAGAGTCACATTTTTAGATATGAGTTGTGTTTTATTTGCAAAAGAAAAGAAAAGTTACAAAAAATATATTTTTCTTCTAATTTGGTTAGACTAATAATTTTATAACTTTTTCTTAGTAGTTTCTTATATATTTTTTTCTAGTTTAAAAATATTAGTGTAGTTATTTTAATTTTAGATTATATTTAAAAGAAAAGACAAAAAAGAAGCAATGCAAAAATGCCACCTAGCCAAGATTCTTTCCAATCTTTTAGTAACAAGTTCACATGCCACTTTCTTTGCAATTTCCTATTAATTCACACACTCTACACATTGGATTCTTTTTACAAAAAATCACCTGCACATTCCCTTTGGATTCCCCACGTCATATTTTTGTCACACTTTCCTCGCCTGACCGGTTTTACTTGCTCTCCAAGAATTTCATCTTTACCTCTCCATATAATATACACACACAACAAAAAAGGGATGGAGGGAATAGAGATAGAAAGAGGCGAGCAGAGGAAGATCTTTCTCTAGGCAGCCAACGAAAAAGGGACCTTCTTCCTCATAGAAATCTTATATTTAGAGCTTAAGATCCACCATGAAAGAGCCATGAGAGCTCGTCTTTCCCACCTGAAAAAGCTGTGCCAATCTTAGCCTTGAAAACATCTCAAATTCCAGCTCAAAACACCATAAAACAACTCTGAAAATCAGCTTAAACCAGCCATCCAAGGGTAGGAAAACGTGTCAGGCTAATAAAAGGGAAAAATATTTGAAAGAGAAAAGTAATAAATTGCATAAGACAAGACAAGAGAAGATTTACGTGATTCGGTAATTTTTGCCTACTCCACGGCCACACAAAGAATAACTCTTTATTAATTGAAGAGAGAAAGAAGAAGTTGAAGGATGATATGCAAATAAAAATACATACCCCTTTTATAGGCATTTGAATGCTCTTCCGACATAAGCGCTTACATCATAGGAATGCCGATTTAAGCGCTTACATCATAAGTTCATCTCTTTTTGATTTTTCTTTCTTTTGTTTCGTCTACTTTTCTTTCTTTCATGTACAACAACATGTTTGCTACTATCAATCTCCCCCTCAAACATATGTTACTTCAAAAAAGAAATTTTAAAAAAAAAGATTTTCTATTCTCTAGTGGCGCCTTCACGCTATCAGTCTTGAAGGCAAACTGAGGCAGTGCATAGCCTCAGTTTGTCAACACCGACAACTTTGGTCAACATGTCTGACGGATTCTTTGATCCTGGTATCTTCTGGAGGGAAAGAGTTTCTTCACTTATCAACTCTCGGTTATGATGATACCTCAACTGGATATGCTTCGATCTTGCATGAAACATTGAATTCTTGGCAAAATGAATTGCACTCTGGCTATCGTTGAAAAGCTCACAATTGTATTGCTCTTTACCTAGCTCTTTAAGAAAATTCTTGAGCCAAATCATCTCTTTTCCAGCTTCTGATATTGCCTTGTACTTTGCTTCAGTGGTAGATAAAGCAACACGTTTCTGAAGTCTGGACATCCATCTAACAACAGTACCACCCAAGGTGAACTCGTAACTGTAACGACCCGGCCGGTTGTTTTGATAATTTAAGTCCCGGTCGGTGGCATAAGGACATGAGCAGCTTCGTATTATGTGTATTGACTTGATTGCGTGGTTGAATTCAGTTACCGGATGATTCGTAGTGATTTGGGATACTTAGTCCCTAAAACGGAAGCTTAAGTCTTAGGATTTTGACCGTAGTCGAAACTATGTGAAGACGGATCCGGAATGGAGTTATGTCGGTTTCGTTAGCTCCGTTGGGTAATTTTGGACTTAGGAGTGTGTCCGGACTGTGAAGCTGAGGTCTGTAGCTGATTTAGGCTTGAAATGGCGAAAGTTAAATTTTTTGGAGAATTGGACCGGAAGTGAACTTTTTGATATCGTGGTCGAAATGTGATTCCGAGAGTTGGAACAACTACGTTATTTTATTTGGGAGTTTCCTGCAAAATTTGATGTCATTCCAGGTTGATTTGATAAGTTTCAGCACGGGTTTTAGAAGTTGGAAGATTTGAAAGTTTATAAGTTCGATTCATAGTGTGATTCATAGTTTCGACGTTGTTTGATGTGATTTGAGACCTTGAGCGAGTCCGTGTTAGGTTATGGAACTTGTTTGTGTATTTAGACGGGGTCCCGGGGGCCTCAGGTGTATTTCGGATAGGCCACGGGTCATTTCCTCCTATTTTGAACTGTTGTTTGGTGTCATCTGATGTTCTTCTTCGCGATCTCAACTTGCCTTTCACGTTCCCGTAGTGTTCTGATGGCCCGCCAAATATTTCCTCTTTGCGTTCGCGTTCGTGAAGGTCTGCCTTTTTCCTTCTTCGCATTCGCATCCTTCCTTCCGCGTTCGCGTAGTAGGAACCAGGCCCCGAGTGCTAGTGATCATTTACTCTTCACGTTTGCGTGTCCTCTTCGCGTTCGCGTAGGTTCCTGTCCTTTGTGCTTCGCGTTTGCGTCCCTTTGCTCGCGTTTGCGAAGGGTCTTCTGGTAGCCTTCATTTTTCTTCTTCGTGAACGCGAGCCTTTCTCTGCGTTCGCGATGCTTAAGGACCTGGGCAGACTTATATCGTTTCTAAAATGGGGGTATTGCCATTTCAGAGATATCGATTGGGTAATGATTCTACACTCCATTTTGGTTATATTCCACTAATCTATCATTTATTTCCTCTTTAATTTCGGATTTTGGGGGTTGAAATTGGGAAAATTTGAAAGAACTTCTTCAATAAAGATTTCGAGTTTCGAAATGGGATTTGTGGTCGGTTTTGAGTAATTCTTATATGGTTGGACTCGTGAGTAAATAAGTGTTCGTATTGTGTGATTTTTACCCGATTCCGAGACGTGGGCCCGGGTCGACTTTTAATTAGATGAGTCTATTATGGTTGTATTCATGATATGCAATTGTGTTTGGCTAGATTTGGACCATTCAGAGTCGGATAATTGATAAAAAAGCATTCTTACGGACTGATTGAGCTTGGTTCGAGTTAAGTATCTTGCCTTACCTTGTGTGGGGGATTTCCCCTTAGGATTTGAGTCTTCTATGTTGATTGTAGTCCATGTACGCGAGGTGACGAGTACGTGCTCACACTTATTTGTGAAAAGTTGGCCTTTTAGGATTCTTAGGTCCTTATATTCATTAAGTATGAAGTTGTTCTTGAAATGATTAAGTTCCTATTTACTAGTTTCACCTCTACATGCTTTAATTAGAATTAATTACTTCAGGATTCACTCTTATTGTCTATTTGACTCTTATTTGACTTAACTGAAGATTTTTCCTCCTCTATTGTCATGCTATCTTTTCATTACTACTTATCTTTATTTGGAATTATTATTATCTCATCCTATAATTGATCAATCTTAATTGAGGTTATGATTATTTTTCCACTGCTTATCCTTAATTGAATTATTGAATATCCTTCGTAATTCCTCAAACTTAAAAGAAGTTTAGATATCCTATATCTTAGTCGACTTGTTTTATCTGAAATTATTTGACTCGTGTTAGCTTCCCTGTAGTTGAAATGTATATTGTGGGATCGTTGCTACACATTAGTTTTCCCCTTGTTGAGCTGTTCTCTTTACGCCTAGCATTCTTTATTGTGGTTATTCCTCGTAAATGGGTTCTACCGTTCTTGTGATTTAAAGTTCTTGAGTTGATTTACTTGTCGTACTTTGTATTATTGCCATTGTTGTTATTGTACTTGTTGTGGTGATGCACGAGGTTTATGTCGTGCGGTTGTTGTTATTATTGTGATGCACGAGGTTTCTGTCGTGCGGTTGTTGTTATGGGGTTGCACGAGGTTTCTGCCGTGCTATTGTTACTATTGATATTTGCACATGCGGCATGACAAGGTGGGATATATATATATATATATATATATGTGTGTGTGTGTGTGTGTGGGGGGGGGAGGGGTTGCGCATGTGGTGAGACAAGGTGGGAACATTATTATGCACATGTGAAGAGACAAGGCGGGCATTTATGTTACTATTGCACACGTGGCAAGACAAGGTGGGCTGTGTCAGGGATTGATTTGTGATGATTTGTGGCCTGGGGGCATTCTTGTTGTTGATATTTGTGAAGTGGTATACGTATCTGTGTGAGCTTTATCTTGTGAAAGTTGTGAAAAAATATTCTACGTGTTGTCTGTTCTTTTTCCTTATGCTTATTGGCTGATATGGACTATGGTAGTACACTTGCACAAGCATACACGTAGTTAAGCATTCTTATCGGATAAGAGGTATTCTTGATATTGTTGAGCATAGATGCTCACCCTTGTTTACTTGCCTTCTATGTGAGAATGGCTTTATTGGCACGTGAGTTGTCAGTGTGGTTATGAGGTGTTATGCGGGTACAGGATGCCAAGTGTTAGGGTTCAGGTATTGAGACCAGTGAGTTGTGAATTGTCCGAGGTTCGATACCTCATGGAGTTGTTGACTAAAACCTGATGTAAAAGCGGTTGTAGTTGCTGAGTTATTACTTATCCTTGTTGTATTTGTGATTCTGGATTTAGGTTGTGTTCCATTCATTATTACTTATCCTTGTTGTATTTGTGATTCTGGATTCAGGTTGTGTTCCATTCACTTTTCTGTGTCATTTTCATGATATTCCGTTGATATTTGTTGTTTCCTTCCTTATTTCCATTACTGTACTGTGAGCCATATTGCATAGTCTTTATGTAGACATCATCCTTCTGCTGCTCATATACTTGTACCTGTTTAGTTTATTAAACCAGTGGGTGTCTTGACTGTTCCTCGTCACTACTCCACCGAGGTTAGTCTTGATACTTACTAGGCACCGCTGTGGTGTGCTCATGCTACTCTTCTGCACATATTTGTGCATATCCAAGTATTTGTTCATTAGAAAGCTGTGTGAATTGTTGCCGCGAAGACTCAAGGTAAACCTGCTGATGCGTTCGCAGGCTTCGGAGTCACCTTCAAGTTTTCATTTTACACTGTTTATTCCTATTTATGGACAGTTGTATTTAGAGGCTTTCTAGCAAACACTCTCTATAGCTTATGACTTGTACTACCGGTTTTGAGAATTTTAAGAGATTCTATTTAAATAATGTTGTTGTTTCAATTATTGTTAGGCTTACCTAGTCCCTAAGACTAGGTGCCATCACGATACACAAACGGAGGAGGAAATTGGGTCATAACAAGTTGGTATCAGAGCTCTAGGTTCATAGGTGCTACGAGTCATAAACGAGTTTAGTAGAGTCTCGCAGATCGGTACGGAGACGTCTGCACTTATCTTCGAGAGGCTACGGAACTATTAGGACAATCTCACTTCTTTCATTCCTATCGTGCGAGCTTATTGATCTTGAAGTTTGAACTTTTATCATTCCATTCTCTCACAGAGGGTGAGGATACAAGCTATAGTTATCGACGACACTGCTCCCGAAGCAGGTATCGGTAGAGGCAAAGGTAAAGGTCGACGAGGAGTAAGTTCCGCAGCCAGAGCACCTATCACAGTAGCAGTTGAGGAGCCTCCAATAGTTCCAGTTGGGGAGCAGGTACCGGAGGTGCCTGCTGTTACCCTCGGACTTCAGGAGGCCTTAGCACAGTTCTTGAGCATGTTTGGTACATTAGCTCAGGCGGGGTTATTCCGGTTGCACCAGCTACTTCACAGACCGGGGGAGGAACCCAGACTACTGGTGCACACACCCCAGATCAGCGAGTTCATGTTGCTTAGGTTCCAGGTGTCATGGCGACACAACCTGTGGTTCTAGTTCAGCCTGTGGTCAGGGCAACAACATTTGAGAAAGAGCAGTTTAGACTTGCAAGGTTCAAGAAATATGACCCTCCTACATTCAGTGGTTTGGCTTCAGAGAGTGCACATGGTTTTCTGGATGAGTGTCACCGCATTCTGCATACTATGGGTATTGTGGAGACGAGCGGGGTTGCTTTTGCTACATTCCAGCTCATGGGAGCGCTTATCAGTGGTGATGGGCATATGATTTGGATAGCCCAGCCGAGTTAGCTTCACTTACATGGGTTCAGTTTTCAGTGATGTTCTTGAGAGAGTTTGTACCTCAGTCCCTTCGAGATGCATAGTGCGCGGAGTTTAAGCAGCTGCGCCAGGGCACAATGTCAGTGTCAAAGTATGCCGTGAGATTCAGTGATTTGGCCAGGCATGCACCTGCTTTGGTCGCCAGAGTTAGAGAGCATGTCTGTAGATTCATTGAGGGACTCAAGCATGATATTCGGTTCAGCATGGCTTGGGAGTTAGAGTCAGATGTTTCGTTTTAGCAGGTGGTAGGGATCACTCGCTGAGTAGAGGGCATGTGGGATCAGGAGAGAGAATATGAGTGAGGCCATGAGAGAGAGTACAGGCGAGATCATGAGAGAGAGGACAGGGAGGTAAGGAGGCCTCATAGACCAGAGAGATCTACTGGTCCTTATGTTGGAGGCAGGGTACAACATGGTAGAGGTTTTGTGGGTCAGCCAGTTCAGTTTGCACTTTAGGAACTTCAGGCTTTGCATAGTGTTTCAGGTGCTCATGGGTCTCAGAGTACACGTACCGCACAGTTCCCACAGCCACATCAGCAGAGAGGTTGCTTCGAGTGTGGATATACCATCCACAGGGTGAGAGATTGTCCTAGATTTCGGACATATGTGTCACAACGGGGTATTCGGGCGAGTAGAGGGCGCCCAAGAGGGGAAGGCCCATCTCGTTGATGTGTCTCATATAGTAGGTTGGAGGCCGATGTGCCAGATGATGTCATACAGGTATGCTTTTGATTTGTTACAGAGGGGCACCATTCATATTTTGATTCGGTTATGCTTATCGGGGTGAGTTCCCCTATTTGTTGTTCCACCTATGGGTGAGTTCATGACTCAGTCTTCTGTATATGTGTTTTCCCTAATGGGAGACTCTATCAGTGATAGTCGTGTCAATCGTTGTTTTAAATTCATTATTGAAAGTTACGAGACTAGAAGTAAATTCATGTGGTCCATTATTGTAGGTTTAATATGATTCCTGAGTAATTTGGTTGCGATTTGTGATTTGATACTCTACCAGGGTAAGAGTTTAGTAAGTGTTATGATTTTTATTGGCAGAATTGAGTTAGTGGGAGATTTTAATTGGTATGATGTATATTCGGCTTGTGATTCAGAGTTGAGGGTGAGACCCTCGCGATTCCATGTGATTCGATATGTTTGTGCCGGGCTGCTTGCCGCGGTTTCAAGGTTATACTAGGATGAGATCCTTATTATTTGTTCATGTACTTTGATTTTTCATTTTGAATTGATTCGTAGTATGGTACTGTTAGAGAGTTGTGCCTGTCGGGCTTGTTTGATATTTCCCTTATGTGTTTCTCTTTACATATTCAGTCATTTTCATTTTGTGCTTCTCAAGTTTTAGCTTGCGGGGTGTGTGCCCGATGGTGATAGTTGTGACTTGTTGATTTGGGTGTATAGTTAAGAGGTCTTCATGTTTCTTGCATCGTTGTCAGTGTTGTGGAGGTTTGAACAGGGTTCTAACGGATATGAGACTAATTACCGGTGCTGGTTTTGATTACGGGCAGCTATTGTGATCAGAAATATTATTATGGGCCTATGTGCGGTGTGACTTGTTGTGTGGTCATACCTTATGGGTGTAGGCATGAGTTGTTACAGCTGGTTGAGACTGATACCAGTTATGGATTTAGAATCGTGTCTTTTGAAGATAAATAGAAGGTGAGAATTTTGACTCTAAGGCTTATCGGTGTTGATAGAAAGAATATATTATAGTTGGAATGGTGTCGTCAGGCTTATGTGGATTGGGGTGATGTGGGGTCCCCCGCGGGTGTATGTTGGATATGTACTTTAAGTGATTTGAAGACTTCGAGGCGATTCTTAGCACGTTCGAGGACGAACATTTGTTTAAGTGGGAAAGGATGTAATGACCCGACCGGTCATTTTGAGAATTTAAGTACCGTTCGGAGGCATAGGCCCTGAGCAGCTTCGTATTATGTGTATTGACTTGAGTGCGTGGTTGAATTCAGTTACTGGATGATTCAGAGTGATTTGGGACACTTAGTCCCTAAAACGGAAGCTTAAGTCTTAGGATTTTGACCGTAGTCGGAACTATGTGAAGACGACTCCGGAATGGAGTTTTGTCGGTTCCGTTAGCTCCGTTGGGTGATTTTGGACTTAGGAGCATGTCCGTACTGTGAATCTGAGGTCTGTAGCTGATTTAGGCTTGAAATGGCGAAAGTCGAATTTTTTGGAGAATTGGACCGGAAGTGGACTTTTTGATATCGGGGTCGGAATGTGATTCCGAGAGTTGGAACAACTCCGTTATGTTATTTGGGACTTTCCTGCAAAATTTGACATCATTCCGGGTTGATTTGATAGGTTTCGGCACGTGTTTTAGAAGTTGGAAGATTTAAAAGTTTATAAGTTCGATATAAGGCGTGATTCGTAATTTCGACATTGTTTGATATGATTTGAGACCTCGAGCGAGTCTGTGTTAGGTTATGGAACTTGTTTGTGTGTTTAGACGGGGTCTCGGGGGCCTCGGGTGTATTTCGGATGGGCCACGGGTCATTTTCTCCTATTTTGAACTGTCGTTTTCTGTCATCTGATGTTTTTCTTTGCGATCGTGAACTGCCTTTCGCGTTCGCGTAGTGTTCTGCTGACCCGCCAAATATTTCCTCTTCGCGTTCAAGCTCTCATGTTCGTGAAGGTCTACCTTTTTCCTTCTTCGCGTTCGCATCCTTCCTTCCTCGTTCGCGTAGTAGGAACCAGGCCCCGAGTGCTGGTGATCATTTACTCTTCGTGTTCGCGTGTCCTCTTCGCGTTCGCGTAGGTTCCTGTCCTTTGTGCTTCGCGTTCGTGTCCCTTTGCTCGTGTTCGTGAAGGGTCTTCTGGCAGCCTTCATTTTTCTTCTTCGCGAACGCGAGCCTTTCTCCGCGTTCGCGGTGCTTAAGGACCTGGGCAGACTTACATCATTTTGCAAAACTGGGGTGTTGCCATTTTATCAAAAACTTGAGTTGGGAGCTCGGATTTGGATGAGATTTTGAGGGAGTTTTAGAGATATCGATTGGGTAATGATTCTACACTCTATTTTGGTTATATTCCACTAATCTATCATTTACTTCCTCTTTAATTTCGGATTTTGTGGTTGAAATTGGGAAATATTGGAAGAACTTCTTCAATAAAGATTTCGAGTTTTGAAAGGGGATTTGTGGTCGGATTTGAGTAATTCTTATATGGTTTGACTCGTGAGTAAATGGGTGTTCGTATTTTGTGATTTTTACCCGATTTTGAGACGTGGACCCGGGTAGACTTTTTAGGGCGAATTTTGGATTTTTTGTTAAAATATTGATTTCATTAATTAGACGAGTCTATTATGGTTGTATTCATGATATGAAATTGTGTTTGGATAGATTTGGACCATTCAGAGTCTGATAATTGAGAAAAGGGCATTCTTACGGACTGATTGAGCTTGGTTCGAGTTAAGTATCTTGCCTAACCTTGTGTGGGGGATTTCCCCTTAGGATTTGAGTCTTCTATGTTGATTGTAGTCCATGTACGCGAGGTGACGAGTACGTGCTTGGACTTATTTGTGGAAAGTTGGTCTTTTAGGATTCTTAGGTCCTTATATTCATTCTTATTGCTTTAATTAGAAAGTTGGACTTACCTCTACATGCTTTAATTAGAATTAATTGCTTCAGGATTCACTCTTATTGCCTATTTGACTCTTATTTGACTTAACTGAAGATTTTTCCTCCTTTATTGTCATGCTATCTTTTCATTACTGCTTATCTTTATTTGGAATTATTATTATCTCATCCTATAATTGATCAATCTTAATTAAGGTTATGATTATTTTTCTGTTGCTTATCCTTAATTGAATTGTTGAATATCCTTCGTAATTCCTCAACCTTAAAAGAAGCTTAGATATCCTATATCTTAGTCGACTTGTTTTATCTGAAATTATTTGACTCGTGTTAGCTTCCCTGTGGTTGAAATGTATATTGTAGGATCGTTGCTACACATTAGTTTTCCCCTTGTTGAGCTGTTCTCTTTATGCCTAGCATTCTTTACTGTGGTTATTCCTCGTGAATTGGTTCTACTGTTCTTGTGATTTAAAGTTTTGGAGTTGATTTACTTGTCGTACTTTGTATTATTGCCATTGTTGTTGTTGTACTTGTTGTGGTGATGCATGAGGTTTCTGCCGTGCAGTTGTTATTATTGTTATGCACGAGGTTTCTGTCGTGCGGTTGTTGTTATAGGGTTGCATGAGGTTTCTGCCGTGCTATTGTTACTATTGTTATTTGCACATGCGGCGTGACAAGGTGGGATATATATATATATATATATATATATATATATATATATATATATATATATATATATATATATATGGGTTGCGCATGTGGCGAGACAAGGTGGGAACATTATTACAAGGCGGGCATTTATGTTACTATTGCACACATGGCGAGACGAGGTGGGCTGTGTCAGGGATTGATTTGTGATGATTTGTGGCCTGGGGGAATTCTGGTTGTTGATATTTGTGAAGTGGTATACGTACATGTGTGAGCTTTATCTTGTGAAAGCTATGAGAAAATATTCTACGTGTTGTCCGTTCTTTTTGCTTATGCTTATTGGCTGATATGGACTATGGTAGTACACTTGCACAAGCATACACGTAGTTAAGTACTCTTATCGGTTAAGAGGTGTTCTTGATATTGTTGAGCATAGATGCTCAACCTTGTTTACTTGCCTTCTATGTGAGAATGGCTCTATAGGCACGTGAGTCGTCAGTGCGGTTATGAGGTGTTATGAGGGCAGAGGATGCCAAGTGTTAGGGTTCAGGTATTGAGACCCGTAAGTTGTGAATTGTCCGAGGTTCGGTACCTCATGGAGATTGTTGACTAAAACCTGATGTAAAAGCGGTTGTAGTTGCTGAGTTAATACTTGTCCTTGTTGTATTTGTGATTCCGGATTTAGGTTGTGTTCCATTCACTTTTCGGTGTCATTTTCATGATATTCCGCTGATACTTGTTGTTTCCTTCCTTATTGCCATTACTGTACTGTAAGCCATATTGCATAGTCTTTATGTAGACATCATACTTCTGATGCTCATATACTTGTACCTGTTTAGTTTATTAGACCAGTGGGTGTCTTGACTGTTCCTCATCACTATTCCACCGAGGTTTCTTGATACTTACTGGGCACCACCATGGTGTGCTCATGCTACTCTTCTGCACATTTTTGTGCATATCCAGGTATTTGTTCGTTAGCTAGCTGTGCAGACTGTTGCTGCAGATACTCAAGGTAAACCTACCGCTGCGTTCGCGGGCTTCAGAGTCACCTTCAAGTTTTCGTTTTACACTGTTTATTCCTATTTCTGGACAGTTGTATTTAGAGGCTTTCTAGCAAACACTTTGTAGAGCTTATGACTTGTACTACCGGTTTTGGAAATTTTAAGAGATTCTATTTAAATAATGTTGTTGTTTCAAATATTATTAGGCTTACCTAGTCCCTAAGACTAGGTTCCATCACGATACCAAAACGGAGGGGGAAATTGGGTCGTGACAGTAACCTGTGGTACTTTTTTGACTATCCAGATCGCCGCCTAAATTTGTATCAGCAAAACCTTGTAAGATAATATTGCTCCCTTTAAAACAAAGTGTCATACCTGAGGTGCCTTTGAGATATCGCAATATCCATTTTACACCTTCCCAATGCTCCTTTCCTGGATTTGACATGTATCTACTGACAACTCCAACTGCATGGGCTATGTCAGGTCTAGTGCAAACTATAACATATATAAAACTTCCTACTGCTGAAGCATATGGAACTTTGGACATGTACTTCCTTTCTTCATCTATCTTAGGTGATTGGTCCTTCAACAGATTAAGATGGCTTCCAAGTGGAGTGCTTCTGGTCTTTGCATCATGAAGATTAAACCTGCTTAGTACCTTCTGTATGTACTTTTCTTCAGACAATTTTAAGGTTCCTACAGACCTATTTCTTCTAATCCTCATCCCAAGCATTTGCTTAGATGGTCCTAAGTCTTTCATTTCAAACTCCTCCGCCAGTTGTTGCTTAACCCTGTTGATCTCATTTATGCTAGATCCTGTGCAACGACCTAACCGGTCGTTTTGCCTACTAGAACCCTGCTCCCCTAATTAAGACTCCCCGTATGTGCTTTTACTACGTTATGACTTGTGGGGATGGTTAGTTCAGAATTTGGAAGGATTCAGGTTGAAATCGGAACACATGGTTCCTTAGTTGGCTTTAAAAAGGCTAAGTTTGACTTCGGTCAACATTTTTAGAAAACAACTCTGGAATCAAAATTTAACGATTCTAATAGGTTTGTATGATGATTTTGGACTTGGTCATATGTTCGAATCGGGTTTTGGACAACCCGGGGGCGTTTCGACGCTTAATAGTGAAAATCAGCTATTTAAAAGTTCAAGGTTCTTTAAATTTGATTTGGAGTAGGTTTTAGAGTAATCGAGGTCCGTTTGAAATTCTGAGCCTAGGAATAGTTCCGTACGGTTATTTAAGACTTGCACGCAAAATTTAGGGTCATTCGGAGTAGTATAAGTATGATTCGGCGCGTTCGGAGGAATTTAGAAATTTAAAGTTCATATTTTGATCCAGTTCGGTTTTGGGGCGTGATTCTTAGTTTCATTGTTGATTTACGTGTTTCGATAGTTTGATCAAGTCCGTATTATGTTTACATACTTGTTGTAGCATTTGGACGGGATCCCTTGGGGCTCGGGTGAGTTTTGAACCACCCGGAGCTCAGTTGGAAAAACCAAAATTTCCAGTTCCGGTTTCCTTCTTCCCGAATGCGGAAGGACTCTCGAGTTCGCGATGAAGGAAAAATGGGAGCTGGGCAATTGCCCTTCGCGTTCACGTGGAGGGCGACGTATTCACGAAGCCTTGTATTTTAGGCCTACGCGTTTGCGAAGGCCTACTCGCGTTCGCGTAGAAGGGGCTGGGACCAGGGTGAAATTGCCCTACGCGTTCGCGAAGGGGCTCACACGTTCGCGAAGGGCAGACCAGGCAAGCCTTCTTGTTCGCGAGATCCCTGTCGCTTTCGCGAAGGGCATTTTTAAGGCCGTGGAATTTTGCCTTCGCGAACGCGGGGCACCTGTCGCGTTCGCGAAGAAGTGGCAGAATGCCTTAAAAACGGGGCTCAACCATTTTTATCCCCATTACTTCCATTCTTGGGCGATTTTAGAGCTTTTTGAAAGGAGTATTCACCTAGCAACTTGGAGGTATGTTAATTCTACCCATTGTGAGTTAAATACATAGATTATGGGTAGATTATAACATGTAAATTGTGAAAATCAAGGGTTTAGATGAAAAATCTAGGCTTTTACAAAAATGAGATTTTAACCACGAAAATGGTTATGGAATGGGATAAAAATTGTATATTTGAGTTCTTGAGATTATGGATAACGATACGGGGTGAATTTTAGGAATTTTACCAATTTGGGTTGGGTAATTAATCTAGTACTCTAATTTCGAATTGTTAAGCATGTATTAATTATTTAATATAACATTTGGCTAGTTTCGGATTTTTCGGCACCGAATTGAGGCTTTAACGTGACGTTGTGATCGGGAAGTGAACTTTGAGACAAGGTAAGTCTCTTGTTTAACCTTGTAAGAGAGAATTTACCCCATAGGTGATTTAAATTAATAATTGTTGCTAATTGTGGGGGGCTATGTATGCACGAGGTGACGAGAGTCCGTGCGTAGCTACTAATTATGCTATGTCTGGGTAGTTTAGGACTCAAATCATGAATTATTTATAATAATTACATCTTTTATTTAATTAAAGTACTGAAATTATATTGGAAATTGTTAGAGGAAATAGTAAAAGACCAAAATTTCACATACTTGAATTTTTGTGCAAATTACTTGACTGTTAATAGAAATTGTACATCCTTATGTGTTAGCCTTATAATAACTTCTCATTCTAGAGGTTCAGAAGAAAATGTCCTCCTTTCTTGTGGAGCGGGCCGAATGCCTCGGTAGTATAGATGCATCTATGGATCGTGCCACACGTCTCTCGGCAGTGTACACGACACTCTGGATCGGGTCGTACGACCTCGGCAAAAATCGTGCTTAATAATAATAATTACACGATACATTGACATCCTATTGCAGCTTGTGAAGTTAAATAATTAATTGGAAATTATTGAATTTGAAAGAATTATTTATTTCCGATTGTTAATAAAATTATTGTTATTCACATAAACCATGTCTATTTTAATATTATTGACCCATAGTGGGTGTCAAAGTCGACCTCTCGTCACTACTTCTTCGAGATTAGACTTGATACTGTCACGACCCAAATTCACCTATAGGTCGTGATGGCGCCCAACATCCTAGCTAGGCAAGCCAACTAATGATTTAAACATATATTCATTTCTTTAAAAAGTATCCGAGTAATAAAACTCGGAGTACTTGCAAAAATTAAAACAATGTGAGAAATAAGATAAATTAAAACCCAAGTAAAATAATTAGATCCAAAAATTCTACTAGTGTGTGCCAAGACCTGGTGTCACAAGTATACGAGCATCTAGTAGAATATGCAAAATTCTAAATACTATCTAAAATAAAATAGACAGAATACAAATACAAGAAGAGGCATTAGTTACTGCAGAACGGCTCAGAAAGGCAGCTCACCACTAAGCCTCTGGATAACGTGGATGCGCTCCGATAGGTCCTCCGATAGTAGTTGTCTCAGGTCCTGCACAAAAAGTACAGCAAGCGTAGCATGAGTACGTAAACAACCCAGAAAGTATCAAGCCTAATCTCGAAGAAGTAGTGACGAGAGGTCGACTTTGACACTCACTCTGGGTCAATAATATTACAATAGAAATATTTAATTAGACATGATTTTTAGGTGAACAACAATAATTTTTTTGACCAGTAAAAATAATTAATTCCTTATATTTCAATAATTTCAAATTTATCAATTAAGTTCACAAGCATGTAACGACCCGACTTGTCATTTTAAGAATTAACGCCCCGTTCAGTGACTTAAGGTCTCGAGCAATTTCGTAATATGTATTATGACCTGCGGGTGTGGTCGAGTTTGATTTTCGGAAGATTTAGAATTAAATTGAAAGAACAATTCCTATTTAGAAGCTTAAATTGAAAGAGTTGACCGGAGAGTTGACTTTTGAGCAAACGACCCCGGAATGAAATTTTTATGATGTCAATAGCTTCGGATGGTGATTTCGGACTTAGGCGTATGTTCGGATTTGGATTTGGAAGTCCGTAGAACAATTCGACGCATTTTGGCGAAAGTTGGAAAATGGAAGATTTTTGAAAAGTCCGACCGAAGGTTGAATTTTTGATAACGAGGTCGGATTTCGATTCCGGAAATTTGAATAGCTCCACTTCATCATTTATGACTTGTATGCAAAATTTGAAGTCATTCCGGATTGATTTGATACATTTCGGCGCAAAATATTGAAGTTGAAAGATTTAAAAACTCATAATTCGATTCGATTCGATGCGCAAAACTCCCTTTCCAGTCGCTTCTGCGAAAGATTCATCGCAGAAGCGACCTCACAGAAGCGAGGAAATTATCGCAAAAGTAACTGGAAAAAGAGCTGGACAGAGGCTGGCTTGAACTCGCAGAAGCATGAACAGTGATCGCAGAAGCGTGAACAGTGATCGCAGAAGCATGAACAGTGCTCGTAGGAGTGGAGGCAGCGCAGAAACGTGAACAGTGCTCGTAGAAGCATAAGGACCAAAATTCAGTCACTTTGCCATTTTGTTTTGGAATTTTTGAAGCTCGGTTCTTGGGCGATTTTGAGGATTTCTTCACGATTTCAACTCAAGTAAGTGTCTTATACCCGAAGGTATTTATATTTTATAAATTTATGGTTATATTCATCGATTAATTCGGATTTAAGTGCAAGAAATCAAGATTTTTTGCAAAATCTTCCAAAAACGAAAAAATTAAGATTTGGAGATCGAGTTTTTATCGGAATTTGATAAAATTGGTATGGTTGAACTCGTATCGGAATGGGTGTTCGTATTTCATGAAAATTATATCGGGTTCCGAGGGGAGGGCCCCGCTTGACTTTTGTTGACTTTTGGAATAAATTTTTAAGTCGGCATTTTATTATCCGAAATTGTTTCCGATGAACTTTAATGAAGTTGTACAATTAATTTGGATATATTTGAGCTGTCTGGAGGTCAATTCAAGTAAGAAAGCGATTTTGAAATATCGGCATAACTTCAAAAAGGTAAGTATCTTGCCTAACCTTGAGTGGGAAAATTACCCCTTAGGCATCGAGTCTTATGTGTCATTTGTGAAATGTGAAAAGTCGTGTACGCGAGGTGACGAGTACGTACTCGGGCTTATATGTGCAAAATATATTGAGTTAAAGTCTTAGACATATTGTGTAGTAAATTGGATAATTATTTCCATTTATTAAATCATCTATTTGCCATGCCTCAATTCGTGTTTGTTGAATTTATTTTTAAATGACAGTTTGGTGTGATTTTTACTTGTATATTAATGTGAATTCCGTGAGTTCGATGATTTGATATTTCTTGGAATTTAATTTCATTATGGATTTTTTCTCTGTAAATAATTAATTAAATAAGCTTAAGAATAGGTGTTAGTATATTTACCAAAACTTTGTATTAAAAAAAAGGTGTTGTTCTATGCTGAGTTATTTTTCCATCTCTGTTGTTGATTCGACATTTTATACGCACTGTGTGGAGCCTTGGGCTATTTGTTGTGAAATTAATTGATTCTGTTTTATCTTTGGAATTTGGTTGTGGTCGTTGGGCAATTTGTGATGTTAATTGGTTTTTGTTATGTTGCTGTGATAATATTCCGTGTAAATTGTTGTGTTATTTGAGTTATTATTTTAAGGATATAAGGGTGGCATTCCACTCTTGATATTATGTGCGTATAAGGGTGGCATTTCACCGTTGTTATGTGTGTTGGGATATTGTCTGGGCGGAGTGATAAGGGTGGCTATAGGAGAGATAAGGGTGGCTATTGTCATGGATGATATGTGATGATGTGGAGTTGTTGGGTTGGTGATTTTTATATGATGTTGTGATTTTTCTTGTGTTTATTTTTATATCTTGTGCAATTGGTCTTGTTGTTGGTAAATTGGTAATAGTCTGATTTATGTTGAAATTGGGGGCATGTGCCTATTGCCATGCGGATTATGATACGAAATGTGGGAACGAGGTGCTGTGAGTAAATAATGATGATATTGGCACGTGAATTATCCCTGCAGTTGTGATATGAAATGAGGGCACGATGTGCCGTGGCTAAATGATGATGATATTGGCACGTGAGTTGTCCGTGCGGTTGTGATAGATAAATTTGGCACGAGGTGCCGTGGAAATATGAAAGTGGGTTGAGACCCGTATTTTATGATTTTGAAATGAGGTGTCACATGGTGACTTCGAATTAAAAGAATTATATTCAAAATATTTATTTGGAAGGATTATTATTCAAAAAGATCTATTTGAAAGAATCAAATTCGAAAGATATTTATTTAAAGGAATTACATTTGAAAGAGATTTATTTGAAATAATTATATTTGAAAGATATTTATTTGAAGGGAGTATATTCGAAATATATTTATTGGATAATATTATATCCTAAAGATTATTATTTGAGAAGTATATAGGCGAAATATTTATATTTGAAAGACTTGAATTAATTGGATGTACTTGTATTTATTATTTGTTGAGCAATATTAATGGTGTTCTTGTTGCCCTACTGTGCAGATTACTGGTTGATTAGTGTTGCCATTATAGTTATTTGTTTTCTATTATTTTGTATACTGTATTGCACAGGTTAATAGACTAGTGAGTGTCTTGACTATACCTCGTCACTACTCCACTAAGGTTGGTCTTGATACTTACTGGGTACCGACTGTGGTGCACTCATACTACACTTCTGTACATTTTTGTGCAGAGCCAGGTATTGGAGATATCGGACTTGGATAGAGTTAAAGCGGGATCATAAGGATTCAAGGTAGAGCTGCTTGTTCGTCGCAGTCCCTTGGAGTCTTTTTATTTTATTGTACTGTTAATTTATAAGCAAACAATATTGAGTATTCGTTCCTTGAGATCATTCTATGTATTCAGTTAGCGTTCGTGACTCAGTGTTGCCAGTCTTGGGAGATTTTCATATTTGTTTCCGCTGTTAGTTTTGATTACTTATAAAGAAAAAAAATGGCTTGAAATGTAATTGACATCGGCTTACCTTGTCTTAGAGACTAGGTGCCATAACGACACCTGGGGTGGGATTTTGGGTCGTGACAAAGCAGCAATTAAAATATCAAGGTATCGTGTAACTGTTATTATTAGGCATGATTTCTGCCGATGTCGTACGACCCGATCCAGAGTGTCTTGTACACTGCCGAGGGACGTGCGGCGCGATCCATAGATGTATCTCTACTGCTGAGGCGTTCGGCCCGCTCCACAATAAAGAAGGACATTTTCTTATGAACCTCCGGAATGAGAAGTTGTTATAATTTTAACACATAGGATGCTCAATTTCTATTAACAATTAAATAATTTACACAAAATTCAAGTATATGAAGTTTCAATCTTTTACTATTTCCTCTAACAATTTACAATATAATTTCAGTAATTTAACTAAATAAAAGATGTAATTATCACAAGTAATTCATGATTTAAGTCCTAAACTACCCGGACATAGCATAATTAGTAGCTACGCACGGACTCTCGTCACCTCGTACGTACGTAACCCCCACAATTAGCAAAAATTATTTATTTATATCACATATGGGGTAAATTCCCTCTTACAAGGTTAGACAAGAGACTTACCTTATCTCAAAGTCCACTTACCGATCACAATGTCGTATAAAAATTCAAATTCGGTGCCGAAACTATCCAAAAGTTATATAAAATAATTAATACATGCTCAAAAATTCGTAACTAGACTATTAAATAAATTACCCTATCCAAAATAGTAAATTCCTAAAATTCACCCCGGGCCCATGTGCCCGGATTCCGGAAATATTCGGAGGAAATCGTTACCCATAATCTCAAGAACTCAAATATACAATTTTCATCCAATTCCATAACCATTTTCGTGGTTAAAATCTCGTTTTTATACAAATCTAGGTTTTTTCTCTAACCCTTGATTTCCACAATTTACATTTTATAATCTATGTATTTAACTCAAAGTTTGTAGAATTAACTTACCTTCAAGTTGCTAGTTGAAATCCCCTCTCAAAAAGCTCCAAAATCGCCCAAAAATTGAGGAATTACGGGCTAAAATGGTTGAGCCTCGCCCATTTAAAACGTTCTGCCCAGCAGTAATTTCGCACCTGCGGAGGGCGAGCAACACCTGCGGCTACGCACCTGCGTAAAAAGCCTCGCAGGTGCGTGTTTCCCTCGCCTGGACAAGCGTCGCAACTGCGCCCTGAGGACAGCACCTGCGCGCTCGCAGGTGCGCCAAAAATCTCGCTTTTGCGATCCCTGGGCGTGCTTGGCTTGTCCGCTTTTGTGGCTCGTGGCTCACTTCTGCGAGCTCGCACCTGCGGCTGGCCAAGCGCAGGTGCAGTTGCAGTAGAAGCTGAAGCTTCAGCTGCTACTCCAAAGTCCAAATTTGATCTGAGCCTCGTCCGGTTAACACCCGAGGCACCCGGGGCCCCGCCCGAACATACCAACAAGTTTGAAATCATAAAACGGACTCACTCGAACCCTCAGAACGTGTAAAACAACATCAAAACTAAGAATCATATCTCAAACCAAATTGATTCAACTTAGAATTTTTAAATTCTTCAAACTTACTCTGAACGCGCCGAAATATACTTATACTACTCGAAATGACACCAAATTTTGCGTGCAAGCCTTAAATCACCATACGGAGCTATTCCCAGGCTCGGAATTCCAAACGGACTTCAATTACTCCAAAACCTACTCCAAACCAAATTTAAAGAACATTAAACCTTCAAATAGTTGATTTTCACTATTAAGCGCCGAAACGCTCCCGGGTTGTCCAAAACCCGATTCGAACATATACCCAAGTCCAAAATCATCATACGAACCTATTGGAACCGTAAAATCCTGATTCCAGTGTCGTTTTCTCAAAATGTTGACCGAAGTCAAACTTGGGGTTTTAAAGCCAAACTAAGGAACTAAGTATTCCGATTTCAACCCGAACACTTTTAAATCCCGAAACAACCATCCCCGTAAGTCATAAATTAATAAAAGCACATACGGGGAGTTTTATTTAGGGGAACTGGGTTCTAAAAGTCAAAATGACCGGTTGGGTCATTACAGATACTTACTGGGTACACGTTGTTTACGTACTCATGCTATGCTTGCTGCACTTTTTTGTGCAGGATACGAGACAGGGACCTTAGGCGGTCCTACCGGTGCGCACCCACGCTATCCCGAGGCCTAGTGCTGAGCTACTTCTCCTGAGATATTCCGCAACATCTAGTGCCTCTCCTTGTATTTGTATTCTGTCTATTTTATATTCAGATAGTATTTAAAATTTTGTAAAATCTACTAGATGCTCATATACTTGTGACACTAGGTCTTGTCACACACACTAGTAGAATTGTAGTTTGAATTATTTTTCTTGGTCTTTATTTAATCAGAACCATTTATACAACAACAACAACAACAACCCAGTATAATCCCACTAGTGGGGTCTGGGGAGGGTAGTGTGTACGCAGACCTTACCCCTACCCTGGGGTAGAGAGGCTGTTTCCAAATGACCCTCGGCATCCTTCCCTCCAAGAACTCCCCACCTTGCTCTCGGGGTGACTCAAACTCACAACCTCTTGGTTGGAAGTGGAGGGTGCTTACCATCAGAGCAACCCACCTTGTCAATCAGAACCATTTATATTCTTCTTAAACTTTGCAAGTAAGAAGAGCTTAGTTACTCGGGAAATTATTAAAAGAATAAATATATGTTTAATTCACTATTTGGCTTGCCTAGCTGTGATATTAGGCGCCATCACGACCTACAAGTGAAATTAGGTCGTGAGAGTATGGTATCAGAGAACTAAGTTCACATAGGTCTCATAAGTTATGAGCAGGCCTAATAGAGTCTTGCGGATCGCTACGGAGACGTCTGTACTTATCTTCGAGAGGCTATAGGGTGTTAGAAAAATACTTTCTTCATCTCCTATCGTGCAATGCATGTAGTACTAAGTATCTTTCTCTTATTCTCTCACAGATGGTGAGAACGCGCTCTACTGAGGTTCCAGATTAGGGAAGAGCTGCTCCCCCTGTTGTTAGAGGCCGAAGCAAGGGGACGAGGATTTCCCAGGTTTACTCTAGCTATGACACCAGTGGGTCTAGTCAAGGATCCTATCATTGAATAGCAGGGCGAGGTGCCCGTAGCAGAGCCAGCTCCGGTGGATTTCCCATCCGCACCGGGATTCCAGGAGGTCATGGGCCGTATGTTGCAGTTCATGGATACTATGACTCAGGCCGATTTATTTCCGGTATACCCAGACACATCTCAGGCAGGAGGGGGAGCACAGACCCCTACCGCGAAGGTTCATGGGCAGGCAGCTACTGTATATCAGACCTGAGCCTAACCAGTGGCAGCAGCTACACCTGAGACCAGACCAACTGCGGCCGGTGAGCCTCAGAAGCTATTGGACAGATGGACCATGCTACATCCTCCTGTATTTGGGGGTGAGCGACATGAGGATCCCCAGGGCTTCATTGATCGGTGCAAGGATAGACTGCACAACATGAAGATATTGGAGTCTCATGGGTAGACTTTGCTACTTTTCAGCTGGAGGGCAGGGCTCGTAGGTGGTAGTCGTCCTATCTTCTGGGAAGACCAACAGATTCTCCTCCCATGACTTGGGACAGGTTCACCCGTATTTTCCTAGATAGGTATATTCCACCCTCCCAGAGGGAAGAGTTGCGGTTTTAGTTTGAGTAGCTCCAGCAGGGTCAGATGTCAGTGACCAATTATGAGGCGAGGTTCTCTGAGTTGTCTCGCCAAGCACTTATGATACTCCCTACTGATGTGGAGAGAGTACAAAGATTTACTGTAGGTTTGCACACTGGTATTCAGGCCACTATGGCCCGAGAGGTTGAGATGGGGACTTCTTATGAGTTGGTTGTAGAAATAGGCCAGAGGACTGAGGGTGTGCGTCAGCATAGCAGAGAGCAGGTTATGAGAGATAAGTGGTTTATATATTTTGGAGAGTTCGGGTGTGTGTCAGCGTAGCCGAGAGCCGGTTATGTGAGAAAATTGATTTAAATATTCTGGAGAGTTCAGAGGTGCCCCGTCTGGGGGTAGAGGTTAGTTCGTGAGAGGGCAGTCCAGCATGCACCCATATCCAGCACCACCGCCTCCTCGGGGTGCTCCAGTGCGACCTTATTTTAGTGCTATGCCAGAGAGTTCTTACTACCCATCGGCTATTCAGGGTTCTTCCAGTGGGAATTCCGATCATCATGGCCATACTTCAGGTCAGCAGCCCATCGTACCGAGGGGTTGTTTCGAGTGCGGGGATTTCAATCATATGCGGAGATTTTGCCCCGGGCTTTATGGTAGACTAGTGCAGCAGGTTCAGTAGCATATGATTACAGCACCAGTTGCTCCACCAGTCGTCCAGCCGCCCAGAGGCGGAGGGCAGGTGGGTAAGGGCCATCCTAGAGGTGGAGGCCATCCAGGAGGAGGCCAGCTAGTTGGTGCTCCAGGCCGGTTCTATGCTTTTTCGCCCATACCAGATGCAGAGGCCTCAGATGCCATGATCATAGGTATTATTTCTATCTGCGGCAAAGATGCCTCCGTATTATTTGATCCAGGGTCTACGTATTCATATATGTCATCTCTGTTTGCTCATTTCCTGGATGTTTCTTATGAGTCCTTGAGTACTCTTGTTTATGTGTCCACTTATGTGGGCGATTCTGTTGTTGTGGATAGGATCTATCAGTCTTGCATTGTTACATTCTATGGTTATGAAACTAGAGCAGATCTTCTGCTGCTTGATATGACTAACCTTGAGATCATCCTGGGCATGGACTGGATATCCCTATACCATGCCGTCCTAGATTGCCATGCTAAGACTGTTACTTTGGAGATGCAGGAGTTACCTAGGTTGGAGTGGAAGGGTTTGTCTGTTAGCGCATCTAATCAGGTTATTTCCTTTTTGAAGGCTCGGCGCATGGTCGAGAAGGGTTGTTTGGCTTATCTAGCCTATGTTTGGGACACTACTGCAGAGACTCCGGTGATTGATTCAATGCCTGTAGTCCGGGAGTTCTCTGATGTATTTTCTTCAGATCTTCCAGGAATGCCACCAGATCGTGATATTAATTTCTGTATTGACTTGGCTCCAGATACCCAGCCTATATCTATCCCACTGTATTGCATGGCTCCGAAAGAGTTGAAGGAGTTAAAAGAATAACTCTAGGAGTTACTAGCCAAAGGTTTCGTTAGACCGAGTGTGTCGCTTGGGGTGCACGGGTATTATTTGTGAAGAAGGAGGATGGAACTATACGGATGTGTATTGATTACCGTCAATTGAACAAAGTTACCATTAAGAACAAGTACATGTTGCCACGTATTGATGATCTATTTGACCAGTTGTAGGGTGCTAGGGTGTTCTCTAAGATCGACTTGAGGTCGGGGTACCATCATTTGAAGATTCGGGATTTGGATGTTCCGAAGACTGCTTTTCGAACTAGATATGGTCATTATGAGTTTCTGATGATGTCCTTCGGTTTGACTAACGCCTCGGCAGCATTTATGGATTTGATGAACAGGGTGTTCAGGACATATACTGACTCGTTTTCCATTGTCTTCATTGATGACATTTTGATCTACTCACACTGTAAGGAGGATCACGAGAAGCACATGAGAGTGGTGCTTCAGACATTGCGGGAACAAAAACTCTATGCTAAGTTCTCCAAATGTGAGTTTTGGCTAAATTATGTAGCATTTTTAGGGCATATTGTATCGGGCAAGGGTATTAAAGTTGATCCCAAAAAGATCGAGGAAGTTGAGAATTGGCATCGTCCCACTTCGGCGACTGAGATTAGGGGTTTCCTAGGGTTAGCAGGCTATTATCGTCGGTTCGTGGAGGGTTTTTCATCTATTGCAGCACCTTTGACCAAACTAACCCAGAAGGGTGCTCCGTTCCGATGGTCCAATGATTGTGAGGTGAGCTTTCAGAATCTCAAGACAACATTGACTACAGCACCAGTGTTAGTGTTGCCATCTTGTCCAGGGATGTATATAGTGTATTGCAACACTTCACGCGTCGGCTTGGGTTGTGTATTGATGCAGGAGGGGCGAGCTATTGCATATGCGTCACGTCAGATGAAGCCCCACGAAAAGAATTACCCGGTACATGATTTGAAGTTAGCTGTGATTGTTCACAATCTTAAGATTTGGAGGCATTATCTTTATGGGGTGTCTTGTGGGGTTTACACTGATCATCGCAGTTTGCAGCATTTATTTAAGCAGAGGGACCTAAACTTAAGGCAGCACAGATGGCTTGAGTTACTAAAAGATTATCATATTAGTTGAAGACACATTAAGTAGAAAGGCGGAGAGTATGGGTAGTTTAGCTTTCATTTCAGCAGAAGAGAGGCCATTAGCTTTGGATATTCAGTCCTTGGCTAACAGACTTGTGAGGCTGGATATTTTAGAGCTCAGCCGAGTTCTTACATGTGTTGTGGCCCAGTCTTCACTATTTGAGCAGATCAAGGCTCGCCAGTTTGATGGTACACATGTATTGGTTCTTCGAGAAATAGTACTACGGGGTGGTGCCAAGGAAGTTACTATTGTCAAGGATGGTGTTCTGCGACTCCAGGATCATCTAAGTGTTCCTAATGTGAATGGGTTGAGGGAAAAGATCCTAGAGGAGGCACACAATTCTCGGTATTCTATTCATCCAGGTGCTACGAAGATGTATCGTGACTTGAGGTAGCATTATTGGTGGCAGCAGATGCAGAAGGACATAGTTGAGTATGTAGCTAGGTGCTTAAATTGCCAGCAGGTTAAGTATGAGCACCAGAGGTCGGGTGGCCTACTTCAGTAGATGACTATACCGGAGTGGAAATGGGAACGCATTACTATAGACTTTGTAGTTGGGTTGTCGTGGACCTTGCGGAAGTTTGATGCAGTTTGGGTCATTGCCGACAGGTTGACCAAGTCAGCACACTTCATTCCGGTTATGACTACGTATACTTTAGATAGGTTGGCCCTGATTTATATTCAGCAGATAGTTTGGTTGCACGGTGTGCCAATTTCCATCATATCAGATAGGGGGTCTTAGTTTACTTCACATTTCTGGAGAGCAGTACAGAGTGAATAGGGGACCTGTGTAGAGTTCAGCACAGCCTTTCATCCGCAGACCGATTGGCAGTCTGAGCAGACAGTTCAGATTTTGGAGGATATGCTCCGGGCATGTGTGATGGACTTCGGAGGTCAGTGGGATCGTTTCTTCCCTTTGACCGAGTTTGCTTATAATAATAGTTACCAGCATCGAGATGGATCCATTTGAGGCTTTATATGGTCGGCGATGTCGTTCGCCCATCAGATGGTTTGAGCCCGGTGAGGCTAATTTATATGGTACTGATTTGGTGAAGGATGCCTTGGAAAAGGTAAAGTTGATTCAGGAGCGACTTAGTACAGCACAGTCCAGACAGAAGAGTTACGCGGATCAGAAAGCGCATGATTTATCATTTATGGTGGGTGAAAAATTTCTCTTGAAGGTTTCGCCGATTAGAGGAATCATGAGATTTGGGAAGAAGGGCAAGTTGAGCCCAAGGTTTATAGGCCCATTTGAGGTGTTGAGGAGAGTTGGGGAGGTTGCTTACGAGCTTGATTTGCCTCCAGTCTATCGGGAGTTTATATGATTTTCCATGTATCTATGCTCCGGAAGTATCATGCCGACCTGTCACATGTGTTAAATTTCAGCATAGTTTAGCTAGATAAGAGCTTGGGTTATGAAGAGGAACCAGTTGCCATTATTGATAGACAGGTTTGCCAGTTGAGGTCTAAGAAGATTTCTGCAGTTAAAGTCTAGTAGAGGGGCCAACCAGTCGAGGAAGTGACTTGGGAGGCCGAGGAGGTCATGCGAAGCAGATATCCACAATTATTCAGCACTCCAGGTATAATTCTAAACCCATTCGAGGACGAACATTTGTTTAAGAGGTGGAGAATGTAATGACCCAACCGGTCGTTTTGTCTTCTAGAACCCTATTCCCCTAAATAAGACTCCCCATATGTGTTGTTACTACTTTATGACTTGCGGGGATGGTTAGTTGGAATTTGGAAGGGTTCGGGTTGAAATCGGAACACATGGTTCCTTAGTTGGCTTAAAAAAGGTTAAGTTTGACTTCGGTCAACACTTTTAGAAAACGACCCCGGAATCAGGATTTGACGGTTCCAATAGGTTCGTATGATGATTTTGGACTTGGGCATATGTTCGAATCGGGTTTTGGACAACCCGGGAGCGTTTCAGCGCTTAATAGTGAATTTAAGCTATTTAAAGGTTCAAGGTTCTTTAAATTTGGTTTGGAGTAGGTTTTGGAGTAATCGAGGTCCGTTTGAAATTCCAAGCCTGGGAATAGTTCTGTATGGTGATTTAAGACTTGCACATAAACTTTTGTGTCATTCTGAGTGGTATAAGTATAATTCGGCGCGTTCGGAGGAATTTAGAAACTTGAATTTCATATTTTGATCCAGTTCGGTTTTGGGGCGCGATTCTTAGTTTCGTTGTAGATTTACGTGTTTTGAGAGTTTGATCAAGTCCGTATTATATTTACAGACTTGTCGGCACATTTGGACGGGGTCCCGGGAAGCCCGGGTGAGTTTTGAACCACCCGGAGCTAAGTTGGAAAAACCAAAAATTCCAGTTCTGGTTTCCTTCTTCGCGAACGCGGAAGGACTCTCGCGTTCGCGATGAAGGAAAAAATGGGAACTGGCAATTGCCCTACGCGTTCGCATGGAGGGCGACGCGTTCGGAAGCCTTAGATTTTAGGCCTACTCGCGTTCGCGTAGAAGGGGCTGGTACCAGGGTGAAATTACCCTACGCGTTCGCGAAGGGGCTCACGCATTCGCGAAGGGCAGACCAGGCAAGCCTTCGCATTCGCGAGACCCCTGTTGCGTTCGCGAAGGGAATTTTTGAGGCCGTGGAATTTTGCCTTCGCGAACGCGAGGCACCTATCGCGTTCGCGAAGAAGGGGTCAGCAGTGCTAGGCAGAATGCCTTGAGAACGGGGCTCACCCATTTTTAGCCCCATTTCTTCCATTCTTGGGCTATTTTGGAGCTTTTTGAGAGGAGTATTCACCTAAAAACTTGGAGGTAAGTTAATTTTACCCATTGTGAGTTAAATACGTAGATTATGGGTAGATTATAACATGTAAATTGTGAAAATCAAGGGTTTAGATGAAAAATCTAGGTTTTTACAAGAATGACATTTTAACCACGAAAATGGTTATGGAATGGGATAAAAATTGTATATTTGAGTTCTTGAGATTATGGGTAACGATTTGGGGTGAATTTTAGGAATTTTACCAATTTGGGTTGGGTAATTAATCTAATACTCTAATTTTGAATTGTTAAGTATGTATTAATTATTTTATATAACATTTGGCTAGTTTCGGATTTTTCGGCACCGAATTGAGGCTTTAACGCGACGTTGTGATCGGGAAGTAAACTTTGAGACAAGGTAAGTCTCTTGTCTAACCTTGTATGAGGGAATTTACCCCATAGGTGATTTAATTAATAATTATTGCTACTTGTGGGGGGCTACGTACGCACGAGGTGACGAGAGTCTCTGCGTAGATACTAATCATGCTATGTACGGGTAGTTTAGGACTCAAATCATGAATTATTTATAATAATTGCATCCTTTATTTAATTAAAGTACTGGAATTATATTGAAAATTGTTAGAGGTAATAGTAAAAGACCTAAATTTCACATACTTGACCTTTTGTGCAAATTACTAGACCATTAATAGAAATTGTACATCCTTATATGTTAGCCTTATAATAACTTCTCATTCCGGAGGTTCATAAGAAAATGTTCTCCTTTCTTATGGAGGGGGCCGAATGCCTCGGCAGTATAGATGCATCTATGGATCGTGCCGCACGTCCCTCGGTAGTGTACACGATACTCTGAATCGAGTCGTACGACCTCGGCAGAAATCGTGCTTAATAATAATAATAAGTACGCGATACCTTGACATCCTATTGCAGCTTGTGAAGATAAATAATCAATTGAAAATTATTGAATTTGAAAGAATTATTTATTTCCTCTTGTTAAGAAAATTATTGTTATTCACATAAACCATGTCTATTAAAATATTTCTATTTTAATATTATTGACCCATAGTGAGTGTCAAAGTCGACCTCTTGTCACTATTTCTTCGAGATTAGACGTGATACTTACTGGGTACACGTTGTCTACGTACTCATGCTACGCTTGTTGTACTTTTTGTACAGGATCTGAGACAGGGTCCTTAGGTGGTCCTACCGGTGCGCACCCACGCTATCCCGAGGCCTAGTGGTGAGCTGCTTCTTCTGAGCCGCTCCGCAGCACCTAGTGCCTCTCCTTGTATTTGTATTCTGTCTATTTTATATTCAGACAATATTTAGAATTTTTTAAAATCTACTAGATGCTCATATACTTGTGACACCAAGTCTTGGCACACACACTAGTAGAATTGTGGTTTGAATTATTTTTCTTGGTCTTTATTTAATCAAAACCTTTTATATTCTTCTTAAACTTTGCAAGTAAGAAGAGTTTAATTACTCGGAAAATTATTAAAAGAATAAATATATGTTTAATTCACTAGTTGGCTTGCCTAGCTGTGATGTTGGGTGCCATCACAACCTACAGGTGAAATTGGGTCGTGACATCCTGCAATTAGCATATCATCAACGTACAACAGTAAAATGATATAGGATTTATCAATATTTTTGATATAATCTCACATCAATGGTCCATCTCACGTCGTGTGAAACCATTATTATGCATGGATCCATCCAATTTCTTGTACCATTGTCGGGGTGCTTGTTTCAAACCATACAAACTCTTCTTCAACTTACACATAAGGTTTTCTTTACTAGAAACTTGAAAACCTTCAGGTTGCTTCATGTAGATGTCTTCTTCAAGATCACCATGCAAGAAAGCAGTTTTAACATCTAGCTGCTCCAAATGCAAATTTTCTGCAGCTACCATACTTAGCACCAATCTGATAGTAGTTAATTTGACTACAGGAGAGAAGATCTCGGTGTAGTCAATCCCTTCCTTCTGCTGAAAACCTTTTACTACTAATCATGCTTTGTATCTCTTCTTACTATCAAGCTCTTCCTTGACCCTGTACACCCACTTGTTTTGCAATGCCTTCTTTCTTTTTGGTAACTCTGTAAGTATCCATGTTTTATTCTTTTGAAGAGAATTCATCTCTTCTTTCATGGCTAGCTTCCACTTATCAGAGCTTATCACTTGTATTGCTTCAACAAAATGCTCTGGTTCTCTAGTATTAGTCAGAAGTAAATAGTGAAGAGAGAGAGTTAACCTATCTGGAGCATTCGTGACTCTTTTAGATCTCCTTAATGTAGGTTCAAGATTAACTGATCCCGAATTTGATTCAAGTCCTGACTCCAGCTTTGGTTCTCTAGATTCGGCTTCTGGTTCGGCATCTTCAATTTCAGATCCAGTTGTAGTTTCTCTAGCAACTTCATTTTCTAAGATTTCTTCTAACTCAACTGTTTCAGATGTCTGTCTACTAGTGCTGGTTGGTTCTACTTTAAGCTTATCTTTGTACATCACCTTTTTATTAAATGTGACATTCTTGTGTCTTAGGATCTCTCTATTCTGATCATCCCAAAATCGATAACCAAAATTATCATCACCATAGCCAATAAAGAAATATTTCTTGGCCTTAGGATCAAGCTTATCTCTATCATTAGAGTTTACATGCACATAAGCAACATAACCAAAAAATTTCAAATGTGAGAGAGTTACCTCCTTTGCTGTCCATACCTCCTCAGGAATTTTAAAATCCAGCGGTACATAGGGCCCCCTGTTTATGAGGTAAGTTGTCGTGTTAACAGCCTCGGCCCAAAAATACTTCGTCAATCCAGAATGTATTCTCATACTTTTGGCTAGTTCAATCAGGGTTCTGTTCATCCTCTCAGCAACGCCATTTTGTTCCGATGTCCCAGAAACTGTCTTGATCATTCTAATCCCATTCTCAGGGTAGAATGCTTTAAACTCTTGACTATCATACTTTCCTCTATTGTCAGATTTTATACATTTTAACTTTAGACTTGTCTGATTTTCAACTTCAGCTTTCCATCTTTTAAAGGTAACAAACATATTAGATTTGTTTTTCAGAAAATAAACTCATACCTTTCTTGTAGAATCATCAATGAAGGTTACATAATAGCATGAGCCTCCCAGAGAAGTTACAGGAGTTGGTCCCCACACATCTGTATGCACTAGTTCCAGCTTCTCTTTCTTTGGCGTCCTTCCCGCCTTTGAGAAACTAACTCTCTTTTGTTTCTCGTAAATACAATCTTCGCACAAACCTAATTCAACATGCTTTAGGTTTGGCAACTTTTCTTTGGATGCCAACAACTTCATTCCCTTCTCACTCATATGCCTGAGCCTTCGGTGCCACAATGTAGTATCACGACCATGATCAACTGTTGCTATAGTATCTCTCTGTATTGTAGTTGCATACATCGTTCCCTTCTTAAAGCCTCATGCCACAACCAAACTTCCTTTGGTTATCTTCCACGATCCGTTACCGAATGTTGTTGTATATCCTTCACTGTCAATCTGGCCCATAGATATCAGATTTTTCTTGAGGCCAGGAACATGTTGAACATTTTGTAATTTCTATAGCGTGCCTTGTAAAGTCTTTATATGAACTTCACATTTTCAGACAATGTCCAGAGGTTCGCCGTCTCCTAGATAAACCTTCCCAAATTTTCCAGCAATATAATTATGCAATAATTCTTTGCATGATGTAGAGTGAAAGGATGCACCTGAGTCCAGAATCCAAGATTCGACTGGACTGTCTGCACAACACATTAGTGCATCACCGACTTGTTCAGCAATTGCATTTGCTAAATTATCATCCTTGTATTGATCGTTCTTTTTCTTCTTTGGCTCTCTACACTTACTACTGTAGTGACCCTTTTTATCGCAATTCCAACACGTAGTGTCTTTGCAATTTTTGGATTGCCCTCTTCTCCTTGACTTTGATCTACCACGACCATGACTTTGTCCTTTTTGGCTGCTTCTCCCCCTGCTTTCGGTATTAAAAGCAGATCCTGGGGAATCACTTGAAGACGAATATCTTCGCTTAGAACCAAGTCTCTAATATCATCCAATTTGAGTTTTGTACTTCCCGATGAACTGCTAACTGCAGTTACTGTTGCAGACCAACTCTCTGGTAGAGATGATAGTAGAATCAATGCCTTGACTTCGTCATCGAATGTTATATTGAAAGAACTAAACTGAGTTAATATTACATTAAACTCATTGATATGTTCCGTAAAAGATCCACCTTCTGTCATCTTTAAGTTGAACAATCGATGTATCAAATAGACTTTATTTGAAGCAGATCGCTTCTCGTACATATTTGATAACGCCTTCACCGGGCCTACATTGGTTTTCTCATTAATGATGTTAAACGCCATATTTCGTGTTAGCGTCAAACGAATCACACCAAGAGCTTGGCGATCTAATAGATCCCAATCCGCTTTGGCCATATTCTCTGGTTTTACCTCGGTCAGAATAAGTGTAATTTTTTCTGGTACAAATAATCCTCTATTTGCATTTTTCAAAATTCAAAATCTTTTCCATTGAACTTGTCAATCTTAACCTTCCCTTCTTCTGATGTCATTTTTCACAAAAAAATTTATGTGAATAGTAACGATGATCAATAATGTCACACTATTCTTGTGAATAGTACATGCATCGATACCGTACTTTTCTACTAGAATTACACTGTTTGTGCTCTGATACCAGTTGTAGGAAAAAGTGTCAGCCTAATAGAAGGGAAAAATATTTGAAAGAGAAAAACAATAAATTGCACAAGACAAGACAAGAGAAGATTTATGTGGTTCGGCAATTTTTGCCTACTCCACGGCCACACAAAGAATAACTCTTTATTAATTGAAGAGAGAAAGAAGAAGTTGAGGGATGATATGCAAATGAAAATGCATACCCCTTTTATAGGCATTTGAATGCCGTGCCGACGTAAGCGCTTACATCATAGGAATGCCGATGTAAGCATTTACATTATAAGTTCATCTCTTTTTTATTTTTCTTTCTCTTATTTTTTCTACTTTTCTTTCCTTCACAAACAACAACAGGTTTGCTACTATCGCCGAGCTCCACCATTAGAACAGCCGAACAACCTCCCAAACACCACCAACAAAACCTTCTATAGTTGATGCAAAATCATCAATGTAAAAGCCATGAAAACCAGTGAGAAAACAGCCCAAAAACCAGTTAAGAATGACTCCAAAAGCAGCTGAAAAAGGCACCAAACCCATCTGGAAATCATCACCTTTAACCACCAAAAATCGCCTGAAACTAGCCATGTAAACCATTCTCTGTTAGCTCCCTGCCTTGTCGACCTTTCGCCGGAGTTCCGCCATCTCCGGCCAGTTCTCTTCCACTTGAAAACAGCTCAAACCCAGCTGTAAATAGGTCAAAAAACCAACGCCGATCAGATTTAAACCAACCCAGCTGTAAATATGAACCCTAAACGAGTTAAATGAAATAGGGGTCGAGTTATAAGAACCCTCCAAATTTTGGACCGGGCTACAGACCAGGCTTCGCGAGCTCTATAGCGAGCTAAATACCAGGCTTCGCGAGGGATATAGCACGGTCTAGCGCGCTACAGACTTGGCTTCACGAGGTCGAAATGATTCAACTCCCCAATGCACTGTTCAACCCAAAAAGTCAGAAATTATAATACATTAGCCTACCTTAGTACCACGAAACCTTAAATTTCTTGGCGAAAGTTTACGGGGTATTACAGTATCATATGTCTAAAAATCATCAAATAGGGAGTGGTGTACCCTATGTTGGAAAATGCAGCTAGGGTATGGTGTACCCTATGCTAATACGGACCAATAAGGATTTTGTTGTTGTTTTTATTTTGTTTTGAAAAAAATTATTTTTAAACAAATTGCCCCAACGCTTATTTTCTGAGGGCATGAACAATTGACTTCTTCTTTTTTTTTAAATATCATAGGAGAAAATTCATCAGACTAGGTTTTCTTATCTTAAGAGAAAGATTTATCTAGGAGAAAATTCATCATACTAGGTCTTTTTGTCTTAGGAGAAAAGATTTATCAGACTAAGATTTCTATCCTAGGAGAAAATTCATCAGACTAGGTTTTCTTATCTTAGGTAAAAAGTTCATCAGACTAAGATTTTTATCCTAGGAGAAAGATTCATCAGACTAGGTTTTCTTATCTTAGGAGAAAGACTCACCAGACTAAGATTTGTTATCCTAGGAGAAAGTTCAAAAGACTAGGTTTTCTTATCTTAGGAGAAAGATTAATCAGACTAAGACTTCTATCCTAGGAGAAAATTTATCAGACTAGGTCTTTTTGTCTTAGGAGAAAAGATTCATCAAACTAAGATTTCTATCCTAGGAGAAAGATTCATTAGACTATGTTCCTTATCTTAGGAGAAAATTCATCAGACTAGGACTTTTTATTTCTTTTTAATATATATTTTAGGAGAAAGGTTCATCAGACTAAGATTTTTATCCTAGGAGAAAGGTTCATCAGACTAAGATTTTTATCACAGGAGAAAGATTCATCAAACTAGGTTTTCTTATCTTAAGAGAAAGATTCATCAGACTAAGACTTCTATCCTAGGAGAAAGTTCATCAGACTAGGTTTTCTTATCTCAGGAGAAAGATTCATCAGACTGAGGCTTCTATCATAGGAGAAAGTTCATCAGACTAGGATTTTATCTTAGGAGAAAAATTCATCAAACTAAGATTTATTATTGGGAGGAAAATCTATCAGACTATGATGTATTACCCTAGGAAGAAAATGTGACAAGCAATGACAATATTTTATGCACACTAGCAAGATAAATAAAGGCAAAGATTTGAGAAACTTCCCTTTGTCAACTTTTCTCTTTTTTTCTTTTTCTCTTTTTTTTGAACCAATTTCCTTGCACTTCTTTGTTCCGGTTTTAAACAAAGAAAATTTTGTCAGTTTTAAAAGTGGTGGTCGGTTTGTGGCCTTGAGTCTTGGGCAGCTTGACTTTGTGATCATCCAGCCTTTGGAAGACCGACTGCATTGGTAGTTGGTTCCACTGCTAGGAGACTCTGTTGTTGCTTTCAAGGGACCTTTACTTTCTGTGTCAACCCTGATTGTTTCGCTCCCAGTGCCATTTGTGTTTTGTGGTTCAATCCACCTTATCTCAAAAAAGAGATTTCTTTTTCTTAGATAACCTTTTCTGATATCTTGAATGGCTTTTGCTTTTGGAGCAATTTATCTGTCAGAGAGAATAGCAACTGGTAATTGCCTTTTGCATGATGTGCACACTTCATAGTCCTCTTTCAGTACTACAGAGAATTCCTGATTAACCTTGAGGTTATCTTTTCTTGCTTTAGCCAAGTAGGCTGACAAGAGTCTTTTGGGGGGAGAGGAGGGGATCCTTTGCATGAATCCTCAAGGCATGTTGACTGTAACAACTAAGTGTGTAATGACCCAACCGGTCATTTTGACTTTTAGAACCCCGTTCCCCTAAATAAAACTCCCCGTATGTGCTTTTATTAATTTATGACTTGCGGGGATGGTAGGTTCGGGATTTGGAAGTGTCGGGTTGAAATCGGAACACTTGGTTCCTTAAGTTGGCCTTAAAATTCTAAGTTTAACATCGGTCAACATTTTTAGAAAACGACCTCGGAATCAGGATTTGACGATTCCAATAGGTTTGTATGATGATTTTGGACTTGGGCGTATGTTCGAATCGGGTTTTGGACAACCCGAGAGTGTTTCAGCGCTTAATAGTGAAAATCAACTATTTAAAGGTTTAATGTTCTTTAAATTTGGTTTGGCATAGGTTTTGGACTAATTGAAGTCCGTTTGGAATTTTGAACCTAATAATAGCTCAGTATGGTGATTTAAGACTCGCACGCAAATTTTGGTGTCATTCCGAGTAGTATAAGTATGTTTCGGCGCGTCCGGAGTAAGTTTGAAGAATTTGAAATTTCTAAGTTAAATCGATTTGGTTTGAGGTATGATTCTTAGTTTTGATGTTGTTTTACACGTTCCGAGGGTTAGAATGAGTCCGTTATTTATGATTTCAAACTTGTTGGTATGTTCGGGCGCGGCCTCGGGCGTTAACTGGACGAGGCTCAGATTGATTTTGGACCTTGGAGCAGCAGCTGAAGCTTCTAACTTTTGCTGCAACCGCACCTGCGCTTGACCAGCCGCAGGTGCATGAAAAGCACCGCAAAAGCGGACTGGCCGCAGATGCGCAGGTACAACCGCAGAAGCGCATCGCAGGTTAATTCTGCACACTTTGAGTTAAATACATAGATTATGAGTAGATTATAACCTGTAAATTGTGACAATCAAGGGTTTAGGGAAAAAGCCTAGATTTGTATAAAAACGAGATTTTAACCACGAAAATGGTTATGGAATTTGATGGAAATTATATATTTGAGTTCTTGAGATTATGGGTAACGATTTCCTCCGAAAATTTCAGAAATCCGGGCACGTGGGCCCGGGTCGATTTTGGGAATTTTACCATTTTGGGTTGGGTAATTAATTAATAGTCTAATTTTGAATTATTGAGAATATTTTAATTATTTTATATAACTTTTAGATAGTTTCGGATTTTTTCGGCACCAAATTGAGATTTTAAGTGGCATTGTGATCTGGAAGTGGGCTTTGAGACAAGGTAAGTCTCTTGCCTAACCTTGTAAGAGAGAATTTACCCCATAGGTAATTTATATTAATAATTGTTGCTAATTATGGGGGCTACATACTCACGAGGTGACGAGAGTCCGTGCATGGCTACTAATTATGCTATGTCCAAGTAGTTTAGGACTCAAATTATGAATTACTTGTGATAATTGCTCCTTTTATTTAATTAAATTACTGAAATTATATTGTAAATTACTAGAGGAAATAGTAAAAGATCGAAACTTCATATACTTGAATTTTGTGTAAATTATTTAATTGTTAATAGAAATTGAACATCCTATGTGTTAATTTTATAATAACTTCTCATTCCGGAGGTTCACAAGAAAATGTCATCCTTTCTTGTGGAGCGGGCTGAATGCCTCGGCAGTATAGATGCATCTATGGATTGCATCGCACGTTCCTCGGCGGTGTACACGACACTCTGGATCGGGCCGTACAACCTCAGCAGAAATTGTTCCTTATAATAACAATTATACGATACTTTGATATTTTAATTGCATCTTGTGAATTAAATTGATTAATTGGAAATTGTTGAAATTTAATGAATTAATTATTTCTATTTGTTAAGAAAATTATTGTTGTTCACCTAAAAATCATGTTTAATTAATTATATTCTATTGTAATATTATTGACCCATAGTGAGTGTCAAAGTCGACCTCTCGTCACTACTTCTTCGAGATTAGGCTTGATACTTACTGGGTACATGCTGTTTACTTACTCATGCTATGCTTGCTGCACATTTTGTGCAGGACTTGAGACAGGTACTATCAGAGGACCTATCGGCGCGCACCCACGTTATCCAGAGGTTTAGTGGTGAGCTGCCTTTCTGAGCTGTTCTGCAGCAACTAGTGCATCTTCTTGTATTTGTACTCTTTCTATTTTATTTCAGACAGTATTAATTATTTTGTATATTCTACTAGATGCTCATACACTTGTGACACCAGGTCTTGGCATACACTAGTAGAATTATTTTATTACTCGGATAATTTTTAAAGAAATGAATATATGTTTAAATCATTAGTTGGCTTGCCTATCTAGGATGTTGGGCGCCATCACGACCTCTAGGTGAATTTGGGTCGTGACAACATGGTATCAGTGCACTATGTTCACGTAGGTCTCACAAGTTATGAGCAGGCCTAATAGAGTCTTGCGGATCGGTACAGAGACGTCTGTACTTATCTTCTAGTGGCTATAGGGTGTTAGGAAAACTACCTTTATTCATCTCCCATCGTTTAAATAATGTAGTACTAAATATCTTTCTCTTATTCTCTTACAGATGGTGAGAACGCGCTCTAATGAGGTTCCAGACTAGGGAAGAGTTATTCCCCTTGTTGTTAGAGGCCGAGGGAGGGCTCCAGCCCGTGGTAGAGGACGAGGACGTCCCAGAATTGTTCCAGTTATGCCACCAGTGGGTCCAGCAGAGGATCATATCATTGAGGAACAGGGCAAGGTGCCCGTGGAAGAGCCAGATCCGGTGGATTTCACGTCTGCATCGGGATTCCAGGAGGTCATGGACCGTATGCTACAGTTCATGGACACTATGACTCAGGCCAGTTTATTTCCGGCAGACCCAGCCACATCTCAGGTGGGCGGGGCAGCACAGACCCCTACCGCACAAGGTCATGGGCATGTAACTGGTGTATATCAGGCCTAGTGTGCACTACCCGTCGGTGGAGTCCAGCCAGTGGCAGCAGCTACACCTGAGCCCAGACTAGCTGAGGATCACCAGGATTTCATTGATCCTACATCCTCCTGTCTTTGGGGGTGAGCGACATGAGGATCCCCAGGATTTCATTGATCAGTGCAGGGACAGACAACACAACATGAGGATATTGGAGTCTCATGGGGTAGACTTTACTACTTTTTAGCTGGAGGGCAGAGCCCGTAGATGGTGGAAGTCTTATCTTCTTGGCACACTAGCAGATTCTCCTCCCATGACTTGGGACAGGTTCACCTGTATTTTTCTGGACAAGTATATTCCACCCTCCTAGAGGGAAGGGTTGCGGTTTCAGTTTGAGCAGCTCCAGCAGAGTCAGATGTCAGTAATCGATTATGAGGCGAGGTTCACTGAGTTATCTCGCCATGCACTTATGATACTCCCTACTGAGGCGGAGAGAGTGCAGAGGTTTATTACGGGTTTACATACTGCCATTTAGGCCACTATAGCCCTATATCTTAAGATGGGGACCTCTTATAAGTTGGTTGTGGAGGTAGCCCGAAGGATTGAGGGTGTGCGTCAGCGTAGCCAAGAGTAGGTTATGAGGGATAAGCGGTTTAGATATTCTGGAGAGTTTAGAGGTGCTCCATCTGGGGGTAGAGGTCAGTTCGTAAGAGGGCCGTCTATCAGGCCCCCATATCCAGCACCATCGCCTCCTCGGGGTGCCCCGGTGTGACCTTATTTCATTGCTATTCCAGAAAGTTCTTATCGCCCACCAGCTATTCAGTGTTCTTCAAGTGGGTATTCAGGTCACCATGGTCAGAATTTTAGTCAACAACCCATCACATCGAGAAGTTATTACGCTTGCGGGGATTCTAGTCACATGCGATATTCTTCCCTAGGCTTAGGGGTAGACCAGTGCCGCAGGGTCAGCAGCCTATGATTACCGCATTAGTTGCTCCACTAGCCGTCCGACCACCAGAGGTGGAGGGCAGTGGGTAGGGGCCGTCCTAGAGGTGGAGGCTAGCCAGTTGGCACTCTAGCTCGGTTCTATGCTTTTTCAGCCAGACCAGATACATAGGCCTCAGATGCCATAATTACAAGTATTATTTCTGTTTGCGTCAAAGATGCCTCCATATTATTTGATCCAGGATCTACGTATTCATATGTGTCATATCTATTTGCTCATTTCCTGGGTGTTTCTCGTGAGTCCTTGAGTACTCATGTTTATGTGTCCACTCCTATGGGCGATTCTGTTATTGTGGATCAGATCTATCGGTCTTGTATTGTTACATTCTGTGGTTATGAGACTAGAACAGATCTTCTACTGCTTGATATGACCGACTTCGAGAATATCCTGGGCATGTACTGGATATCCCCATATCATGTCGTCCTAAATTGTCATGCTAAGACTGTTACTTTGGCAATGCCGGAATTTCCTAGGTTGGAGTGGAAGGGTTCGTCTATCAGCGCATCTAATCATGTTATTTCCTTTCTAAAAGCTCGACATATGGTCGAGAAGGGTTGTTTGGATTATCTAGCCTATGTTCGGGATACTACTGCAGAGACTCCGACTATTGATTCAATGCCTGTAGTCCGGGAGTTCTCCGATGTAGTTCCTTCAGATCTTCTAGGCATGCCACCAGATAATGATATTGATTTTTGTATTGACTTGGATCAAGATACCCAGCCTATATCTAGCCCACCGTATCGGATGGCTCCAAAAGAATTGAAGGAATTGAAAGAACACCTTGAGGAGTTACTAGCCAAGGGGTTTGTCAGACCGAGTGTATCGCCTTGGGGTGCACCGGTATTATTTGTGAAGAAAAAGGATGGAACAATGCAAATGTGTATTGATTATCATCAATTGAACAAAGTCACTATTAAGAACAAGTACACGTTGCCGCGTATTGATGATCTATTTGACCAATTACAGGGTGCTCTCTAAGATCGACTTGAGGTCGGGGTACCACCAGTTGAAAATTCGGGATTCGGATGTTCCGAAAACTGCTTTCCGGACTAGATATGGTCATTATGCATTTTTGGTGATGTCTTTCGGTTTGATTGACGCTCTGGCGGCGTTTGTGGATTTGATGAACAGGGTATTCAGGCCATATATTGATTCGTTTGTTATTGTCTTCATTGATGACATTCTGATCTACTCGTGCACTAAGGAGGAGCACGAGCAGCAAATGAGAGTGGTGCTATAGACCTTGCGAGAACAAAAGCTATATGCTAAGTTCTCCAAATGTGAGTTTTGGCTAAATTCTGTAGCATTTTTGGGGAATATTGTATCAGGCGAAGGCATTAAAGTTGATCCCAAAATAATCGAGGCAGTTCACAATTGGCATCGTCCCACTTCGGCGACTGTGATCAGGAGTTTCCTAGGTTTAGCAGGCTATTATCATCGGTTCGTGGAGGGATATTCACCTATTACAACACCTTTGACCAAATTAACCTAGAAGGGTGCTCAGTTCCGATGGTCTGATGATTGTGAGGTGAGCTTTCAGAAGCTCAAGACAGCATTGACTACATCACTAGTGTTAGTGTTACCTTCCGGTTCAAGATGTATACAGTGTATTGTGAAGCTTCACGCGTTGGTTTGGGTTGTGTATTAATGCAGGAGGGGCAACTTATTGCATATGCCTCACGTCAGCTGAAACCCCACGAGAAGAATTACCCAGTACATGATTTGGAGTTAGCTGCAATAGTTCACTCTCTTAAGATTTGGAGGCATTATCTTTATGGGGGATCTTGTGAAGTTTACACTGATCATCGTAGTTTGTAGCATTTGTTCAAGCAGAGGGACCTAAATTTGAGGCAATGTAGATGGCTTGAGTTACTAAAATATTATGATATTACTATCATGTATCATCCGGGCAAGGCAAATGTGATTGCAGACGCCTTGAGTAGAAAGGCGGAGAGTATGAGTAGTTTGGCTTTTATTTCAGCAAAGGGGAGGCCATTAGCTTTGGATATTCAGTCCTTGCCTAACAGACTTGTGAGGCTGGATATTTCAGAGCCCAGCCAAGTTCTTGAATATGTTGTGGCCCAGTCTTCACTATTTGAGCAGATCAAGGCTCGCCAGTTTGATGATCCACACTTAATGGCTCTTCGGGAAACGGTACTACGGGGTGCTGTCAAGGAAGTTACTATTGGCGCGGATGGTGTTCTGCGACTCCAGGATCGTCTATGTGTTCCTAATATGGATGGACTGAGGAAAAAGATTCTAGAGAAGGCACACAGTTCTCGGTATTCTATTAATCCAGGTGCTATGAAGATGTATCATGACTTGAGGCAGCATTATTGGTGGCGAAGGATGAAAAAGGACATAGTTGAGTATGTAGCTAGGTGTCTAAATTGCCAGCAAGTTAAATATGAGCATCAGAGGCCTGGTGGCCTACTTCAGCAGATGACTATACCATAGTGGAAATGGGAACGCATTAATATGGACTTTGTAGTTGGGTTGCAGCGGACCTTGCGGATGTTTGATGCAGTTTGGGTCATTGTCGACAGGTTGACCAAGTCGGCACACTTTATTCCGATTGTGACTACGTATACTTCGGAGAGGTTGGCTCAGATTTATATTCAGGAGATAGTTTGGTTGCACGGTGTGCCAATCTCCATCATATCAGATAGAGGCCCTCAGTTTACTTCACATTTCTGGAGAGCAGTACATAGTGAATTGGGGACCCGTGTAGAGCTCAACACAACCTTTCATCTGTAGACCGATGGTCAGTCGGAGCGGACAATTCAGATTTTGGAGGATATGCTTAGGGCATGTGTGATTGACTTTGGAGGTCAGTGGGATCGTTTCTTGCCTTTGGCCGAGTTTCCTTATAACAACAGTTACCAATCCAGCATCGAGATGGCTCCGTTCGAGGCTTTATATGGTCGGCGATGTCGTTCGCCCATCGGATGGTTTGAGCCCGGTGAGGCTAAGTTACGTGGTACTGATTTAGTAAAGGATGCCTTGGAAAAGGTAAAATTAATTTAGGAGCGACTTCATACAACACAGTCCAGACAGAAAAGTTACGCGGATCAGAAAGCACGTGATTTATCGTTTATGGTGGGTGAAAAAGTTCTCTTGAAGGTTTCGCCGATGAAGGGGATTATGAGATTCGGGAAGAAGGGCAAGTTGAGCCCAAGGTTTATAGGCCCATTTGAGGTGTTGAGACGAGTTGGGGAGGTTGTTTATGAGCTTGCTTTGCCTCCCAGTCTATCATGAGTTCATCCGATTTTCCATGTATCTATGCTCCGGAAGTATCATGCCGACCTATCGCATGTGTTAGACTTCAGCACGGTTCAGCTAGATAAGAGCTTGGGTTATGAAGAGGAGCAAGTTGCCATTGTTGAGAAACAGGTTTGCCAATTGAGGTCCAAAAGAATTACTGCGGTAAAAGTCCAGTGGAGGGGCCAACCAGTCAATGAAGCGATTTGGGAGGCCGAGGAGGACAAGCGGAGCAGATATCCACATTTATTCAGCACTCTAGGTATAATTCTAAACCCGTTCAAGGACGAACGTTTGTTTAAGAGGTGGAGAATGTAATGACCTAACCGGTCATTTTGACTTTTAGAACTCCGTTCCCCTAAATAACACTCCCCGTATGTTCTTTTATTAATTTATGACTTGCGGGGATGGTTGATTCGGGATTTGGAAGTGTTCGGGTTGAAATCGGAACACTTGGTTCCTTAAGTTGGCCTTAAAATACTAAGTTTAACATCGGTCAACATTTTGAGAAAATGACCCCGGAATCGGGATTTGACGATTCCAATAGGTTCGTATGATAATTTTGGACTTGGAAATTTGTTCGAATCGGGTTTTGGACAACCCGGGAGAGTTTCGGCGCTTAATAGTGAAAATTAACTATTTGAAGGTTTAATGTTCTTTAAATTTAGTTTGGGGTAGGTTTTGGAGTAATTGAAGTCCGTTTGGAATTTCGAGCCTTAGAATAGCTCTGTATGGTGATTTAAGACTCGCACGCAAAATTTGGTGTCATTCCAAGTAGTATAAGTATGTTTCGGCGTGTTCGGAGTAAGTTTGAAGAATTTGAAATTTCTAAGTTGAATCGATTTGGTTTGAGGTATGATTCTTAGTTTTGATGTTGTTTTACACGTTCCGAGGGTTAGAGTGAGTCCGCTTTATGATTTCAAACTTGTTGGTACGTTCGGGCAGGGCCCCGACGCCCTCGGGTGTTAACCGGATGAGGCTCGGATCGATTTTGGACCTTGGAGCAGCAGCTGAAGCTTCCAGCTTCAGCTGCAACCGCACCTGCGCTTGGCCAGCCGTAGGTGCGAGCCTGTAGGTTCTTGAAAAGCACCACAGAAGCGGAGTGGGCGCAGATACGCAGGTACAACCACAGAAGTGCATCGCAGGTGCGATGTACAAGCCGCAGAAGCGGACGTGGCCAGCTTAGGGGGAAGCCGCATTTGCGACGCATTTTCCGCAGATGCGGAGCCGCAGATGCGAAAAGGCTGCTTGGCAGAATGTGTTAAAATCGGGGCTCAGCCATTATTGAGCCCATTTTCTCCATTCTTGGGCGATCTTGAAGCTTTTTGAGAGGGGATTTCAACTAGCAACTTGAAGGTAAGTTAATTCTGCACACTTTGAATTAAATACATAGATTATGAGTAGATTATAACCTGTAAATTGTGGCAATCAAGGGTTTAGGGAAAAAACCTAGATTTGTATAAAAATGAGATTTTAACCACGAAAATGGTTATGGAATTGGATGAAAATTATATGTTTGAGTTCTTGAGATTATGGGTAACAATTTCCTCAGAAAATTTCCGGAATCCGGGCACGTGGGCCCGAGTTCTTGAGATTAATTTAATAGTCTAATTTCGAATTATTGAGCATGTATTAATTATTTTATATAACTTTTGGATAGTTTCGAATTTTTCGGCACCGAATTGAGATTTTACGCGGCATTGTGATCGGGAAGTGGGCTTTGAGACAACGTAAGTCTCTTGCCTAACCTTGTAAGAGGGAATTTACCCTATAGGTGGTTTATATTAATAATTGTTGCTAATTGTGGGGGCTACGTACGCACGAGGTGGAGAGAGTCCGTGCGTAGCTACTAATTATGCTATGTCCGAGTAGTTTAGGACTCAAATCATGAATTACTTATGATAATTGCTCCTTTTATTTAATTAAATTACTTGAATTATATTGTAAATTACTAGAGGAAATAGTAAAAGATCAAAACTTCATATACTTGAATTTTGTGTAAATTATTTAATTGTTAATAGAAATTGAACACCCTATGTGTTAATTTTATAATAACTTCTCATTCCGGAGGTTCATAAAACAATGTCCACCTTTCTTGTGGAGCAGGCCGAATGCCTCTGTAATGACCCGACTTATCGTTTTAAGAATGTACGCCCCGTTTGGTGCCTTAAGGTTTCGAGAAGTTTCGTAATATGTATTATGACCTATGGGTGTGGTCGAGTTTGATTTTCGGAATTTTATTAAAAGAACAATTCTTATTTAGAAGCTTAAATGAAAAGAGTTAACCGGAGAGTTGAATTTTTAGCAAACGACCCCGGAATGGAAATTCGATGATGGCAATAGCTATGTATGATTATTTCGAATTTAGGCGTATGTTCGGATTTAGATTTGGAAGTCCGTAGGACAATTCGATATATTTTGGCGAAAGTTGAAAAATATAAGATTTTGGAGAAGTCCAACTGAAGGGTATAACGAGGTCAGATTTCGATTCCGGAAATGGGAATAGCTCCCTTACGTCAATTATGACTTGTGTGCAAAATTTGAAGTCATTCCGGATTGATTTGATACGTTTCGGCACAAAATATAGAAGTTGAAAGATTTGAAAACTTATAATTCGATTCAATGCGTGATTCGTAATTCCGGTATTGTTTAATGTGGTTTGAAGCTTCGACTAAGTTCGTATTGTATTTTGGGACATGTTGGTATAATTGGTTGAGATCTCGGGGGCCTCGGGTGAATTTCGGAAGGTTAACGGAGCAATTCGGACTTGGAAGTAGCTGCTGAAAAATGACAGCAGTTGTTGGATTCGCACCTGCGGAAATTTGGGCGCAGGTGCGACCTCGCAGAAGCGAGGATTTCGTCGCAGATGCGGCCTGGGCAGGACTGGGCAAAGGTCACAGATGCGGACAGCCTTCCGCACCTGCGCAATCGCAGATGCAAGATTTAGGTCGCAGAAGTGAAAGGAGCAGGCATGGGCAGTGGTCGCATGTGCGAACATTTTCCCGCACCTGCGAGGACGCAGAAGTGGAACTTTTCCGCAGGTGCGAGAGGGCAGTGGTCAGTGGACATTCGCAAAAGCGAGAATTTTCTCGCAAAAGCGAGCTCGCAGGTGCGATAAAATGGTCCGTAGGTGCGAAACTGGGCAGAAACATAAGGATTGAATTTGGTCATTTTTGGCATTTCGTTTTGGAATTTTTGGAGCTCGAATTTGGGCGATTCTAGAGGGATTTTTCACAAGCTTGGTTGGAGTAAGTGTTCTATATCCTAAAGTGATTATATTTCATGAATCTATGATTATATTCATCATTTAGTTCGGATTTAAATGGAAGAAATCAAGATTTTTATAAAATCTTCCGAAAAGGGAAAAATTTAAGATTCGGAGGTCGATTTGTTATTGGAATTCAATAAAATTGGTATGGTTGAACTCGTATCGGAATGGGTGTTCGGATTTCATGAAAAATTATGCCGGGTTCCGAGGGGCGAGTCCCGCGTTGACTTTTTTTGACTTTTTGGAATAAAATTTTAAGTCGACGTATTATTACCCGGAATTGTTTCCGATGGATTTTAATCAAGTTATACAATTAATTTGGATAGATTTGAGCAGTCCGGAGGTCAATTCAAGCAAGAAGGCAATTTTGGAATATAGACATAACTTCAAAGAGGTAAGTGTCTTGCTTAACCTCGAGTGGGGAAATTACCCCTTAGGCATTGAGTCTTATGTGCAATTTGTGTAATTGAAAACCATGTACGCGAGATGACGAGTACGTACTTGGTTTATATGTGCAAATTTCATTGATTAAAAATTCTTAGATGCTCTTATGTATTAAATTAAAAATTATTGACACTCATTAAATCCTCTATTTGTCATGCCTAGATCCTTGTTTGTTGAAATTGTTTTTACATGATGATTTGGTGTGATTGCCACCTTGATTTTTATGTGAAATATTATTTTGTTGAGTTGTTCATTTTCGGATATTTTGTTAAGATTCTTTGTGCACATTATGGTCGAGCCATGGGCTCCTTATTGTGGAAAATAAGGTATTGTTGATTTTTGTGGCAAGTTGTAATATTTGAGCACTTGATGTGCAATCTGTGATAATTTATAATATTTGAGCACTTGATGTGCAATTTGTGATAAGTTGTAATATTTGAGCACTTGATGTGCAATCTGTGATAAATTGTAATAATTGAGCATTTGATGTGCAATCTATGCTATGTTGTAATATTTGAACAGTTGAGGTGCAGTTTATGAGATGTGATATTGGCACATTATATTGTGGGAGTTATGTTTGGGTGTTTGCACGAGGTTTCTGCCGTGCTATTATTACTATTGATTTATGCACATGCGGCGTGACAAGGCGGACTATATATATATAGGTTTGGACATGTGGAGAGACAAGGTTGGAACATTATTATGCACGTGTGGCGAGACAAGGCGGGCATTTACTTTACTATTGCACATGTGGCGAGACAAGGGGGGCTATGTCGGGGATTGATTTTTGATGGCCTGGGAGAATTATTGTTGTTGCATATTTATTTTGGGACTACGAGGCGGTACCTCGGGAGATCCTCTGTTGAGCACTTACTTCGGGACTATGTTTGCACTTGCCCTTGGTTATTTTATTTTTTCGTAATTTGTAAATTCTTGTGTTTTCCGTGATGTATTATTTGACTTAATATTAAGTGTTTTGTATTTCTTGATGTATTGTGGTGACCTTGACTTTTTCGTACGAGACTTTGAGGATTTGTATTTTTGGGTTATACTTATCTTTGATGATTGAGTTGTTTTAAATAAAAGAAAATTTCCAGTATGTTTAATTTAATAAATTTTATATCCAAATCAGTAGTTTATCTGATGCTTTATTTTAAAGGAAATGCCATTCTTCCTCTTTCAAACGATTTCTAAAATAAACTTATCATTTTGTTGATTTCTTACTTGATTTAAATATTTTTAACCTTACTTTATTGAAAATAAATTGATCTTGCCGATCTTATATACATTGATATTTTGGTACGTGAGTTGTCCGTACAGTTATGAAAATAATATGGGCATGAGATGCCGGGAAAAAATATGATGATTTTATTAATGACATGTGAGTTGTCCGTGTGATGTTGATAGAGATATGGGCACGAGGTACCGTAAAAAATATTAAAGTGGGCTAAGACCCATAATTTTTATGATGTGAAATGAGGTGTCACATGGTTTACTTGAAAATATATTTATTTGAAAGAAGTATATTCGAAAGATACGTATCTTAAAGAATAATATGTGAAGATTTATATTTGAAGGACTTGACTTATTGATTGTACTTGTGTTCCTTATTCGCCTGAACAATAATTATGATGTTCTTGTTTCCTTGTTGTTATATCACTGGTTGAGTTGTTGTTATCATTGCTAGTTATTTTTTAGTAGTATTGTATACTACTATATTGCACAGGGTATTAGACTAGTGAGTGTCTTGACTGTACCTCGTCTCTACTCCATTGAGGTTAGTCTTGATACTTACTGGGCACCGCTGTGGTGTGCTCACTCTACACTTCTGTACATTTTTGGGCAAATCCAGGTATTGGAGATATCAGACTTGAGCAGAGTTAAAGCGCGATCGTAAAGATTCAAGGTAGAGTTGCTTGGCCGTCGCAGTCCCTTGGAGTCTTTTCATTTCATTGTACTGTTAATTTGTATTCAAACAGTATTGTATATTCGGTCTTCGTGATCATTCCATGTAATCAGTTAGAGTTCGTGACTCAGTATTACCAGTCTTGGGAGGTTGTATATCATATTTGTTCTGCTGTTAGTTTTGATTACTTATTCAATTCAAAAAAAATGGCTTCAAAAGGTAATTATAATCGGCTTACCTAGTCTTAGAGACTAGGTGCCATCACGACGCCTGTGGTGGGATTTTGGGTCGTGAAAGCCTCGGCAGTATAGATGCATCTATGGATCACGCCACACGTCCCTCGGCAGTGTACACGACACTCAGGATCGGTTCGTACGACCTCGGCATAAATTTTGCCTAATAATAACAATTACACGATACTTTGATATTTTAATTGTAGCTTGTGAAGCAAATTGATAAATTAGAAATTATAGAAATTTAATGAATTAATTATTTCTGCTTGTTATGAAATATATTGTTGTTCACCTAAAAATCATGTTTAATTACCTATATTCTATTGTAATATTATTAACCCATAGTGAGTGTCAAAGTCGACCTCTCGTTACTACTTCTTCGAGATTAGGCTTGATACTTACTGGATACACGTTGTTTACGTACTCATGCTACGCTGCTGTGCTTTTTGTGAAGGACCTGAGACATGTACTATCGTAGGACCTATCGGCGCGCACCCACATTATCCAGAGGCTTAGTGGTGAGCTGCCTTTTTGAGCCGTTCTGTAGAAACTAGTGCCTTTTCTTGTATTTGTATTCTGTCTATTTTATTTCAGACAGTATTTAGAATTTTGTATAATCTACTAGATGCTCATACACTTGTGACACCAAGTCTTGGCACACACTAGTAGAATTTTGGATTTAATTATTTTACTTGGGTTTTAATTTATCTTATTTCTCACATTGTCTTAATAAGTACGACGAGCTTTATTACTCAGATAATTTTTTAAAGAAATGAATATATGTTTAAATCATTAGTTGGCTTGCCTATCTAGGATGTTGGGCGCCATCACGACCTATAGGTGAATTTGGGTCGTGACAGAGTGTGCTGGCCAAATTTACTTTGTGCAACTGAAAAGTTGGTAGCAAATTTTGAAATATTTTCTTGCTCGTTTTGATAGGACTGACTCAGATTGAAGGACGCAATGATGCAAAGAAATAATATTAACAAGAAATGCCCCTGTCGGGAAGGAAAGACAGAAGATGATTTTTTTTTTTTGCAGTAACTAGCCTTAATGATCATGACATGTATTTTGGACTCAATTGTCTGATCTATCAAACTAATCCAATCTTTCCTTTTACCATTCTTATGACTTTGGAAGTCGGGCTTGTTCATGCCAATTCTTTGCATCTACTTCACGACTCACTTTCGAGTAGTGGTGCCCCGGGAGATTTTCACCAACAAGTCTCTCTGATTTATTTATTTCTACTTACCATCATCTTACAGTGCCCGTGAGGGTTTTCACTAGTAAGACTCTCTCATGTTTTCTTCTTTATTTTTATTTTTCTTTCTTATGTGAGCAACTTGATAGTGTTCTATGTCGCGTGACAATCATTGCTCATTGCATGCTTCTCTTGGCATTCTTGAAGGCATATCGGGAGGTCTTTATTTGAAAGATTTTTTGATAAGGTTGGAAAGAAGGGGCGCATGAAGGCTCAAAGTATACACAAAATGAAGGGGTTATAGACTTACAACTCTTGGAATCGACTCCTTCAAAAAACTAAAACAAACTCATGCCCCAGTTTAAGATACTTTTTTAAAAAACATTTATTTGGTTGGATTGACTCTTTCAAAGAAAGGGTGAGGAGGTCGGTGTCTATATCCGACAACTAGTTTGGGTTCATGCCGGGTCGTTCTACTACGGAAGATATACACCTTATTAGGAGGCTGGTGGAACAGTATAGGGAGAGGAAGAAGGATCTACACGTGGTGTTTATTGATCTGGAGAAAGCGTATGACAAGGTTCCTAGAGAAGTTCTCTGAAGATGCCTGGAGGCTAAAGGTGTGTCGGTTGTCTACATTAGGGTGATTAAGGACATGTATGATGGGGCTAAGACTCAGGTTAGGACAGTAGGAGGCAACTCTGAGCATTTCCCGGTTGTTATGGGATTGCACCAAAGTTCTGCGCTCAGCCCGTTCTTATTTGCCCTGGTGATGGACACGTTAACACATCATATTCAAGAGGAGGTGCCATGGTGTATGTTATTCGCTGATGACATAGTTCTGATTGATGAGTCGCGAGCCGATGTTAATGAGAGGCTGGAGCCCTGGAGACAGGCTCTTGAGTCTAAGGGTTTCAAGCTGAGCAGGACAAAGACGAAATACTTGGAGTGCAAGTTCAGCGCTGAGTCGAGGGAAGTGGACGTGGATATGAGGCTTGAATCACAGATCATCCCGAGTAGAGGCAGTTTCAAGTACCTTGGGTCGGTTATCCAAGGAGGAGGGGAGATCGATGAGGATGTCACACACCGTATTGGAGTGGGGTGGAAGAAGTGGAGGTTAGTATCTGGAGTCCTGTGTGACAAGAGAGTACCACCGATACGCAAAGGTAAGTTTTATAGAGCGATGGTTAGACTGGCCATGATGTATGGGGCTGAGTGTTGGCCTGTTAAGAACTCACATATCCAGAAGATGAAAGTAGCAGAGATGAGGATGTTGAGGTGGATGTGCAGGCAAACTAGGATGGATAAGATTAGGAATGATGATATTCGGGAGAAGGTGGGCGTGGCTCCCATTGATAATAAGATGCAGGAAGCGAGGCTTAGATGGTTCGGGCACGTTCAGAGGAGAAGTCCAGACGCTCCGGTAAGGAGGTGTGAGCGGCTGGCCTTGGAAGGCTCAAGAAGAGGTAGAGGGCAGCCTAAGAAGTATTGGGGAGAGGTAATCAGGAAGGACATGGAGAGACTTCAGATTTCCGAGGAAATGGCCCTTGATAGGGAGCTGTGGAGGTCGAGTATTAGGGTTGTAGGTTAGGAGGTAGTTGAGTCTTTCCTTAGTTCGTACATTTGTGAGGCTAGCTTGGTAGGGTTTTTGTCTGAGACAGCTAGTGGCAATGTTGTGTCTTACTACTCTTTCGTTTTTCAAAGAGCCGACTCTATTTAATGGTTACCGCTTTTGCTTTGCACCTATTTTCTGGCTTTCATGATGTTGTTAACTTTTACTTATGGTATCTGTTGGTGGTACTGATATTGTCTCTTTTCTTTTCTTTTCTTTTTTCTTTTCTTTTCGTCTTCTTTAGCCGAGTGTCTATCGGAAATAGCCTCTCTACTCCTCGGGGTAGGGGTAAGGTCTGCGTACACACTACCCTCCCCAGACCCCACTAGTAGAATTTTACTGGGTCGTTGTTGTTGTTGTTATTTGGTTGGACCGAACCTTAGGGTAAGGTTGTCTTAGTATCCTTTTTTAAAGGAATCAAGTCAAACGTAGTTCAGACATCAGACCTAACTATTTTTTTCCTTTTTTCATCTTTCTTTCTTTTCCTTTGTCTTTTTCTTTATTTTTTTCTTTTTTTTCTTTTTTTTTCTTTTCTTCTATTCTTTTTTTTCTTTTGTTTCCAAAACAAGTTGCCCCCGTTTTTATTTTCTGGGGGCATGGACCTTTGACTGATATATGTTTCTCTTTTTTTTTCACTTAAACTTCTAAGAGTTTCCCCAGTTTGTACTCTTGGGGCATAGATTTTTTCATTTCATCGCTAGTTTTTACTATTAACTCGAAACTTGATTCCAAAAGAGGGTGGTCAAAGAAAATAACACAGGCTCAAAGGGGTAGCAAATGGTATAAAGTGTTTGGATAGCAGAAAAAGGGCCCCACAGCCTCGAGAACTCCAAACATAGTATCCTTTTGCGATCACAACATTGATAAACATGTCTGTCTTCTTGGTATGTCGTGGTCGAAAGACACGTTCCATCCATTAATGTCAGACTTTTCACCAAACTTCAATTGATTCTTCCTCAAACCCGATGTTCATAATGATTTGAAGGTAAAGATCTTTAACCTCCACGGACATGACTATTCTAGTTCCACGCGAATCTTACTCGGGCTTAACTCCAAAGTGTTTCAACTCTTTATTTATCCTCAAAATTGTCTCTTTCTCAGTTATCCAATTCCAGACTAAATCACTTTTCTAAGAGCTGGCCAAAATTTCTGCATGCATGTCATGTCACTAGAACTAGCAGGAAAAGAACTAAGCACAGAATAACATAAAAGGGCAAATTGTATTTCATTGAGTAAAATTTAGAAGGGTTTGACAACAAGACAAACAAACTAAAATCCGAGTTATAACCCAGATAATGACAATAACAACATAACAAACAGACGAGACTCACATAGATAGAATAGAGGGATAGAAGGGTTTACTCAACAAAACAAATAAAATCTGGATCAACCCTGAAATAAACCAGATAGTAGAAAAAAACATCAAAACAAGCTACCAAAATTCTTTCCCACCGAGGAGGAAATGACTTTTCAATTTCTAAGCTTGACATTTAGCCACAAATTTGCTCATCGGAATCACCAGAGCTTCCCCAATTTCAATCTCATTAACTTCAGTCAGCAAGTTTCCGAGAGGATTCTCATACTTCATATCACCACGTATCATCCCCACAAAGTGTGCATCATCATGTACAGGTAAAGGATTCTGCGCGATATTCTAGGTGTCACTTTCTTGGAACATAATCAGTTTTTCCTAGACCATCCTTTCTACTTTTTAAATCCCGACAACTTTCAACATTATGCCCCTGAGAATTGGAATGGTATTCATATCTTTTAGAAGGGTCAAAGATTCTTGCACGTGGGTCCACATAACTTGGAGGAATAGGTGAAATCATTCCATAATGCTTTATTTTCTCAAACAAGCTTGTATATGACTCCCAGATTGGTGTAAAATTCTCTTTCGACCTCTTCTCCCCTCTATACCCTTGACTCGGATGTGGGTTATTGTCACGACCCAAAATTCTAACTTGTCGTGATGGCGCCTATCTCAATACTAGGCAAGTAGATAACCTCAATAAACCACAATTTCTTTTAAGTTTGAAAATATAATATTTAAACACAATCCTCAAGTCTCACAAATACCGATACACACACTCCAAAAACCTGGTGTCACTGAGTACATGAGTATCTATACATTACAAGTCTGGAAAACGTGATCTATAATAATCTGAGACCAAATACAATATACAAAAGGATAGGGAAGGAGAGACAAGGTCTGCAAAATATGGCAGCTACCTCTGAATCTCTGAAAAATTGACTATGTGAAATAATCAACACCCACTGTATCCGGGATCACCTGGATCTGCACACGAAGTGTAGGGTGTAGTATGAGTACAACCAACTCAGTAAGTAACAATAATAAATAAAGAACTGAAAGTAGTGACGAGCTTATCAGCTAAGTCTAAATACAATACTTTCCAATATAAAAGAGTAGGCATGCTCTCAAGTTCAACATTTAAGATTTCACTAAAATTTCATATCAAGTTTGACTGAAACAGAAAATAATATTTTTCCAAAATTTCAAAAATAGTGATATATGACAGCTGAAATACAGCAAATAAAGAAATCAATGCATCCTCTCAGAGTAACAGTCACTCAGTCCTCCCATTCACTCCAACCTCACAGTCGCTCTTTCCTCACAGTCACTCTTTCCTCACAGTCGCTCATCACTCGGCACTCGGCACTCGCACTCAGTCGGTACCTGCGCTCACTGGGGGTGTGTACAGACTCCGTAGGGGCTCCTTCAGCCCAAGCACTATATCAAGCCAATCATGGCATAAATTAATGAAACATGTTGCGACATGCAACCCGATCTATAAATATCCTCACAATTAGGCCATCGGCCTCACTCAGTCATCAACCTCTCCAGTCTCTCGGGCTCTCAAAAATCATGATAAGCAGCCCAACAACAATGATATGATGCATCAATAATGAATAAGAGAGACTGAGGTAAAAATGTGCAAATAGAACTGTGACTGAGTGCAAAACAGCAATTTAGCAAATAATTTCACAAGTACATGACCTTTGTGGGTCCCAACAGTGTAAACATATGATTTAAACATGATTCATTGATAAATTTCTCTAATACGGGAAAAAATGTACAGATATCAACACATTATTCAACTACACAGTTCCATGGAATTGGCCAAGTCATAATTTGTAAAGACCCGGCTGGTCGTTTTGAGAGTAATAGACCCGATCTGCTATTAACTGCTTCCCCCAACTCTATTTTTGCTATTGTGACTTGCCGGGATGATTGGTTTTGAGTTTCGGAGTATTTTGGGACACTTAGTCCCTAAATGAGAGCTTAAGCCTTAGGATTTGGACCGTAGTCGAAACTGTGTAAAGATGACTCCAGAATTGAATTTCGTCGGTTCCGTTATCTCCGTTAGGTGATTTTGGATTTAGGAGCGTGTCCGGATTATATTTTGGAGGTCCGTAGCTCATTTAGGCTTGAAATGGCGAAAGTCAAATATTTGGAGTTTTGGGCCGGTAGTGGAAATTTTGATATCGGGGTCAGAATCTAATTCCGGAAGTTGGAATAGGTCCTTAATATTGAATATGACTTGTGAAAAAAAATTAAGATCAATCGGACGTGATTTGATAGGTTTCAGCATCGGTTGTAGGATTTTGAAGTTTCAAGTTCTTTAAGTTTGAATTGGAGGGTGATTCGTGATTTTAGCATTGTTTGATGTGATTTGAGAGCTCGACTAAGTTCGTATGGTATTTTAGGATTGGTTGGTATGTTTGGTCAAGGTCCCGGGGGCCTCGAGTGTGTTTCGGATGCTCAACGAGTCATCTTTGGACTTTGGAAGATACCAGATTTCTGGTGTTCTGTTGCAGGCATTTTCTTCATCGCGTTCAAGAGGGAGTCCTCGCATTCGCATAAGGTATTTGGGAAGGGCATATGAATTACTCTTCACGTCTGCGATGTCGCTCTTGCGTTTGCGAAGGTGTGGAACCTCGAAGCTACACATTTGCGACATGGTCCTCACATTCGCGAAGAAGAACTGGAGGCAGGCGAGATTTCGTGCTTCGCGTTCGCGTTCGCGATGGAGATCCCGCGTTCGTGAAGGTTCAAGATGAGTGGTCTTCACGTTCACGACATGTGCATCGCATTCGCGATGGAGGATTTTGGGCCAAAGTAAATTGTACTTCGCGAACGCGAGGGTGTGGCCGCGTTCGCGAAGAAGGACGCGTCTGGGCAGTATTAAAGTTCCAAAAAAACGGAGGTTATGCCATTTTTATCAAAACCTTAAGTTGAGAACTCGAATTTTGGACAAGGGATTGAGGGATTTTCAGATATATCGATTGGGTAACGATTCTTAACTCCTTTATGGTTATATTCCACTAATCTATACTTGAATTCATCGTTAAATTTCGGATTTGGGGTGAAACATTGAGAAAAATTCTTAGGCCGAATTTTGGTGTTTCGGTCGAGATTTTGGTATCGAATTTGAGCAATTTTTGTGCGAGTAAACTCGTGAGTGAATGGGTGTTCGTATTTTGTGACTTTTACCCGATTCTGAGACGTGGGCCCGGGGTGACTTTTTGGGCATTTTTCCTAATTTCACGCTTTGGCTTCGAATTAATTAGCTAAATTAGTTACTTGTAGTTATATTTACATTATGCAATTTATTTGAATAGATTCGGGCCATTTGGAGTCGGATACTCGTGGCAAGAAGGTGTTATCAAGGTGATTTGAGCGATTCGAGGTAAGTGGCTTGCCTAACCTTGTGTTGGGGACTTTCCCCTTAGGATGTCTTGATATTATTTGTTGTGTGGGTGCCATGTATGCGAGGTGACGACTACGTATACGGGCTGTTATTGCAAAAATCCTGTTTATCCTTTTTAAATCATAAATTGCTTCTCTTATTAAATTGCACTAATATGCTTAATTGTTTAGTTTAGACTAGAAAAGCATGCTTACGTATTTTAACTGCCTATTTGACATTCTGTGCGCCATGCTTAGTTAAATCCCTATTCCCTTATCTGTGTTCAGTATAAACTGTATAATTCAATGCCATACCTTCCATTTCATCTTGCGTTGCATATTTAAATTGGGACTACGGACGTATTCCGGGAGATCTCCCATGTCTTGCATATTTACTTTGGGACTACGGACGTATTCCGGGAGATCCCCCAGCATTGCATATTTACTTTGGGACTACGGACGTATTTCAGGAGATCCCCCTGTACTGCATATTTACTTTGGGACTACGGACGTATTCCGGGAGATCCCCTTGTACTGCATATTTACTTTGGGACTACGGACGTATTCCGGGAGATCCCCAGCACTGTATATTTACTTTGGGACTACGGACGTATTCCGGGAGATCCCCCTCTACTGCATATTCATTCGAAACTACGGGACGGTATCCCGGGAGATTTCCCACTGTGTTTTCCTTGTTTTGAGCCGAGAGCTCCCTTAACTGTTAAACTTTTGAGAATTTCTTTAACTATGTTACCGTAAATTTCACTTATATCTTTTACTATTTAATTTATTATATTTACTCCGGTAGGGACTTGACCTGATCTCGTCACTACTCGACCGAGGTTAGGCTTGGCACTTACTGGGTACCATTGTGGTGTACTCATGCCCTTCCTGCACATGTTTTCATGTGCAGATCCAGGTACGAGCTATCAGCCTTGGGGTTAGTGCGTGCTGCTGATTCTAGGAGACTTCAAGGTACTTCTGCTTGCGTCCGCAGATCTTCGGAGTCCCCTTCTACTCCCTCGTCTAAAGACTTTCCTTATTATCTTCAGACTTTTGTATAGAGCTACAAAGATTATAGCAGCTTGTGACTTAGTGATATTCCGGGTCTAGGGAAATTATTTTGTATATGCCGAGTGGTACTACTCTTTTTCTCAGTTCTTGAGCATGTTCAGCACTCTGGCTCAGGCTGGACTATTTTCGATAGCTCCCGCTACATCTCAGGCCAGGGGAGGGGCACAGACTCCCGCAGCCCGCACTCCTGAGCAGAGGGTCCAGGTTAATCAGGCCCCAGAGTATATTTCTATGCCCCCAGTGGCTCCGATTCAGCATGAGATCAGGGTAGCTGCTTCTGAGGCAGAGCAGCTCAGACTTGAGAGGTACAAGAAGTACCACCCACCTACTTTCAGCGGACTAGCTTCAGATGATACTCTGGGTTTTCTTGAGGAGTATCATCGTATTCTCCGCACTATGGGCATTGTGGAGACGAGTGGGGTTTCTTTCACCGTTTTCCAACTGAAGGGAGCAGCATATCAGTGGTGGCGTGCCTATGAGCTGAGTAGTCCGGACGAGGCAGCCTCACTCACTTGGACTCAGTTTTTAGAGATGTTCTTGCGTGAGTATGTTCCTCAGAGCCTCAGGGATATTTGGCGCACAGAGTTTGAGCAGTTGTGTCAGGGTGCTATGACTGTGTCAGAGTATGCAGTCCGTTTCAGTGAGTTAGCTCGCCATGTACCGGCTCTGGTTGCTACAGTCAGAGAGAGGGTCTGTCACTTCATTGAGGGACTCCACCCCAGTATTCGGACCAGTATGGCCAGGGAGTTGGATATGGACATCATTATCAGCAGGCAGTGAGCATTGCCAGGAGGGTGGAGGGCATGTTTGCCCAGGACAAAGAGGAGAGAGAGGCCAAGAGGTCTCGAGAGACTGGTCATTGTTCAGGAGCTCGTGCACCAGCAGCACGCTGTGGTAGGGGTTTTGTGAGTCGCCCTGTTCATTTAGCTCTTCCAGCAGCCAGCGGTGTTCCAGCTCCTCCTAGACCTCAGGAGCTCTATTATGCACCGCTAGTATCCAGTATGCCTCCTACTCGAGGTGTTATTACCGGCCAGTTCAGCAGGCCAGGTCCGAGTCAGTCTCAGCCGTCGCGCCCTCCGAGAGGTTGTTTTGAGTATGGTGACACTCATCACCTAGTTAGAGATTGCCCCAGAGCCAGGAGGGGTGCACCTCCACAGACTTATCAGCCTCTACGTGCTCCACCAGGTCCTCCGGCCATTCTTCAGCACCAGCTACCAACCCACCTCCTCAGCCAGCTCGAGGTGGAGGTCGGGGAGGTCGAGGTCGCTCTAGAGGGGGAGGCCAAGCCAGGTACTATGCCCTTCCATCCCGATCAGAGGTCGTTGCTTCAGATTCAGTCATCACAGGTATTGTCCCTATCTGTCATAGGGATGCAAAGGTATTATTTGGCCCAGGCTCTATGTACTCATATGTTTCTTCTTATTTTGCTCCACACTTGGGGATATCTCGGGATTCTTTGAGTTCCCCTGTTTATGTATCTACTCCCGTGGGAGATTCTCTCGTTGTGGACCATGTATATCGGTCGTGTTTGATTGCTCTTAGTGGTTTTGAGACCAAAGCCGATTTGTTATTACTCAGTATGGTAGATTTTGATGTTATCTTGGGCATGGACTGGTTGTCACCCCATTATACTATTCTTGATTATCACGCTAAGACCGTGACGCTGGCTATGCCAGATTTGCCGAGATTCGAGTGGAGAGGTACCTTAGAGTATACTCCCCGCAGGGTCATTTCATTTCTTAAGGCTCGTCGAATGGTTGAGAAGGGGTGTGATGCATATTTGGCCTATGTGAGAGATGTCAGTATTGATACCCCTACAGTCGAGTCAGTTCCAGTAGTGAGGGACTTTCCAGATATGTTTCCAACTGATCTTTCGGGTATGCCGCCCGATAGAAATATTGATTTTGACATTGATTTGTTGTCGGGCACTCAGCCCATTTCTATTCCTCCCTACTATATGGCTCCTCCTGAGTTGAAGGAGTTGAAGGAGCAGCTGCAGGAGTTTCTTGATAAGGGCTTCATCAGGCCCAGTGTATCACCTTGGGGTGCTCCGGTCTTATTTGTGAAGAAGAAGAAGGATTGTTCTATGCGTATGTGTATTGATTATCGGCAGTTGAATAAGGTTACAGTGAAGAACATGTATCCTTTGTCTCGCATTGATGATTTATTTAATCAGTTACAGGGTGCCAGGGTGTTTTCCAAGATTGACTTGCGTTTTGGCTATCATCAGTTGAAGATTCGAGAGCCGGATATCCCAAAGACTGCTTTCAGGACCATATATGGTCACTATGAGTTTCTTGTCATGTCATTTGGGCTGACCAATACCCCAGCAGCCTTTATGCATTTGATGCACAGTGTATTCCGGCCTTATCTTGATTCCTTCGTCATTGTGTTTATTGACGACATCCTGGTATATTCCCGGTCTCGGGAAGATCATGAGCAACACCTGAGGACCGTGCTTCAGACTTTGAGGGAGAAGAGGTTGTATGCAAAATTTTCTAAGTGTGAATTCTGGCTTGATTCAGTGGCATTCTTGGGACACACAGTGTCTTGTGATAGAATCAAGGTAGATCCGAAGAAGGTGGAGGCAGTGCAGAGTTGGCCTAGATCGTCATCAGCTACGGAGATTCGTAGTTTCCTTGGTTTGGCGGGGTATTATCGTCGCTTTATGGAGGGATTTTCATCCATTGCAGCACCTATGACCAGGCTGACCCAGAAGGGTGCTCCGTTCAGGTGGACCGAGGAGTGTGAGCAGAGCTTTCAGAAGCTCAAGATAGCTTTGACTACAGCCCCAGTATTACTATTGCCTACAGGTTCGGGGTCCTACACTGTCTATTGTGATGCCTCTAGGATTGGCCTTGGAGCGGTATTGATGCAGGACGGTAGGGTGATTGCCTACGTGTCTAGACAGTTGAAGGTGCATGAGAAGAATTATCCAGTTCATGATCTCGAGTTAGCAGCTATTGTTCACGCCCTGAAGATTTGGCGTCATTATTTGTACGGTGTTCCCTATGAGATTTACACTGACCACCGGAGTTTGCAGTACTTGTCCAGGTAGAAGGACCTTAATTTGCGTTAGCGGAGGTGGTTGGAGGTACTTAAAGACTATTATATCACTATATTGTACCACCCGGGGAAGGCCAATGTAGTGGCCGACGCCTTGAGTCACCGGGCAGAGAGTTTGAGGAGTTTGGCATATCTTCCGGCAGCTGAGAGGCCCCTAGCCTTGGATGTTCAGGCCTTAGCCAGCCAGTTGGTGAGATTGGATATTTCAGAGCCTAGCCGGGTATTAGCTTGTGTGATTGCTCGGTCTTCTCTTTATGACCGTATCAGGGAGCGCCAGTATGATGATCCTCATCTTCTAGTTCTTCGGGACAAGGTTCGGTGAGGTGATGCCAGAGATGTGACTATTGGTGATGACGGTGTGATGAGAATGCAGGGCCAGATCTGTGTGCCCAATGTAGATGGGCTTCGGGAGTTGATTCTTAAGGAGGCCCATAGCTCGCGGTACTCCATTCATCCGGGTGCCACGAAGATGTACCAGGACTTGAGGCAGCACTATTGGTGGAGAAGAATGAAAAAGGATATAGGTGGGTTTGTGTCAAGTGTCTCAACTGTCAGCATGTTAAATATAAGTATCAGAGACCGGGTGGATTACTTCAGAGGTTAGAGATCCCAGAGTGGAAGTGGGAGCGGATCACCATGGACTTTGTGGTTGGACTTCCTCGGACTTTTAGAAAGTTCGATGCTATTTAGATGATCGTGGATCGGTTGACCAAGTCAGCTCATTTTATTCCAGTGTTGACCACTTATTCTTCTGAGAGGTTGGCTGAGATTTATATCAGAGAGATTGTCCGCCTTCATGGTATTCCAGTATCCATCATTTCAGACAGAGGTGCACAGTTCACATCCCAGTTTTGGAGAGCCGTACAGCAGGAGTTGGGTACTAGGGTGGAGTTGAGCACGGCCTTTCACCCTCAGACAGACGGGCAGTCCGAGCGCACGATTCAGATTCTTGAGGATATGCTCTGTGCCTGTGTGATGGAGTTCAGAAGGTTATGGGACCAATACTTACCACTTGCAGAGTTTGCCTACAACAACAGTTACCAGTCCAGCATTCAGATAGCACCATATAAGGCTTTGTATGGTAGGCGGTGTCGGTCCCCTGTGGGATGGTTTGAGCCGGGCGAGGCCCAATTATTAGGCACAGACTTGGTCTAGGATGCCCTGGATAAGGTGAAGGTGATTCAGGTGAGACTTCGCACAGCCCAGTCCAGGCAGAAGAGTTATGCAGACCGTAAGGTTCGTGATTTGGCATTTATGGTTGGTGAGCGGGTCTTGCTTCAGGTATCATCTATGAAGGGTGTCATGAGGTTCGGGAAGAAGGGCAAGCTGAGCCCGAGGTTCATTGGTCCTTTTGAGATATTGCGTTGAGTTGGGGAGGTTGCTTATGAGCTTTCCTTGCCTCCCAGCCTAGCAAGAGTTCACCCGGTATTCCACGTGTCTATGCTCCGGAAGTATCACGGTGATCCGACTCATGTATTGGATTTCAGCTCAGTCCAGTTGGACAAAGATCTCTCTTATGTTGAGGAGTCACTAGCCATTTTGGACAGGCAGGTCAGAAAGCTCAAGTCAAAGAATATTGCTTCAGTAAAGGTCCAGTGGAGGGGTCAGCCGATCGAGGAGGCTACTTGGGAGACCGAGCAGGATATGCGCAACCAGTACCCTCATCTTTTCACAGTTTCAAGTATGTCTTTATACTCGTTCGAGGACGAACAATTGTTGTAATAGGGGGAGAATGTAATGACCCGGCCGTTGTTTTGAGAGTAATAGCCCCGATCCCCTATTAACTGCTTTCCCCAACTCTATTTCTGCTATTGTGACTTGCCGGGAAGATTGGTTTTGAGTTTCGGAGTGTTTTGGGACACTTAGTCCCTAAATGAGAGCTTAAGCTTTAGAATTTGGACCGTAGTTGGAACTGTGTGAAGAAGACTCCGGAATGGAATTCCATCGGTTCTGTTAGCTCCGTTAGGTGATTTTGGGTTTAGGAGCGTGTTCGGATTGTGTTTTGGAGGTCCGTAGCTCATTTAGGCTTGAAATGGCGAAAGTTGAATTTTTGGAGTTTTGGACCGGTAGTGGAAATTTTGATATCAGAGTCAGAATCTAATTCCGGAAGTTGGAATAGGTCCGTAATATCGAATATGACTTGTGCGCAAAATTTTAGATCAATCGGACGTGATTTGATAGGTTTCGGTATCGGTTATAGGATTTTGAAGTTTCAAGTTCTTTAAGTTTGAATTGGAGGGTGATTCGTGATTTTAGAGTTGTTTGATGTGATTTGAGAGCTCGACTAAGTTCTTATGGTATTTTAGGATTGGTTGGTATGTTTGATCAAGGTCCCGGGGGCCTCGGGTGTGTTTCGGATGCTCAACGAGTCATCTTTGGACTTTGGAAGATAGCAGATTTCTGGTGTTCTGTTGCAGGCATTTTCTTCATCGCGTTCGCAAGGGAGTCCTCACGTTCGCGTAAGGTATCTGGGAATGGAAGCTGAATTACTATTCACGTCCGCGATGTCATTCTCGCTTTCGTGAAGGTGTGGAACCTCAAAGCTACGCGTTCGCGACATGGTCCTCGCGTTCGCGAAGAAGAACTAGAGGTAAGCGAGATTTCGTACTTCGCGTTCGCGATGGAGATCCCGCATTCGCGAAGGGTCAAGTTGAGTGGTCTTCGCGTTCGCGACATGTGCATCGCGTTCGCGATGGAGGATTTTGGGCCGAAGTAAATTGTACTTTGCGAACGTGAGGGTGTGGCCGCGTTCGCGAAGAAGGACGCGTCTGGGCAGTATTAAACTTCCAAAAAAACGGAGGTTATGCCATTTTTATCAAAACCTTAAGTTGGGAACTCGGATTTTGGAGAAGGGATTGAGGGATTTTTAGATATATCGATTGGTTAACAATTCTTAACTCCTTTATGGTTATATTCCACTAATCTATGCTTGAATTCATCGTTAAATTTCGGATTTGGGGTGAAAATTGAGAAAAGTTCTTAGGCCGAATTTTGGGGTTTCGATCAAGATTTTGGTATCGGATTTGAGCAATTTTTGTACGAGTAAGCTCGTGAGTGAATGGGTGTTCGTATTTTGCGACTTTTACCTGATTTCGAGACGTGGGCTCGGGGTGACCTTTTGGGCGTTTTTCCTAATTTCACGCTTTAGCTTCGAATTAATTAGCTAAATTAGTTACTTGTAGTTATATTTACATTATGCAATTTATTTGAATAGATTCGGGCCATTTGGAGTCGGATGCTCATGGCAAGAACGTGTTATCAAGGTGATTTGAGCGGTTCGAGGTAAGTGGCTTGCCTAACCTTGTGTTGGGGACTCTTCCCTTAGGATGTCTTGATATTATTTGGTGTGTGGGCGCCGTGTACGCGAGGTGACGAGTACGTACACGGGCTGTTATTGCAAAAATCATGTTTATCCTTTTTAAATCATAAATTACTTCTCTTATTAAATTGCACTAATATGCTTAATTGTTTAGTTTAGACTAGAAAAGCATGCTTACGTGTTTTAACTGCCTATTTGACATTCTGTGCGCCATGCTTAGTTAAATCCCTATTCCCTTATCTGTGTTTAGTATAAAATGTATAATTTGATGCCATACCTGCCATTTCATCTTGCGTTGCATATTTAAATTGGGACTACGGATGTATTTCGGGAGCTCCCCCATGTCTTGCATATTTACTTTGGGACTACGGACGTATTTCGGGAGATCCCCCAGCATTGCATATTTACTTTGGGACTACGGACGTATTCCGGGAGATCCCCCTGTACTGCATATTAACTTTGGGACTACGGACGTATTCCGGGAGATCCCCTTGTACTGCATATTTACTTTGGGACTAAGGACGTATTCTGGGAGATCCCCCAATACTGTATATTTCCTTTGGGACTACGGACGTATTCCGAGAGATCCCCCTGTATTGCATATTCATTCGGAACTACGGGACGGTATCCCGGGAGATTTCCCATTGTGTTTTCCTTGTTTTGAGCCGAGGGCTCCCTTAACTGTTAAATTTTTGAGAATTTCTTTAATTATGTTGCCGTAAATTTTACTTATATCTTTTATTATTTAATTTATTATATTTACTCCGGTAGGGACTTGACCTGATCTCGTCACTACTCGGCCGAGGTTAGGCTTGGCACTTACTGGGTACCATTGTGGTGTACTCATGCCCTTCCTCCACATGTTTTCATGTGCAGATCCAGGTACGTGCTATTAGCCTTGGGGTTAGTGCGTGCTGCTGATTCTAGGAGACTTCAAGGTACTTCTGCTTGCGTCCGGAGATCTTCGGAGTCCCCTTCTACTCCCTCGTCTAGAGACTTTCCTTATTATCTTCAGACTTTTGTATAGAGCTACATAGATTATAGCAGCTTGTGACTTAGTGATATTCCGGGTCTTGGAAAATTATTTTGTATATGCCGAGTGGTACTACTCTTGGATATTTATAATATGTTGTTTATCTTTAAAATATTGTGTTTTCTTTATATTTTTCGCAATATTAGGCTTACCTAGTCGTAAAGACTAGGTGCCATCACGACACCTTACAGAGGGTTAATTTGGGTCGTGACATAATTTCTATGGTGCACGCCCACACGCCCGTCACCTAGCATGTGTGTCACCTCAAAACCAAACACATAATACATATTCCGCGGTTTCATACCCTCATGACCAAATTTAGAACTATTACTTACCTCAAGCCGTGTAATTGTTTATTCTGCAATGTCTTTTCCGCGTGAATTAGCCTCCAAACGCCTCGAATCTAGCCACAAATAATTCGATTCAGTCAATAAAATTTATTGGAATTAATTCCATAAGGAAATACTAATTTTCCAACAAAATCCGAAATTTAGCTCAAAAATCGCCAGTGGGACCCACGCCTCGGAATCTGACAAAACTTATAAAATCCGATAACCCATTCAATTACGAGTCCACCCATACCAATTTTATCAAATTCCGATAACAACTCGGCCTCCGAATTAAATGATGAATATATCCATGGATTTATGAAATATAATCACTTTTGGAAATAGGATACTTACCCAAGTTTAAGTCTTGAAGAAATCCACAAAATCGCCCAAGAACCGTGCTCCAAAAATTCAAAACGTAATGAAGTAAATGACCATTTTTGGTCCTTAAGTATCTGCCCAAAAAACACTATTCTGGTCGCTAAAAGTCAAATCCCGTCACTAAAAGTGTCTAATCTGGTCGCTAAAGGTGCGCACCAGAACTGTTTATACCAGCAGCTTTTTACTAAAAAGGCTCTAACTCCATCATACGAAGTCGGAATTTGACGATTCTTATTCCTATGAATCACAAATATTAATACGAACCTACTCATTCAATCGAAACTCAATTCGGAGCTCATTTGCTCAATGTGATACCAATTTCGCTCGTTAAACAATTAACTCATATTTTGCGCTAAAAATCCAACCGCAGCTTGATGGAATTAGACCAAACTTTTCAGATCACTCCTACAATTCATTATCAAAATTCCGTAAGTCTCAAAATCAAATTTCGATCTCTAGAACTAAAAATGGATATTTAAATCATTACATTCTTATGCTAAAAACATCAAACTCTTCCAAAACTCTTTCCCGACAGTCTGTAGTGTATCAACCATAACTTCTTGTACTCAACTCCAACTTTCAAACGGTTTAAATTCTGCAAACTAGATACAAAGAGATAAAACTTTTATGTTTTGTTCATCGCCCAACTCCTTATAGATTGTGAGATATAAGCTCCCAAAATCGGCTCCATGCATCAAACATTTCTAGCAAAACTGCTTTACCAGCTTTCATTCAGTCGACCATAACTTTCTGTACAAATGTCCAAATGATGAATGGTTTAACTTTCTGGAAACTATAATCAAAGGGCTACAACTTTTTTGTTTTAAAACTTTTCATATTCCTAATAGATTTCAAGATATAAGCTTCCAAAGTCAGCACTGCGATTGCACCAGTTGCTGTCCAAAAACAGCTTCTGCAGCAGAAAAATACCAGCAGCTCCTTTTGTCCGAAATCCATTCTGTTAACCTTCCGAAATCCACCCAAGACTCTCGGGACCTTAACAAAATATACCAACATGTCCAAAAATACAATACGAACTTAGTTGAGGCTACAAACCATGCCAAACAACGCCGAAAATACGAATCGCGAATCGAATCGAATTATGAGTTTTCAAATCTTCCAGCTTCTATATTTTGCGCCGAAACATATCAAATCAATTCCGATTGACCTCAAATTTTTCACACAAGTCATAAATGACATAACAGACCTATTAAAATTTTCAGAATCGGATTTCGACCCCGATATCAAAAAGTCAACCCCCGGTCAAACTTCCCAAAAATTTGACTTTCGCCATTTCAAGCCTAATTCCACTGCGGACCTCCCAAAAAATTTTCGGACATGCTTCTAAGTCCAAAATCACCATACGGAGTTATTAAAATTATCAAAATTCAAATCCAAGGTCATTTACATATAAGTCAATATTCGGTCAACTTTTCCAACTTAAGTTTTTAATTATGAGATTAAGTGTCTCATTTCACTCCGAAATCCTTACGGATCCGAACCAACTAACCCGGTAAGTCATAAAATAACTATAAAGAATAACTTGAGCAGTAAATGGAGGAACGGAATTATAATACTCAAAACGACCGGCCGGGTCGTTACAATTATAGGACGCTTGAAAGTTTTGTGGAGGTTGGTGGGGATTTTGCGGTGCTGGTGCTCGCCTTCTAGGGTATCTTGGTGGCTGGATAACATACTGAGGTGGAGCAATCGAGTATTGTGAGTTTTTAGTTGGATAGTCAGGGGCGGACCCACGTTGGTTCAAGCGGGTTGAGTTGAACCCGCTTCGTCAAAAAATGTCATTATTTTTATGTGAACATTATACTGTTGAGAAACAAATTACGTATAAAAATAACAAGTTGAACCCGCTTGACGCATACAAAGAATTGACGTGATGGCTCAAGCATGGTCATCTTAAAAGTGGTTAGATTTACTGCTCTTATTGTGTTCAATTCTTGTGAACTACTATTTTAAAAGTTCCCAATTGAAGGTATTGTACAATTTATTGTGATTATCTTTTATTGTTTCTTCAAATATTCTTCTGTCTTAAATTTACACCTTTTTAATTTGAATGTTTCAAATATTTCGTACTGTTTTCCTTAACAATTCCTAGTTGTTGCCTTCCTCACCGTTTCTTGTTTAATTATTTGAAATTTTTATACTATTAAAATCATTAATTTTATGTTAGTTTTTAGTTCCATTAATTGTTAGCACTGATTAGGTTGTTACAATAAATATTTAAGCGCATGTTAATTTGTTAAATTTAATAAATAAGTATGTCATGACCCAAATTCACCTAAAGGTCGTGATGGCGCCCAACACTACAGCTTGGCAAGTCAACTAATAAATTAAACATATATCAATTATTTTCAGAATAATTTTCTAAGTAATTTTATTACTTTACTAGCAACATTAAAGAAAATAGAAAAGACACCGATTAATTTAAATCCAAGAACTAATACAAATTCTAAATTCTATCAATGTATGTGCCAAGACCTGGTGTCACAAGTGTATGAGCATCTAGTAGATTATACAAAACTCCAAATACTGTCTGAAATAAAAATAGACAGAATGAAAATACAAGGAGAGACACTGGTAGTTGTAGAACGGCTCAGAAAGGCAGCTCACCACTACGCCTCTCGATAACGTGGGTGTAAAATGATAGGTCCTCCACTAGTACTTGCCTCAGGTCTTGTACAAAAAGTAGAACAAGTGTAGTATGAGTATGTAAACAACGTTTACCCAGTAAGTATCAAGCCTAATCTCGAAGTGGTAGAGACGAGATGGTCGACCTTGACACTCACTAAAGGTCAATAATAATAAATAGAATAGAATAGAATTTATTTAAATCAGCATGATTCACAGGGTTAACAATAATTTTATTAAATCAACATAAATAATTAAATTCTTTCAATTTCAACAACTTCCAAACTATTAATTAAATTCACAAGCTGCAAATTAAAAACATCGAGACATCGTGTATTTATTATTATTATTAAGCACGATTTCTGCCGAGGTCGTATGGCCCGTTCCAGAGTGTCGTGTACATTGCCGAGGGACGTGCGGCACGATCCATAGATGCATCTATCCTGCCAAGGCGTTCGGCCCGCTCCATAAGAAAGGAGGACATTTTCTTATGTACCTCCGGAAGGATAGTATATTTATTATAAGATCAATTCGAGAGGATTGAACAAAATTTTTTAACAATTAATTAATTTAAACAGGAAATTAAGCATATAAGATTTTCATCTTTTAATATTTTTACCTAACAATTCACAATATATATATATATATATATATATATATATATATATATATATATATATATATATATATATATATATATATCAAATAATTTTAATTAAGTAAAGAATACAACTTGCACAAGTAATTCATGCTTTTGAGTCCTAAAGTACCCGGACTTTAGCATTAATAGTAGCTACGCACGGACTCTCGTCACCTCGTGCGTGCGTAGCCCCCATAATTAGCAACAATTATTAATTTAATTACCTATGGGATAATTTCCCCCTCACAAAATTAGACAAGAGACTTACCTTGTCTCAAAGTCCACTTTCCGATTACCACATCGCATTAAATTCTAAATTTGATGCCGAAAAATTTGAAACTATCCAAATGTTAAACAAAATAATTAATACATGTTCAATAATTCGAATTTAGGCTATTAAATAAATTATCCTAACCAAAACGATAAAATTCCTAAAATTCACCCCGGGCCCACGTGCCCGTATTCCAGAAATATTCGGATGAAAGCGTTACCCATAATCTCAAGAACTCAAATATATAAATTCTACCCAATTCCATAATCATTTTCGTGGTTAAAATCTCATTTTTATAAAAATTTAGGTTTTTCATCTAAACCTTTGATTTTTAAGATTTACTAGTTATAATCTACCCATAATCTATGTATTTAACTCAAAGTGTGTAGAATTAACTTACCTTCAAGTTGCTAGTTGAAATCCCCTCTCAAAAACCTCCAAAATCACCCAACAATGGAAGGAATGGGGTTAAAAATGGTGAAACCCCGTTTTTAAGACATTCTGCCCCAGCACTGATGACCCCTTCTTCGCGAACGCGGTCAAGGCTTCGCGTTCGCGAAGGCAAAATTCCATAGCCTCAAAATTACCCTTTGCGAACGCATGATCTCCCTCGCGAATGCTTAGGGAAAATCCATGTCGGTCCCATTCCTCTTTCGCGAACGCGAGTCGACCATCGCGAACGCATAGGCCAAAACTCTCGGGCTTCGTGAACGCGTCACCCTCCACGCGAACGCGAAGAGCAATAGCCTAGCTCCCATTTTCTTTCTTTGCGAACGCGAGGGTCCTTCCGCGTTCGCGAAGAAGGAACCAGAACTGGAAATTTTTGGTTTTTCCAACTTAGCTCCGAGTGGTTCAAAACTCACCCGAGCCCCCCCGGGACCCCGTCTAAATATACCAACAAGTCTAAAAACATAATACGGACCTGCTCGAACTCTCAAAACACGAAATTCAACAATGAAACTAAGAATCGCACCCCAAAACCGAATTGGATCAAAGTATGAACTTCATGTTTCTAACTTCCTCCGAACGCGCCGAATCATACTTATACTACTCGGAATGACACCAAATTTTGTGTGCAAGTCTTAAATGACATAACGGAGCTATGAAAATTTTTGAACCTGGATTCTGACCCTGATATCAAAAAGTCAACTCCCCGGTCAAACTTCCAAACTTAAATTCTTGTTTTAGCTATTTCAAGCCTAATTTAACTACGGACTTCCAAATAAAATTTCGAACACGCTCCTAAGTCCAAAATCACCATATGGAGATATTGGAACCGTCAAATCCTGATTCCGGAGTTGTTTTCTCAAAAATGTTGAGCGAAGTCAAACTTAGCATTTTAAGGCCAACTTAAGGAACCAAGTATTTCGATTTCTACCCGAACACTTCCAAATCCCGAACCAACCATCCCGCAAGTCATAAATTATTAAAATCACATAAGAGAAGTTTTATTTAGGGGAACGGGGTTCTAAAAGTCAAAATGACCGGTTGAGTCATTACATTCTCCACCTCTTAAATAAACGTTCGTCCTCGAACGGGTTTAGAATTGTACCTGGAGTGCTGAATAAGTGTGGATATCTGCTCCGCATGTTTTCCTCGGCCTCCCAAGTTGCTTCCTCGACTAGTTGGCCCCTCCACTGGACTTTTACTGCAAAAATCCTCTTAGACCTTAACTAGCGAACCTGTTTATCAACAATGGCAACTGGTTCTTTTTCATAGCCCAAACTATTATCTAGTTGAACTGTGCTGAAGTCTAACACATGTGATAGGTCGGCATGATACTTCCGAAGCATAGATACATGGAAAACCGGATGAGCTCCCGATAGACTGGGAGGCAATGCAAGCTCATAAGCAACCTCCCCAACTTGTTTCAACACCTCAAATGGGCCTATAAACCTTGGGCTCAACTTGCCCTTCTTCCCGAATCTCATGATTCCCTTCATCAGCGAAACCTTCAAGAGAAATCTTTCACCTACCATAAAAGATAAGTCACGCACTTTCTGATCCGCGTAACTCTTCTATCTGGACTGCGCTGTACGAAGTCGTTCCTGAATCAACTTTAACTTTTCCAAGGCATCTTTCACCAAATCAGTACCATATAAGTTAGACTCACCGGGCTCAAACCATCCGATGGGCGAACGACATCGACGACCATATAAAACCTCAAATGGAGCCATCTCGATGCTGGATTGGTAACTGTTGTTATAAGCAAACTCGGCCAAAGGCAAGAAACAATCCCACTGACCTCCAAAGTCAATCACACATGCCCTGAGCATATCCTACAAAATCTGAATTGTCCACTCTGACTGCCCGTCGGTCTGCGGATGAAAGGCTGTGCTGAGCTCTACACGGATCCCCAATTCACTTTCTACTGCTCTCCATAAATGTGAAGTAAACTGAGGGCCTCTATCTGATATGATAGAAATTGGCACACCGTGCAACCGAACTATCTCCTGAATATAAATCTGGGCCAACCTCTCTGAAGTATACGTAGTCACAACAGGAATAAAGTGTGCCAACTTGGTCAACCTATCAACAATGACCCAAACTGCACCAAACCTCCGCAAGGTTCGTGGCAACCCAACTACAAAGTTCATAGTGATATGTTCCTATTTCCACTCTGGTATAGTCATCTGTTGAAGTAGGTCACCTGGTCTCTGGTGCACATATTTGACTTGCAGGAAATTTAGACACCTAGCTACATACTCAACTATGTCCTTTTTCATTCGTCCCCACCAATAATGTTGCCTTAAGTCGCGATACATCTTCGTAGCACCTGGATGAATAGAATACCGAGAACTGTGTACCTCATCTAGGATTGTTTTCCTCAGTCCATCCACATTAGGAACACATATATTATCCTGGAGTCGCAGAACACCATCCGCTCCAATAGTAACTTCCTTGGCACCACCCCGTAGTACCGTTTCTCGAAGAACCATTAAGTGTAGATCATCATACTGGCGAGCCTTGATCTGTTCAAATAGTGAAGACTGAGATACAACACATGCAAGAACTCGGCTAGGCTCTGAAATATCCAGTCGCACAAGTCTGTTAGCCAAGGACAGAATATCTAAAGCTAATGGTCTCTACTCTGCTAAAATGAAGGCCAAACTACCCATACTTTCCGACTTTCTACTCAAGGCGTCTACAACCACATTTGCTTTGCCCGGATGATACAGGATAGTAATATCATAATCTTTTAGTAACTTAAGCCATCTGCGTTGTCTCAAATTTAGGTCCCTCTGCTTGAACAAATGCTGCAAACTACGATGATCAGTGTAAACTTCACAAGACACCCCATAAAGATAATGCCTCCAAATCTTAAGAGCGTGAACAATCACAGCTAACTCCAAATCATGTACTGGATAATTCTTCTCGTGGGGCTTCAGTTGGCGTGAAGCATATGCAATAACTCGCCCTTCCTGCATCAGTACACAACCCAAGCCAACGCGTGAAGCATCACAATACACTGTATAAATCCCCGAACCGGAAGGCAACACTAACATTGGTGCTGTAGTCAATGCTGTCTTGAGCTTCTGAAAGATCACCTCACAATCATCGGACCATCAGAACGGAGCACCCTTCTGGGTTAATTTGGTCAAAGGTGCTGCAATAGATGAAAAACCTTCCACGAACCGACGATAATAACCTGCTAAACCTAGAAAACTCCTTATCTCAGTCACCGAAGTAGGACGATGCCAGTTCTGAACTGCCACAATCCTTTTGGGATCAACCTTAATACCCTCGCTCGATACAATATGCCCCAAAAATGCTACAGACTCTAGTCAGAACTCACATTTGGAGAACTTAGCATATAGCTTTTGTTCCCGCAATGTCCGAAGCACCAATCTCATATGCTGCTCGTGCTCCTCCTTACTGCGCGAGTAGATCAAGATGTCATCAATGAAGACAATGACAAATGAATCAATATATGGACTGAATACCCTGTTTATCAGATCCATGAACGATACGGGTCATTAGTTAAATGGAAGGACATCACCAGAAACTCATAATGACCATATCTAGTCCGGAAAGCAGTCTTCGGAACATCCGAATCCTGAATCTTCAACTGATGGTACCCCGACCTCAAGTCGATCTTAGAGAACACCCTAGCACCTTGCAACTGGTCAAATAGATCATCAATACGCAGCAACGGGTACTTGTTCCTAATAGTGACTTTGTTCAATTGGCGATAATCAATACACATTCACATCGTTCCATCCTTCTTCTTCACAAATAATACTGGTGCACCCCAAGGCGATACACTCAATCTGACGAACCCTTTGGCTAGTAACTCCTCAATCTATTCTTTCAATTTTATCAATTCTTTCGGAGCCATGCGATACAGTGGGATATATATAGGCTGGGTATCTGGAGCCAAGTCAATACAGAAATCAATATCACGATCATGTGGCATACCTGGAAGATTTGAAGGAAATACATCGGAGAACTCCCGAACTAAAGGCACTGAATCAATAGCCGGAATTTCTGCAGTAGTATCCCGAACATAGGATAGATAAGCTAAACAACCCTTCTCAACCATGTGTTGAGCCTTAACCCGATTGAATGAACTAACAGACGAACCCTTCCACTTCAGCCTAGGAAATGCTGGAATAGCCAAGGTAACAGTTTTGGCATGACAATCTAGAATAGCATGATATGGAGATAACCAGTCCATACCCAGGATGATTTAAAAATCAATCATCTCAAGCAATAGGAGATCTGCTCTAGTTTCATAACCACAGAATGTAATAATACAGGACCGGTATATCCGATTCACAACAACAGAATCGCCCACAGGAGTGGACACATAAATATGAGTACTCAAGGACTCACGAGAAACACCCAGAAATTGAGCAAATAGAGAGGACACATATGAATACGTAGATCCTAGATCAAATAATATGGAGTCATCTTTGCTGCAAACAGAAATAATACCTATAATCATGGCATCTGAGGCCTCTGCATCTGGTCTGGTCAGAAAAGCATAGAACCTAGCTGGAGCGCCAACTGGCTAGCCTCCTCCTGCCTGACCTCCACCTCTAGGACGGCCCCTTCCCACCTGTCCTCCACCTCTTGGTGGTCGGACTACTGTTGGAGCAACTAGTGCGGTAATCATAGGTTGCTGACCCTGCTGCACTGGTCTACCCCGAAGTCTGGGGCAGAATCTTCGTATATGACTGGGATCCCCGCACTCGTAACAACTTTTCGGTGCGGTAAGCTGCTGACTAGAAGTCTGGCCCTGGTGGCCTAAATACCCACTGGAAGAACCCTGGATAGCTGGTGGGCGGTAAGAACTCTCTGGTATAGCACTGAAATAAGGTCGCACTGGAGGAACCCGAGGAGGCAGTGGTGCTGGATATAGGGGCCTACTGGACTGCCCTCTCACGAACTGATCTCTGCCCCCAGATGGAGCACCTCTGAACTCTCCAGAATACCTAAGCCACTTATCTCTAGTAATCTACTCTCGGCTACGCTGACGCACACCCTCAATCCTCCGGGCTATCTCCACGACTAGCTCATAAGAAGTACCCATCTCAACCTCTAGGGCCATAGTGGCCTGAATACAAGTATGTAAACCCGCAACAAACCTCTGCACTCTCTCTGCCTCAGTATGGAGTATCATAAGTGCATGGCGAGATAACTCAGAGAACCTCGCCTTATAATCGGTCACTGACATCTGACCCTGCTGGAGATGCTCAAACTGAAACTGCAACTCTTTCCTTTGGGAGGGTGGAATATACCTGTCCAGGAAGATACGGGTGAACCTATCCCAAGTCATGGGAGGAAATCTGCTAGTTTGCCAAGAACATAAGACTTCCACCATCTACGGGCCCTTCCCTCTAGCTGAAAAGTAGCAAAGTCAACCCCGTGAGACTCCAATATCCTCATGTTGTGCAGTCTGTCACTGCACCGATCAATGAAGTCCTGGGGATCCTCATGTCACTTACCCCCAAAGACAGGAGGATGTAGTCTTGTCCATTTGTCCAATAGTTTTTGCGGATCAACGGCTGCAGCTGGCCTGGGCTCAGGTGTAACTGCTACCACTGTCTGGGCTCCGCCCATGGGTAGGGCACCCTGAGTCTGATATACAGCAGCTGCATGTCCATGAGCCTGTGCGGTAGGGGTCTGTGCTCCTCCGCCCGCCTGAGATGTGGCTGGGTCTGCCGGAAATAAACCGGCCTAAGTCATAGTGTCCATGAATCGCAGCATATGACCCATGACATCCTGGAATCCCGGTGCAGATGTGAAATCCATCGGAGCTGGCTCTGCCATAGGCATCTCACCATGTTCCTCAATAATGGGATTCTCTGCTGGACCCACTGGCGGCATAACTGGAACAATCCTAGGACATCCTAGCCCCCTACCACGGGCTGGAGCCCTCCCTCGGCCTCTAGAAACTGGGAGAGTAGCTTTTCCCTGGTCTGGAACCTCATTAGCGCGCGTTCTCACCATCTGTGAGAGAATAAGAGAAAGATATTTAATACTACATCAATTGCACGATGGAAGATGAAGAAAGGTAGTTTCCTAACACCCCTATAGCCTCTCGAAGATAAGTACAAATGTCTCCGTACCGATCCGTAAGACTCTATTAGGCCTGCTCATAACTTGTGAGACCTACGTGAACCTAGTGCTCTGATATCATGTTGTCACGACCCAATTTCTCCTAAAGGTCGTGACGGCGCCCGACACTACAGCTAGGCAAGCCAACTAATAAATTAAACATATATCAATTATTTTCAGATTAATTTTTTAAGTAATTTTATTACTTTACTAGCAACATTAAAGAAAATAGAAAAGATACCAATTAATTTAAATCCAAGAAATAATACAAATTCCAAATTCTACCAATGTATGTGCCAAGACCTGGTGTCACAAGTGTATGAGCATCTAGTAGATTGTACAAAACTCCAAATATTGTCTGAAATAAAAATAGACAAAATAAAAATACAAGGAGAGACAATGGTAGTTGCAGAACGGCTCAGAAAGGCAGCTCACCACTACGCCTCTCGATAACATGGGTGTAAAATGATAGGTCTTCCACTAGTACTTGCCTCAGGTCCTGCACAAAAAGTGCAACAAGTGTAGTATGAGTACGTAAACAACGTGTACCTAGTAAGTATCAAGCCTAATCTCAAAGTGGTAGAGACGAGATGGTCGACCTTGACGCTCACTAAGGGTCAACAATAATAAATAGAATAAAATAGAATTTATTTAAATCAGTATGATTCACAGGGTTAACAATAATTTTATTAAATCAACATAAATAATTAAATTCTTTCAATTTCAACAACTTCCAAACTATTAATTAAATTCACAAGCTGCAAATTAAAAATATCGAGACATCGTGTATTTATTATTATTATTATTAGGCACGATTTTTGCCGAGGTCGTACGGCCCATTCCAGAGTGTCGTGTACACTGCCGAGGGACGTGCGACACGATCCATAGATGCATCTATCCTGCCGAGTCATTCGGCCCGCTCCACAAGAAAGGAGGACATTTTCTTATGTACCTCCGGAAGGATAGTATATTTATTATAAGATCAATTCGAGAGGATTGAACAAATTCTTTTAACAATTAATTAATTTAAACAGGAAATTAAGCATATGAGATTTTTATATTTTAATATTTTTACCTAATAATTCACAATATATATACATATATATATATATATATATATATATATATATATATATATATATATATATAATCATTTTAATTAAGTAAATAATACAACTTGTACAAGTAATTCATGTTTTTGAGTCCTAAACTACCCGGACTTTAGCATTAATAGTAGCTACGCACAGACTTTCGTCACCTCGTGCGTGCGTAGCCCCCACAATTAGCAACAATTATTAATTTAATTATATATGGGGTAATTTTCCCCTCACAAGATTAGACAAGAGACTTACTTTTGTCTCAAAGTCCACTTTTCGATTACCACATTGCGTTAAATTCTCAATTTGATGCCGAAAAGTCCAAAACTATTCAAATATTATACAAAATAATTCATACATGTTCAATAATTCGAATTTAGGCTATTAAATAAATTACCCTAACCAAAACAGTAAAATTCCTAAACTTCACCCCCAGTCCCACGTTCCCGGAATCTAAAACTTTTCGGATGAAAACGTTACCCATAATCTCAAGAACTCAAATATATAATTTCTACCCAATTCTACGTGATTAAAATCTCAATTTTATAAAAATCTAGGTTTTTCATCTAAACCTTTGATTTCTGAGATTTACTAGTTATAATCTATCCATAATCTATGTATTTAACTCAAAGTGTGTAGAATTAACTTACCTTCAAGTTGCTAGTTGAAATCCCCTCTCAAAAAGCTCCAAAATCGCCCAACAATGGAAGAAATGGGGTTAAAAATGGTGAAACCCCGTTTTTAAGACATTCTGCCCGGCACTGATGACCCCTTCTTCGCAAACGTGGTCAGGGCTTCGTGTTCATGAAAGCAAAATTCCACAGCCTCAAAATTACCCTTCGCGAACGCGACAGGGGTCTCGCGAACGCGAAGGCTTACTGGCCTGCCTTTCGCGAACGCGTGATCTCCCTCGCGAACGCGTAGGGAAAAATCCACGCCGGTCCCATTCCTCTTTCGCGAACACGAGTCGACCATCGCGAACGCGTAGACCAAAACTATTGGGCTTCGTGAACGCGTCACCCTCCACGCGAACGCGAAGAGCATTTGCCCATCTCCTATTTTGTTCGTTTCGCGAAGAAGGAAACCAAAATTGGAAATTTCTGGTTTTTCCAACTTAGCTCCGGGTGGTTCAAAACTCACCTGAGCCCCCTGGGACCCCGTCCAAATGCACCAACAAGTTTGGAAACATAATACGGACTTGCTCGAACTCTCAAAATATGAAATTTAACAAAGAAACTAAGAATCGCACCCCAAAACCGAATTGGATCAAAATATGAACTTCAAGTTTCTAGCTTCCTCTGAACGCGCCGAATCATACTTATACTACTCGCAATGACACCAAATTTTGCGTGCAAGTCTTAAATGATATAACGGAGTTATAAAAATTTTCGTAACTGGATTCCGACCCTGATATCAAAAAGTCAACTCCTCGGTCAAACTTCCAAATTTAAATTCTTGTTTTAGCCATTTCAAGCCTAATTTAACTACGAACTTCCAAATAAAATTCCGAACACGCTCCTAAGTCCAAAATCACCATACGGAGCTATTGGAACCGTCAAATCCCGATTCTGGGGTTGTTTTCTCAAAATGTTGACCGAAGTCAAACTTAGCATTTTAAGGTCAACTTAAGGAACCAAGTAATAAGATTTCCACACGAACACTTCCAAATCCCGAATCAACCATCCCCGCAAGTCATAAATTAATAAAAGCACATAAAAAAAGTTTTATTTAGGGGAACAGGGTTCTAAAAGTCAAAATGACCAGTTGAGTCATTACAAAGTAGATTACTTAGTATTTTGGTATAGATTGAATTGATTTGAGTGAAGTAAAATAATTTTAAAAAATTGAAGTTTAATAAATGGTTATATTTTAAAAGGTACATATATAGATTTGTTGTTACTTTCTTTTGGAGCATGGCATCAAAAGAAAATAAAGAGTAAACATAAATACTTGTTGAGGTTTGTTATGAAACAACATAAAGAGCGGAGGGTAAAACTCGTTTGTTAGTCTAGTAATATTACTTCTACTGTTAGATAAATTTTAATACCATTCTGAACTCGCTTGCACAAAAGTCTGGGGCCGGCACTGTAGATATTAGTGCTCAGGATGTATAACTAGAATAATATCACATAGGATGTATAACTAATATTACTAATATAAATATTAGTTATACGTAGGTTAAAACAATATACCAAACAAAGAATTAATAATGCACAAAGCTAATATTTGTATTATGTTTTCTAATACCTCTTACCAAAAGACCTCTAAGAATCAATAATGCAAGGTATTATAATATAGTGATGAAGGATTATAGTATACAAATTATTTCTTGTGGAATTTTTAATTTGGCATATTATAAATTTGTATTTAATGTATGGAGTAATATATATGTTTAAAGTTTGTTACAATCACGAGGGTTTGGTTTATTTCTCGCATAACATATACATGCTATCTATGAAAAAAAATAAAAGTAATAATCAAATATTGTATAAATTAATACTGAGTATCATATGGAGATTAAGTTATTTTTAAAACCCAATCAAACGACCCTTAGAGCTTTAGAGGTCATTTGGTTTGAAGACAAGTTACGTAGGCGTTAATGCTGGAATTACTAATGCAGATAATAATAATGTATTGACAAGTATGCAAAAATTACTTTTTGTTGTGTTTGGTATTGTACTAAATATTAGATATATAAAATTCTATTTAAAATATCTGTTTATTCTATAAACTAATAAAATGAGTTTACGTTTATACCCTAAAAATCTAGGAAAAAGACAAGGGTAGTTTTGTCCTTTTGGATGTTTTATACATATATATGTTATACATGCATTATTATTCCATGTAGCCAGAGGTATAAGACAGTAGTAAAATTGATATATAACTGTATTTAAGTAATAGCTATACATGAATAGAAACATAAACCAAACATTAGATAACTAATACAACTTTTATACCATGATTATTTCTTTCTATACTTCAAATCAAACGTCCTCTAAACTTCTAAATTAAGTTTTATAAACTGAAAATTTGTTAAATTGACCTATTGGCTTAGTCAAGTAGTCCATCCTCTTTCCATTTTTAGCCGTATGATTACTTCTACGTTTCATTTGGACGTAATAAAGGGATTAGATGTAAATAGTTACTATATATATATATATATAGTATAAAACATAATATGACATAATCTCACATTTTATCTGGTGATTATTATCTTATCCCTTCAAACAAACAACCCCTTAAAATATAGGATTGTAATATTGGCAAATTAATTTTAATTATCCTGTATTATACTCTCCATACTCTCCATTATATCTTCCTTAATTCACTAGCGACTACTAGTATTGTCCATAACCAAAATCTAAGATATACACATTGAATGAGAATGTGAAGTTCTTCCCCATGAATGCCTCAATATATTACTATGTTTTTAGGTAAAAACCAAAATGTGAAGTTTCAAGGTTGTTTCTTGGTGGTTTCCTATTTAAAATGCAGTTGGGGAATTTCAAATGACTTCATATGGCACAGTCCAGACAGAAGAGTTACATAGATCAGAAAGCGTGTGATTTATTGTTTATGGTGGGTGAAAAAGTTCTCTTGAAAGTTTCGCCGATGAAGGGAATCATGAGATTTGGGAAAAAGGGAAAGTTGAGCCCAAGGTTTATAAGCTCATTTGAGATGTTGAGACGAATTGGGGAGGTTACTTACGAGCTTGCTTTGCCTCCCAGTCTATCAGGAGTTCATCCGTTTTTCCATGTATCTATGCTTCGGAAGTATCATGCCGACCTATCACATGTGTTAGAATTCAGCACAATTCAACTAGATAATAGTTTGGGCTATGAAAAAGAACTAGTTGCCATTGTTGATAAACAGGTTCGCCAGTTGAGGTCCAAGAGGATTTCTGCAGTAAAAGTTCAGTGGAGGGGCCAACCAGTCGAGGAAGCGACTTGGGAGGCCGAGGAAAATATGCGGACCAGATATCCACACTTATTCAGCACTCCATGTACAACTCTAAACCTGTTCGAGGACGAACGTTTGTTTAAGAGGTGGAGAATGTAATGACCTAGCCGGTCATTTTGACTTTTAGAACCCCGTTACCCTAAATAAAACTCATTGTATGTTCTTATATTAATTTATGATTTGCGGGGATGGTGAGTTCGGGATTTGAAAGTGTTCGGGTTGAAATCGGAACATTTGACTCCTTAAGTTGGCCTTAAAATGTTAAGTTTGACTTCGGTCAATATTTTTAAAAAGCGACCCCGGAAAAGAATTTTAATGATTCCCACATTCCCATATGGTAATTTTGGACTTAGGAGCGCGTTCGGAATTTTATTTGGAAGTCTGTAGTTAAATTAGGCTTGAAATGGCTAAAATAGGAATTTAATTTTGGAAGTTTGACCGGGGAGTTGACTTTTTGATATCAGAGTCGGAATCCAGTTCTGAAAAATTTCATAGCTCCGTTATATCATTTATGCCTTGTGTGCAAAATTTGAGGTCAATCGGACTTGATTTGATAGGTTTCGACATCGAATGTAGAAGTTGGAAAATTTTAAGTTTCATTAAGCTTGAATTGGAGCATGATTCGTGGTTTTAGCATCGTTTTATGTGATTTGAGATTTCAAATAAGTTCGTATGATGTTTTAGGACTTGTTGGTATATTTGGTTGAGGTCCCGAGTGCCTCGGGTGAGTTTTGGATGGTTAACGGATCAAAAGTTGAACTTAAAATAGTTGCTGCAATTTTTCTTTTCTTCTGAAAATTCGGGGCTGAAATCGAAGTCATAGTTGAGCCCAGGATCGAGACCCAAAGATCGAGTTCATGATCGAGGGTCATGATCGAAGGCCCATGATCGAGGGTCATGATCGAAGGCAGGGCTCGAGGGTCACGATCGAAGGCCCAGGTTCGAGGGTCACGATCGAAGGCCCAGGCTTAGGGCTGGCAAGTGGGCCGGTCCCGGACCTAAACGGGCCAAGTAGGCTGGTCCCGGGCCGGTCCCAAATTAAACGGGCCCAGGCCTAAACGGGCTTTTGTAGGGACCGGCCCGGAACCGGGACCGTTTGGTCCCGGGCTAAACGGTCCCGACCCCCGGGCTCAACGGGCCAAGTGGGCCTAACATATTTTTAAAAAATATATATATATTAAATAGATATTAGAGATAAAAGGATGTTAAAAAAAATATCTAAGACAATGTTTTGTAAATTTTATTATAGAATTATGACCTAAATTTTAATATTCAATATTTAATATCGAATATATATAGTATATAAGATGTATATATAGTATATCGATATAAGATGTATATATAGTATATATATATATATATATATATATATATATATATATATATATATATATATATATATATATATATAAGATGTATATATAGTTATAGTATAGTATAGTTGGGGGGTTAAATGACTTTTTTATAAATAGCCAACGGCTATATTTTTTATAAAAAAAAAAACAAATATAGCCGTTGGGACCATTTGGCCCGCTAAGGGACCGGTCCGGTCCCGGTCCCTGGCGGGCTAAATGGTCTCGGGCTTGACGGGCCCAAATCATAGGACCGGCCTACGAGACCAGCCCAGGCCCACTAAAACCGGGCCAAACGGTCCTAGCCCGTTTAGCCTGTTTGGTTCGTTTGGCCCGCGGTCCGGGGCCTGGACTGGCCCACTTGCCACCCTTACCCAGGCTCGAGGGCCATGATCGAGGACATAACCGAGGGAGGACCGAGGGCTGCCTGGGCAGAACTATAAAGGAGGGGACTTCATCCCATTCTCCATTTTTGACAAATTGGAGCTTGAGCTGAGGCGATTTTTGATAGATTTTCAAGTAAAGACATTGGGGGTAAGTGATTCTAACTCGGATTTGGTCAATATACACGAATATATCATTGTTTTCACCATTTAATTAGTGTTTTGAGATTGAAATTTTGGAAAATTTTAGAAATCTCATAGAAACGAATTTTTGAGATTTCGGTGTCAATTCGGAGTCGGATTTGAATGAAACTGGTATGGTTTTACTCGTAATTGAATGGGTTATCGGATTTTATAACTTTTGCTGGATTTTGAGACGTGGGCCCCACTGACAAATTTTTAATTAATTTTGAATTTTTATTGAAAATGTAGTATTTTCTTATGAAATTGATTCTATAATTTTTGGTGACTGTATCGAATTATTTTTGGTTAGATTCGAGCCATTCTGTCACGACCCAAAATCCCACCACAAGCGTCGTGATGGCACCTAGTCTCTAAGACTAAGTAAGCCGATTTCCATTACATTTCAAAGCCTTTTTTTTTTATAAACGAAACCAACAACGGAAATAATTATAACAACCTCCCAAGACTGGTAGTACTGAGTCACGAACTCTAACATAATACATGAAATGATCTCAATGATCGAATACTCAATACCGTTTGATTAAAAATTAACAGTACAATAAAATGAACAGACTCCAAGAGACTGCGACGACCAAGCAGCTCTACCTTGAATCTTTGCGATCACACTCTAACTCTGTCCAGGTCTGATACTTCCAATACCTGACTTTGCATAAAAATGTGCAGAAGTGTAGTATGAGTACACCACATTCGGTACCCAGTAAGTATCAAGACTAACCTCAGTGGAGTAGAGATGAGGTACAGTCAAGACACTCACTAGTCAAATAACCTGTACAATATAGCAGTATACAATAGTACTGAAAAACAACTAGCAATGATAACAACAAACTCAACCAGTGACATAACAGCAAGGCAATAAGAACATCATAATTATTACTCAGGCGAATAAGGAACACAAGTACAATCAACAAGTCAAGTCCTTCAAATATAAATCCTTTACATATTATTCTTTAAGATAAATATCTTTCGAATATACTTCTTTTGAATAATTATCTTTCAAATATAATTCTTTTTGATAAATATATTTTCAAGTAAAAGTCACCATGTGACACCTCATTTCACAATCATAAAAATTACGTGTCTCAGCCCACTTTCATATTTTTCACGGCACCTCGTGCCCATATTTCTATCACCATCACACCGACAACTCACGTGTCAATAATAAAATCATCATATTTTTCTCCGGTACCTCATGCCCATATTATTTTCATACCTGTGTGGATAACTCACGTACCAAAATATCAATGTCTTTTCATCGTAATAGGTCTTGCTTTCTCCATCTTGATGATCTGCTTCTCCATTCTCCAAGAATGAAATGTTTACCAAAAACTGACTTTTTACCATTTCCCGTGTTTCAGATTCATGGTTTAAGCTGTTAGAAAAATAATTTGATAACTCAAAAAGAAATATTCAAATTGTTGTCTAGGTTCATTCTTTTTATATTATACTAATGGATCTTTATTATACTATTCAAGTATTTAGTCTATCTATTCAAGTGCTATGGTGAAGATAATAAAGGATGTGGATGGTCGGTGCCTACTCTGTTTATTGGACCAAGATTTCCATGTAAGCTCCCTTTAAATTAATCTCCTTTACTTTGTTTTTGTTGCTCACTTACCTCTGTAAAGTTAGTCCATGGCAATCTATCCTAAATGATTCAAAATTTTTGTTTGTTGTGATATACTAGGCGAATCTCATATCGACAAAACACGGGAGAGATGCTGAGTAAATTACAGGTCTTAGATCCTAGTAACGCGTTTTAAAATCGTGCGGGCCTGGACCCAAAGCGAACAATATCACTAGTGGGTTGGGTTGTTACATTTGTTTTGCACGATTATCCTTTTAAAAAAAGTTTTTTACTTAATCCTTGAATATTATACTTTTCATTACAGAGTATGGTGGAAGTTATTTAATTGGTATGGTTCTTGTATAAAGACAAGTGCTCATTCTCATTAAGTATAGATAAGTATTTGATTGGGATAACATTGGCTTGTTACAACTGGTATAATCAGTTTCTTTTGCATAAGAGAAGGAGAAATCATCATACTTACCTTTATCTCTTTTACTGTTTGTAGCAAATTGAAAACTCTCAAGGAATAACCATAATCTTATATGTTGTAGAAATCTATATAAGTATCTTAATACTCAAAAGAATAATTTTTTATGTCTCTGCAATGGTGGTTCTATTTTCATTCTTTAGATAGTAGAACTTTATTTTTATATGTATGACACACTTCTCGTTACTTTCACTGAACAGGATAACTGCTCCTTTCATTAAAACCTTCGTGATTGAAAGATTTCGACAAAAAAAGTTACAAAAGACTCCTATGTCATGAATCTTATAGCAAAGACCTCATTGGCAGTATCTGTTCATCTTAACAGGTTTTGCTTTTTCCTAAAATTTCTCCTTTTTTTAATAGTGACTTGTAATGAGCTGCGTCTCCATTTTCCAAGGAGGAAATGTTTTCCAAAATGACTTTTTACCATTTCCTGTGTTTCAGATTCATGGTTGAAACAACATCATGGACTTTGTCAAAATGGTAGACTAGAAAAGACTTCTCATAGATGTGCCTCAGTGTCATGATTAAGAAGGGAAATTGCATTTCTTATGGGCTGCGGCCTTTCCCGGGACTATGCGCGAATGCGAAATGCTTTGTGCATCGGGCTTTGTGCATCGGGCTGTTCTTTTCTTTTTTTAATTTGCACTTGGCTGAAGCTGGATCAGAGATTTTTTCGTTATTATACAATATTTGAAACGTATTTATCAAAATTGTTCTAATTTTGTATATTATCGGCCCTAAACATGGATTACTTACAAATTATATACATTCCACCTTAAAAGGCTCTCAATCCATTATTAGTGTCACGAGCCATTTTCTGAACAAGCTGGGACCAACACCCGATCACTAAACATGACCGAGCGAACCATCTGCGCTTATCAAATTTATTATAACTTCAAACTTTATATGCCACAAGGCAATACTGTAACCAAACACTTTTAATTAATTTCAATGTCTAAAATAAACCAATCCAAAATTTTATTCGTAGTAACCAATGAAATATTGCTAAGTTATTATCAAAAACATCTGAATCTTAACCCACCGACTGTGTCTATGAAGTCTCTACTGATAAACTGATGCACTGCTCAGGACATGAGATTTCCTCGCCAGTTCTCTAAGTAAACAAAGAAATAGCTAAATAATGACGACTCAAATGAGTACTTCACGAATACAAGCGGAGCTCACCAATAGCACTGGAAGTGAGGGAAGTCCTAACCCGTAGCCTGATCGCCTGCAAAATCGGTTCTTACGTTGTACCGCAGACCAGCGTAGGTTCCCAAAAGAGAACGTCAGTACCATCCATTGTACTTGGTGAGTCTCAACGACAGGGGACAAAACTTTAATAACATATACATTACGAGCAAAGATTCTAAATGCATGTAAAACATAAAGCTTACAGGAACAATTCTAAAATAATTGCATAACAGCAGTTTATGAATATTCTAAAAGAAATTCTTTTCTTTTTCTTTCTTATAAAAAAAAATACTTTACTTTATACTTTGGGAGTTCCAACTATCCTGACCCATTTCTGTCTTAGTCACCGTATGATCGGCACGGGTTCGATCCCAACCTGATCGAATAGGCCCAATCCACGAGGTGTCACTCGCTTCATGGTTCTCAGCGGTCATTATCATACCTTAGCCTGGCTAAGTAAATTCTCAGCAACGAGACCCTCGGCTCGTGTGCTCCCTACTTTGGCACAAGTAGTTTCAGGAAGTCAACGCCTTGGTCATGACCCTCGGCCTGGACGATGACACCTTCTCAAAATAAAGGATACTCCCAAAAATCTTTTCTTTCTAAAACTTCTTCTTGTGACTTTTCAAGTATGAAAATGGCACATAAGAATAACACAAAAATCTGAAAATTTATGCACATATATCAGAATAAAGCATCTAAACTTTAGCTAGAAAATAATTCTAAGCTAATAGGTACTCACTCGCTCCAATTAAGTACATACTAACTCTTTTAAGCAATTCATCAAACGCCTTGTATGCGTGTTTTTGTGAGTTAAACCACTTTAGTAAATGGTCATATCAACTCACCTCAAAACTCCTCGAGCCAATACGTAGGCCCCAGTCCAATTTATACCCGTCAAACAATTGATTCTACAACAACCAATGCATTTTAATTAATTTTAAAGTTTCACACCTAAACATGAAATTTAATGTTGATATAGAGAAAGAAGGGAATTAACCATTCAATTCTTACCTACTACTACCTTAGGATAAATGACAATAGGGAATTTTATATACCTGAGTTCAATAATTAGTGATTTGTAAAGAACCCTAAAATTTTTGTTGCCTGCGTGAATTTCGCTGCCTCTGTTTTTTGAGCAAATAGAATATTAATTCTGTTTGGTTCTTGTAAGACTATTTACGCCTCTTGTAAGGTTATTCTGTTTGGTCCAACAGCCCTTTATGGGCTTAGCTTGGAACGTTCTTCTCTTCTTCTTTTTTTTTTTTTGACTTAAGTAGTATTTAGTTATACCTGATTTTAATAATTAATAATATTAAAATTATTAATATTCCCTTAGTTATATATCCAATTATTTATAAATAGAGAAATAACTAAAAAATCAATCACAAGGGTTTAAATCCATAATAGAAGTATAATTTAAGATTATAAAAATTATAATCTATATTTAGCGTGTCTTGAAACTTTTATAGATTTGAGGAGTGATACAATTAGCGACTTCAATCAAGGGATTTAGTTACATCATTTTCCTTTTTTTCTCTCCTCTCTTTATTCTTGTTCTTCATTCTATATTTAGCGTGTCTTGAAACTTTTATAGATTTGAGGAGTGTTACAATTAGTGACTTCAATCAAGGGATTTAGTTACATCCTTTTCCTTTTTTCTCTCCTCTCTTTATTTTTGTTCTTCATCACTCAGTCTATATTTTCTCTCTTCTCCGGTCGATGGTTGTGACATAATACAGTGCTTCAGTTCCTATTAGAGTCTTCCTAGAGGTATTTAGCCCAATATTTGAATAGTTAAGAAGCCTGGGAGCTCTGGAGTGCTATCTCCAAATCTACCCAGCAGTCATCTACTAATATAGTTTCTCCCCTACTTCAAATGCCAGACTTCCAGACCTATCTTATGCTAAAGAAAAAGAATAGGAGAATAGTAACAAAGGATGAGGCAAATTTGGCGGCTACAATGTACATGATATTTATACCAAGAGACACCTTAATCATAGACCTTAGTAATGTGGTTGTAATCTTGTTAAAAAATTCTTAAACTTGAACTATATATCCCACAACTTTGCCCGTAAATTAAAATTGGCTCTAATGACGATCTGTCGCATTCCCATTCTTGGTGTCTCCTGGCACATGTAGCGGCCATGAATTCATTCTCTACTTTATTTTCCTTAGTAAATCAACTGAGAAAAGAACAATATATGGTACATAAATATACAAATTAAAAATAAATTTGGTACAAATTTAATGCAAATTTGAATATCTACACAACATACTTAGTAAAAATAAATTACATACAACTAATTATATATTATACAACTTATTTATAATTTATCTACAACTTTCATACATTATTTCTACCCATTTAAATACAACTACAATATCATACAACTTAAATATAATTTTTATACAAATTTTATACAATATATCTTTTGTATATTTTGTATCTGATTTGTATATATTTTGTATGTGGTGTGTGTTTCTTCCTCTCTAAAATTCCAATCAAAACTTACTCTCTTAATACAATTTTGATACATATCAACAACTTTATGTAAAAAAAATAGTATTGATAACTTAAATATAATTTTTATACAACGATTCATACATTATACAACTATTTTTCAACTTTCATACAACATTCAAATATATATATATATATATATATATATATATATATATATATATATATATATATATATATATATAACTACAACAGAATACAATTTAAATACAATTATAATACAACTTTACTACAATTTCGTAAGTATATTGTATGTCATGTGTACTTCTTCTTCTTCGAGTTTCAATCTGAAATTCAGCCAAAATCAAGTCTAATCTTCACCAAAACACTCTCAAAATTGAGATATAAACTCCAATCAATATTCTCAATTGTTTGCAACAACACCCAATCCAAACAAATAATGGTTTTTTAAAACGCAAATTCAATTTCAAAGCTTCAAAACTTTTTAATGGCTATCAATGGTGGAGAGTCAAACACCTTCAAAAATTATTGATTGACAATTTCAATTTGAACACCAATTGTGCAATATGAAAGGAAATTGCTAAGTTAAAACGATTGAAATCCATTGATGAATTCCATTAAAACTCTATACAACAAGAAAGCATAAAAAATAGAGAACATCAAATGAAGAAAAATTGGGGAAAAAAACAGTGAAGGAGAGTAGAGAGACGAAGAGAGAGAATGAGAGATAGAGACAGAGACACAGAGAGAGTTGGGTAAGTATAAAGGGATAAAGAAATAACTGATATTCCTTATTCAATTCATAATATAAATGGATACTCATTTAAAACTTATTTGTATATAATTGGTAAATTACATATGACCATGTAATTAAACTGATACTTGGATAGAGAAGGTAATAAGGTTTTAAATAGTGTATAGGAAGGTAAAAATCCCTTATTTCTTTGTACATGTGGAAAATCCTGCACAGTGTACATGCTACACCCGCCTCTTCTTATAAACAGAAATATTTGTCTCCAGCAAACACTTTAAACTTTTAGCACTTACGTGCTGTATCATTGCATAGTTGATAGTTCTAAACTTAGTGAACTGGCAGTGTTAATACCATTCAAAGGCAGAAAGAGGGAAGAATTGCAATTTATCCCAGTCATTTTAGTAGTCTACTCTACACTCTGCTACGAAAATTTAATGTGCTCGAGTGTGGACTCGCCATCTTCTACGAAAGGAGTGGCAAAATTTGGAGTTCAGCTTTCCCTTTTTGGAGGTGCCATTGTATCGAGTATCGACCTAGTCTGGACAAAGCTTTTCATACAAGTTATCCGTTGTTGTTATGATATAAATGATCTGCTAAGGAGAAAACATAGACAATAATTGGAATATATTCTTTTAGCTATTGTCATGCGTGTCGCGTTGAATCTTTTAAAGTAATCCTAGTTCAAAATTGTCTTTTACGTGAACCTTCCCTGATTTATCATATTGGTGAAATCGTGTTTTAATCATATTTTGAAGAGGTGTACTAAGATAAGGCAATGAAAAGGGGAAAAGAAGTTAATGGAGTAACTATAAACTGATTAAACTTAAGAGTTGAGACCAAAATCTCATGGTAATGCGTTCACAAACGTGTCATAGAGACTAAAAAGCAAAAAGAAAAGAAAAAGTAAAATGAAAGAATAATTACCTTTATATGTACATAGCTATGTTGCTGGGACTTCTCCAAAATAGCTCAAAAAGGTAGTGGGACATTTGAAAAGTCCGTACAATTAAAAGCCCAAAAATTGTCCCCAAATTCCTTCCCCATTGTTCTTTACCCGTTTCACTCTGTACAAAATGATCATAGTAATCCTGCTTAGCTCCTTCTTTTGCTAAAAATGGCGGCTGCTTGATTCTGTTCACGGAAACTATACTGGATGTCCATGGCCTCCAACAGGAGCATCAAGGATCTGCGATCAGATATAATAGAATGAAACATTAGGTTGCCTTTCTTAATAAAAAAAATAACATTCATAGAGTCAACAGTGATTTCCAAAGGTTTATAAGCTTTTTCTGGTAAGCCAATCTTAAACCAAACAGGAGAGCCAAGAGTTTATAGTACATGATGCCGCACCATCCGCATTGAGTTTATAGTAGCCCATGTTGGAAGGTGCCATATAACGTGAAGTGCGATTTCGTTTGTGATAGAGAGAGCATCGGCTACCAGCAATATGTACTCAATTGCTTTCTTAACAGTCATAGGAATAGAAATAGGTATTTTTGCATTATTGTGCAAGTTGTGGTTGCAAGTAATCCATATACTCCATAAGCAAAAATGGAAGGATCAATAGCCAACTGGAAGGATCAATGTTTGCCGAGTAGTAATGGAAGGATCAATAGCCAACTGGAAGGATCAATGTTTGCCGAGTAGTAATGGAAGGATCAATAGCCAACTGGGACCAAAACAGCCTGGCATTACTACAAACCAAAAATATATGTATGTTCAGTTGTTTCAGAAGCATTCTTACAGAAAGGGCATAGATTGTCACTACTAATTCCAATAGAGTGGAGATGGTTGTTTGATGGTAATCTTTTATGAATAACAAAGACATAGGACAAACATAACTTAATTCTGGGCTTTGAACTTCCAAATCCATCTAAAATCTTTGTTATTTGAAACTGGGCAGCATTTGTGTGAATGATAGCCTGATAAGCGGGTGTGGAAGAAAGACCATTTGAAGATAAAGCCCATATAGATATATATCAAATACTTTTAGAATGAGAACGAATATGTGTGGTAAATATACCAAAAAATGGATTCATTTCGTTGTTATAGACATTTGGATTACAGTTATATGAATCAGCTCCACTTTGAGGCTTGAACTACCAAAAACAGAGCAAAATTATGTCAGGATAAATAAATTTGGGATGAAAATATGAAGCACGTGCAAAGAGAGTGTCAATTCATGTGCAGTATTATAAACCAAGCCAATGGTGAACCTTTCATTACACAAAGTGGCAATCGACAATATCAAAATAGATAGAGAACTAAACAGAAAGAATAACAACTATGGCATCTGATCAATGTCACACATAATTATATACGTCAAGACCAAAAAAAGAGGTACTGTATTTACATTAACAATTTAAGTTATTCATTTTATAAGTTACCTGATTTTCTAGAAATTCTGAAAACCATTTCTCATGTCGTTCAACGTCCCCTGCTGAAACTGTAGGTTGTATTTTATCTATAGCTTCTAGGAAGTCATCCATCATAACTGGAATTTCCAAAATCTCAGCCTCGGATATGTTCTTAATCTCATCTGGGTTTTTTCCTGCTATCTTACGTCTCATCCCATTTAAAGAAGCATCTCTGCAGATATTTGTTAGATCGTCTCCACTGTAACCTTCTGTTCTTCGTGCCACTTGGTCAATATCCAGGCCAGGAGCTAACTGGCATTCATGTTGCAGATTATTAGTATCAACAAAATTTTCTGTAAAATCTCAAGGAGCAATAATAACCGGAAGCAAATTTACGGCGAGGTCTATGATTCAACTGGACACATTACTTTCTGCTCAAAATTTGTATGCAATGCGAAAACAATTAAAATTTACACATAATATGTTATCACGCTCAATTGGACCCACTAACTCTAAATCCTGGATTTGCCTTTTAGATGATTAGCAGTTGTCCGGCATATCTCATGAGCAGAGAAAATATTTGAGTTTGTTTTCAAGTCACGATGTAACAAAAGTTTATGTATAAACTTCATATATATTTCCATCATCACCCTTCCTTATCTTTCTAGTAACTTAAAAATTCTGTTGAGATATAACCAAAAGGTCTCTTATTATTAATTTCTTCTTTTTTGACATTTTTTTTCCTTTTATACCTCATAATATTTTGTTCCTGTGATCTTAATAATCACTGAACTATAATATGCAGCAACATAGTATAGCTTACTAGCTAGCTAGTTCAAATATTATGTATATGCACATTTTCTTTGTAAGTCAAAAATTTCCAGTGTGATCATAGTCATTCCTTTTTATTGACTTTGATCATCGAATCTATTCTTTGAGTAGATACATATGATGATAATATAGCAAATGAACTTCTTACAAGAAAACGAAGCACAGTAGTAATAAGACAAGAGCTTACCATGATTGATTTTAAGTTTATCTTTATCAGCTCCTTACGGCTCTTAAAATCAGGAAGCGGGATGTAAATCCGTTTTTCTAGCCGCCTCCTACAGTAGTACAGTAAATCACCAATTAGACAAGATTCAGAAATGGAACAGAACACAAATCAGAGTTACAAAAGCAAATATTGACTAGGAAGTTAAGGAGTAAATTTAACCTTAGTGCCTCATCAAGAGCCCAGGGGAAATTTGTTGCTGTCAAAACTGTCACCGGTTTGCCTGCAGTATTATTAGTGGAGTTGTTTAACCGATCTATCTGAACTAGAAGTTCAGACTTCACTCTTCGGGATACTTCATGCTCTCCAGAAGCCCTAAGAAACAGGTTCAGAGTTGGTGAAGTCTTACCACTAGAATTAGAACTAAGAAATTATAAGTTTAACACAGGCAATAACTTAATTATGCTCAAATTAATGTTGATTGTTGAGCACATGCATAAATATTAGTGCGAGATGTATGCAAACACAAGAGGTAGGTGAAGAAAAGAGGAGCAGGACGAAATATTTAGAGTTTAAGGTTTATGCATCGATGTTATAAAAATTATTTCACAATAATCAAGCTACTTATAATATAAATATCATAAATCTTTTTGATAAAACATTAATTTGTGACCTGATAAGATAATAACTAACATGCTATAGATATGATCTAGCAAATATCAGTTTAAAGTCACGGCGACCTCCAATTGCACTGCTCAGACGCATTAATTGTTAGCTTGATAAAAATCTCTGTGGTCGAAAAACATATACATGCATATGGATGGCATTATCAGTTCAGCGCAGACTAAGCTGCTCCAGTGAAACTAAAGTATGATTCAGTTTTGATAAAACATACAGCCTCTAATTTCCTTCCTGCTAGGTATTCTTCTAGGGTTTCAAATTTGTTTTAACCTTCTCTTCTCTCTGAAGTTCCTATGCAAAGCTTTGGACAAGTAAAGGCGCGTCACATATTTACTCGGTAAAAAAACAAAATCAAACTGGTCATGAAATTAATACTATACGGTACATCACCAATCAAGTCCTATTAGATGATTGAAATCTAGTTTCTAGAAGTCACAATGAGAAGTTTTATCACATATGGTAGACCCGAAACACACATCTATGCCTAGAAGTTTTATCACATATGGTGACGAAAACAAACCTTACACGACAGCAAGACAATGAGAAATATCCTCAGCTGTCACATGTATATGAAATCACTTTAGAAAGAACAGATTGCTTACCCTCTGGCACTGCAAAGAGAATCAATCTCATCAATGAAAATTGTACTTGGAGCACGGGCAAGATCAAACAAGCACCGTACCAATCGTTCACTCTCACCGTACCATTTTGCACACAACGAAGAACAAGAAACATTCAGAAATGTTGTCCCACACTCTGTAGCAACAGCTTTGGCCAAGAGTGTTTTCCCTGTGCCAGGAGGACCAAACATAAGAACTCCTCTCCAAGGTCTCCTGATACCCTGCAAGTAACATTGAATATGTGAACTATGTAGAAGTTTCATAATAAGTATTCATTACTCTTTTATTAATGTGCCATGTAGTTACAACCTGTGCATAGCTGCAGCTCAAAAACTTATATATCAGCAACAAATTGCAACTTCCATTGGATCAAATTGTATCCTCGTTATGTGAAGACAAATATATGAGATAATTCAGGTTTCAACAGGAAAAACTATTCCCAGCTTATTTTCTTAATTATGTGCGAGGAGCATATCTACCTCTGATGAACAGTTTGTTACAAGGCAAAAGAAAAGAATAAATGACGTGTGTTTGATATGACGGAAGTCATTTTCCTCTGACTGAAAACATTTTTCGGAAAACAGATACCTAACAAGTGTAAGTGGGAGTATTTTGATAAAAAATTGTAAGTAGTAAGATTAAATAATAATGTGTAAGTGTTATTTGGAGTGATTAATATGAAGTTAAAGTTAACATAGTTAAAATAGTCGTTGAACCGGGTCGGGGCGGTTAACCGATTCAACAGTAATTTTTATTGAACGGGTTTGACCGGTCCGATTAACCGGTAAGAAAATATATACGGACCAACCCACTAACCCCCAAAACCCAGCCCTACCCGGCCCCCTTCCACCGATCCGGACCGGTCCGGTTTACTATCGGTCTAGGCCGGTCCGGAACCGGATCAACCCGGCCCGTTAAACAGGTCTAGGTTCACTATATCGGCTCTGTAAAATTTGAGTACCGAAAGTTTCTTTACCCAATTGACTCAGTGAAATAAATCACTGTTAGTTTTTAGGTCTACTTTGGGTTTTTTGTTAAATAGACTAAACTTGCTCAAGTTTAGCAAACTTAAAGGACAATAAGTGCTCACGACAATAGATAAAAGAAAAAGTTAGACTTACCCCCAAATAGATAAAGGCAATAGATAAAGGACAAAGTTAGACAAACGGGCCGGGTTGATCCGGTTCCGGACCGGCGTAGACCGGTAGTAAACCGGACCAGTGGAAGGGGGCCGGGTAGGGCTGGGTTTGGGGGATTAGTGGGTTGGTCCGTATATATTTTCTTACCGGTTAATCAGACCGGTCAAACCCATTCAATGAAAATTACTGTTAAATCGGTTAACCGGCCCGACCCGGTTCAACAACTATTTTTATTTTTTTTTTAAATTATCACACTTGTTTCTTCAATCGATGGGCGCGAACCCGTTAAGCCCGGTTTTAAAAACTCGGTAACCAGCCAGGATTGGTAACCGACCGGTCACTATTTTTCTCAATCAGGCAGGATCGGTCCAGTTAACCGGTTCAACAGTAATTTTTATTGACCGGGTTTGATCGGTCCGATTAACCGGTAAAAAAATATATACGGACCAACCCCCTAACCCCCCAAACCCAGCCCTACCCGGCCCCCTTCCACCGGTCCATTTTACTACCGGTCTAGGCCGGTCCGGAACAGCATCAACCCGGCCCGTTAAACAGGTCTAGGTTTACTACATCGGCTCTGTAAAATTTGAGTACCGAAAGTTTCTTTACCCAGTTGACTCAGTGAAATAAATCACTCTTAGTATTTAGGTCTCCTTTGAATTTTTTGTTAAATGGACTAAACTTGCTCAAGTTTAGCAAACTTAAAGGACAATAAGTGCTCAGGGCAATAGATAAAGGACAAAGTTAGACTTACCCCCAAATATAAGGGAAAATTTTGGCTAAAAACTCTTGAAAATGTAATCGCTGAAATATATGTTTGGTAGAGTATGTCTCATATTTGAGAAAAAACTGACAAATAAATAAATAAATAAATAAACAAAAAAATAACATAAATAGAATCGATAAAAACCCGACCTAATTGGTTTGATTTGGTTCTAATATTTGAAAAACTAAATTACTTGGTTGGTTTCTTTTTATGAAAAATTCGATCAAAACCGAACCATGAACATCCCTACTCTTCTGGGCGGTTGCTTCGAGATATATTGTGGACATGCCCCTCAAAATTTTATTTCAAAGTTTGGACCGTTTTTTATATTTTTATTTATATTTTGCCCTAGAAAATGCTAATTAGGGGTTTAAGTTTGGTCAGGGGTCATTTTGAACTTTTAAAAACTTTTGGGCCAAACTTAAAATCTAAAAAATAAATGGAATTTTGGCTCCAAACCAAACAGAACTTAAACAGCTTCTTCTCTTTGGTTATTCTCCCTCAAAAATTCTGGTTCTTAAAATTATTTATGATTAGAACGAAACTCAATATCATAATCACGATAACATTGAGGAGGTCAAGACTCGATCAGAGCAACTAATGCTGATTGATGAAAAATAATTAGCGGCAGTGTGTTTCGTCTAGTTATACCAGCAAAGAATGGCACACGCTTATAACAAAAAAGTGTGCCCAAGGCATTTTGAGGTAGGCTAACTCGTTTTGAAACGTATTCTTTCATATCAGGTTGAAGCTAATGTAACGACCCAACCGATTGTTTTGAGCTCTAACACGTCGTTCGACGGTTTGAGGCCTTGGGCAGCTTCACTTCATGTATTATGACTTGTACGTGATGGTATGTGTGGTCGATTTTGATTTTCGGGAAGTTCGGGGTTGATTAGAAGAATAATTCTTAATTCAGAAGTTTTAAGTTTTAAGTTTGAAGAGTTGACCAAGATTTGACTTTTGAGTAAACGATTTCGGAATCGGGATTTGGAGGTTCCAGTAGGTTCGTATGATGATTTTGAACTCGGGCATATGTTCGGGTTGAGTATTGGGTGGTCCAGGTGCATTTCGGCACTTATTGTAGAAAGTTGGCATTTAAAGGTTAGGGATTTTCCTAACTTCGATCATGGTTTGACTTTAAGGCTGTAACGACCCAACTGGTCGTTTTGCTTTCTAGAATTCCGTTCCCCTAAATAAGACTCCCCGTGCGTGCTTTTACTGTTTTATGACTTGCGGGGATGGTTAGTTCGGGATTTGAAAGGGTTCGGATTGAGATCGGAACACTTGGTTCCTTAGTTTGGCTTTAAAAGGCTAAGTTTGACTTCAGTCAATATTTTGGGTAAACGACCTCGGAATCGAGATTTGATGGTTTCAATAGGTTTGTATGATGATTTCGGACTTGGGCGTATGTTCGGGTCGGGTTTTGGATGACCCGGGAGTATTTCGACGCCTAATAGTGAAAGTTGGCTCTCTGAAGGTTTTAAAGTTCTTTAAATTTAATTTGAAGTAGGATTTGGTGTTATCAAGGTCCAATTGGGATTCTGAGACCAGGAATAGTTTCATATGAAGATTTAAGACTTGCCCACAAAATTTGGTGTCATTCTGAGTAGTCTAAGTATGATTAAGCGCGTTGGAGCAATTTGGAAACTTGAAGTTCATATTTTGATTTAATTCGGTTTTAGGGTGCGATTTTTAGTTTTGTTGTTGTTTTTACCCGTTTTGAGAGTTCGAGCAGGTCTGTATTATGTTTATAGACTTGTTGGTGCATTGGACGGGGTCCCGAGTGGCTCGGGTGAGTTTCAGATCTCTCGGAGCAATGTTGGAAAAACCAGAAATTCCAATTCTGGTTTCCTTCTTCGCGAACATAGAAGGACTCACGCGTTCGCGATGAAGGAATTGGGCTGGGGGAAACTTTGTGCTTCGCATTCGCGGGAGGAGGTACGTATTCGCGAAGAGTAAGGCGAGCTGGGTGGGGGTGACACCATTTGCGCGTTCGCGAAGGTGCCCTCGCGTTCGCGTAGGGCAGGGCTGGTAAGCCTCCACATTGGCAAGGCCCTGGTCGCGTTCGCGTAGACCAAGTTTTCTGGGCCTGGGCCATTTGTCTTCACGAATGCGAGGCCTCTTCCGCATTCGCGAAGAACAGGGCAGCTGGGCAGTGTGTTTTAAAATCGGGACTTAAGCCATTTTTAGGTTCATTTATTGCACTCTGGGGCGATTTTGGAGCTTTAAAGAGGGGGATTTCAACCTATCTTTTGAAGGTAAGTAATTTCTACCTAATGTGAGTTTAATACATAGATTATGGGTAGATTGTAATATGTAAATTTGTGGAAATCATGAGTTTAGATAAAAATTCTAGATTTTGATAAAAATGGGATTTAACCACGAAAATAGTTATGAAATTTAGTGATATCATATATTTGAGTTCGTGAGGTTATGGGTAACAACTTTCTTCAAAACTTTTCGGAATCCGGGCACGTGGGCAATGGGGTGAATTTTAGGAATTCTTCAATTAGGGTTGGGTAATCACTTTAATAGTTAGGATACGAACTTCTGAACATGTATTGATTATTTTATATAATATTTGACTAGTTTCGAGTAGTTTGGTACCGAGTTGAGGGTTTAAAGCACATTTGTGGACCGGAAAGTAAGCTTTGAGACGAGGTAAGTCTCTTTTCTAATCTTTTAAGAGGGAATTAACTCCATTGGTGAATTGAATTAATATGTGCTTATATTTGTGGGGGCTACGTATATACGAGGTGACGAGAGTCCGTATGTAGCTACTAATTATGCTTATGTCCGGGTAGTTTAGGACCCAAATCATGTTATACTTACGATATTTGCACCCTACTTGTTAATTTAAGTGCTTAAATCATATTGGAACTTGATAAAGGAATTGTAAAAGGTCGAATTTCATTTACTTGAGTTTTGAACGGGTTACTTGACCGTTAATGAGAATTGGTGTTTCTTTGAATATTATCCTCTTAATAATCTTTGAATCGGTTATTTATAAAGTATTTTCTCTTCTTGTGGAGCGGGCCGAATGTCTCGACAGTAGAACAAATACATCTATGTTTAGTGTCGTTTGACCCTCGGCAGTGCACAGTTTATATATGTATATGTTGGATCGAGCCGTACGACCTCGGCATAATTCATGCGTAATAATTCTTGGAGCCCAATTATAATTGATATTGTTTCATTGGCTTGAGAGATTAATTTGTTAAATAATGGAAATTAATTTGAGATTTACTATTAGCGAAAGAACTGTTTATTTATTTCTTGTTATTGAGTTTTCAGCTATATTTATATAGCCCATGCTTAATTATAATTTCGGTATTTCATTGTTAGCCCATAGTAAGTGTCGAATTCGACCCCTCATCACTACTTCTTCGAGGTTAGACTAGATACTTACTAATTACATGTTGTTTATGTACTCACGCTATACTTCTCCACTAATCATGCATGTCACGACCCAAAATTTTCCTCTGTGAACCGTCGTGACGGCACCTAGTCTCTATGACTAGGTAAGCCTAACACTTGCGGAAATGAAATGAAAAATATAAAAATTAACAACTAATAGTAATAGATATTTTAAATAAAATATTTGAGATGTTGCTCGACATATAAAATAATCACTCTCGAGTACACAACTCTCCCAAGATCCGGAACACCGTAAGTCACAAGCTTCTACGAAGTTCTAACTGTTCTATACATCAGTGTCTATAGAAATAAGAGAAGAATCAACATAGGGGGATAGAGGGGGACTCCGAGGATCTGCGGCGGGCAGATGTACCTTGAAGTTCTCCAAAAACAGCAGCGACTGCAACTAAGGACGAGGCTGGTAAAAGAAACCTAGATCTGCACACGAAAAATATGTACAGAAAAGGGCGTGAATACACCACAGCGGTACCCAGTAAGTGTCAAGCCTAATCTCGGCCGAGTAATGACGAGGTCAGGTCAAGGCCCTACTGGTATATAATAAATAAGCAGGAGAGTATAACAATATAATAAGAGACTGGAATTTAAACAAAGAGAACATAGCAAAGTAGCAACGCAGAACACAGGGATAAACAATAGGGGATCTCCCGAGATACCGTCTCGTAGTCCCAAAATAAAAGTGCAAGGAGATCTCCCGAGGTACCACCTCGTAGTCTCAAAAGTAAATATGCAAGAACTCCTGAGGAACCGCCTCGTAGTCTCAAAAGTAAATGTACAGGGAGATCTCCCGAGGAACCACCTCGTAGTCTCAAAAGTAAATATGCAGGGGGATCTCCTGGGATACCGTCCCGTAGTCCCAAAGTAAATACGCAGGGGGATCTTCTAGGATACCGTCCCGTAGTCCCAAAGTAAATATGCAGCTCAAACAAATGAATATAACAGTTACAACAAGAAACCTATGATTTAGACTAAGTACCAGTCAAGAAAGAAGCAAGTTTTACTAAACATGCTGCAAAGAGTTCAAATAGGCAATTAGGACATGTAGACATGCTATTCTAGGCTAATAGGATAACTACACATGCTAGTATACTCAGATAAGATGAAAACAGGCTATTACTCGGTAAAAATCAGGTTTTTTCCCACAAATAGCTTGTGTACGCACTCGTCACCTCACGTACACGGCGCTCACATATCATAACAACACCAAGTCCTAAGGGGATTTTCCCCACACAAAGTTAGGCAAGCCACTTACCTCGAATCAAGCTCAATCAATCCGTAACAATGCTCTTTCCACAAAAATCCAATTCCGAATGGCCCAAATCTAGCCAAAATCAATTACATATCATAAATATAACTACAAGGAACTAATCTAGCTACTAAAATCAAAGCTAAAGCAAGAAATTAGAAAATTGCCCCAAAACGTCTTTCCGGGCCCACATCTCGAAATCGGGTAAAAGTCACAAAATATGAACACCCATTCACTCACAAGTTCACTCGTACCAAAATTATCCAAATCTGATGTAAAAATCCCAATCAAAACCCCAAAATCTTAGTTGAAGAACTTCTTCCCATTTTCCCCCAATTTTCAACCCAAATCCGAAATTAAATGATGAAACTAATGATAGATTAGTGGGATATAACCAAAATCAAGTGTAGAATCATTACTCAATCGATGTCTCTGAAAATCCCTCGAAATCTCGTCCAAATTCGAGCTCCCAAACTCAAGTTTTGATAAAAATGGCCAAACCCTCGATTTGAATCTTTATATCTGGCCAGTTAATTCCTTCTTCGCGAACGCGGTCAAAGCCTCGCATTCGCATTGAACAAAAAATATTGACCAGAAATTCCTATTTTGCGAACGCCAGTGACCTCTCGCGAACGCGTACCTTTCACTGGCGGACCCTACGTGAATGCGGGACCCTCTTCGCGAATGCGTAGGCTTAAATGTGTGAAGCTCTATCTGTATGTTCCTCTCCGCGAACGCGAGGACCATGTCGCGAACGTGTATCCTCAAGGTTCCACATCTTCGCGAATGCGGGAACCATATTGCGAACGTGAAGAGTAACTCAGCTGGCCTTCCCAGATACCTTACGCGAATGCGATAACTCCCTCGCGAACGCGATGAAGAAAATGTCTGCAACAAAACACTAGAAAATCTTCTATCTTCCAAAGTCCAAAAGTGATTCGTTAATCATTTGAAACTTACCCGAGGCCCCCGAGACCTCAACCAAACATACCAACTAATTCTAAAATACCATACGAACTTAGGCGAGCCCTCAAACCACCTGAAGCAATGCTAAAATCATGAATCATCCTCCGATTCAAACTTAAATAACTTGAAACTTCCAAATTTGACAACTGATGATGAACCCAACCAAACCACGTCCGATTGACCCCAAATTTTGCACACAGGTCATATTCAACCCTACGTACCTACTCTAACTTCCAGAATTGGAATCCGACCCTGATATCAAAAAGTCCACTACCGGTCAAAATCTAAAAAACTTCAACTTTCGCCATTTCAAGCTTAAATGAGCTACAAACCTCCAAAACACTATCCCGGCATGCCCCTAAGTCCAAAATCACCTAACGGAGCTAACAAAACTGACGAAACTCCATTCCGGAGTTGTCTTCATACAGTTCCGATTACACTCCAAATCCTAAGGCTTAAACTTTTATTTAGGGACTAAGCGTCTCAAAATACTCCAAAAACCAAAACGAAATCTCCCGGCAAGTCACAATAGCAGAAATAGATATGGGAGAAGTAGTTAATAGGGGGTCGGATCTATAACTCTCAAAATAACCGGCCGGGTCGTTACAGTATAGGATCCAAGGCAGGTGCACCTGGTTATCAGTCCGGCGCGCATCCTTGATTTCCACGAGACTTTACGGTGAGCTGCCTTCTGAGCCCGTTCTGCAGCACCTGAAGTCTTCCTTTTGCTTTTACTTTCTGTCTATTTCACTTCAGCCAGTAGTGTAGTATTTATTTTGTATATTCTACTAGTAGCTCATACACTTGTGACATCAAGTCGTAGAAATTATGCTAGTAGACACATGATAATTTTTTTGGATATTTACTTATATCATTTTCTCTTAAAATTATTTATCTCTCATCTTATTAAATTTTTACTTCCTATTTATGCACTAATTAAAAATCAGCTATTTTTAAAAATGTTAAAAGAAACAATCATGTGGTTAGTTTACTGTTAGCTTGCCTAACGGTGACGTTGGGCGCCATCACGACCTATAGGAGAAATTGGGTCGTGACAAATACTATCAGGATCGGGACTTGGAATAGGTCCATTTCGTTATTTGAAACTTGTCTGCAAAATTTGGTGTCATTTGTAGTTGATTTGATGTGGTTTGGACATTTGGTTGCAATTCTTGAACTTATTGAAGTTCATTACGATTTTCATGCGTTTTGGCGTTCGATTTGTGATTCTAGAGGTTATTTTAGTGTTTTGATCGTGAGAGAGAGTTCGTGTTATGTTTTTGGCTGGTTTATGTGATTGGACAGGGTCTCGTGGACCTCGGGTGTGTTACAGATATGTTTGGGTTGTGTCGCGCTCTTATTTGATGTTTCAGTGTCATTTTCTTGGGTATAAAGGATACTATATTGAGCAAACAACTTTTGATTTATGATTTGATTGAACCATTAGATCCATATCATAATTACGGAGTCATAGCAAGAATAATCATCGAATTCCGATGTCGTACGAGAGAGTTATTCCCATTTCTGTATTGGGAAAGATTGTTGATGTTGATGGTTTTGCGATCTTCACAATTGCGAAGACTATAGATTTTTGCCTTGGTTAACAATTGTGAACACTTGTCCGTAATTGCGAGGATCGCAAATGCGAACCCTGTGTCGCAAATGCAACATCTGAGGTTGTGATTAAGACTATATTTCGGGGTTTAGTCCATTCCTCTTACATTTTTACTTGGTTGGGCGATTTTTGGAGCTCTTGAAGAGGATATTCTCACCATCTATTATGAGGTAAGTTATTCCCACTTGTTTCAAGTTAAATACATGGATTATATACAGATTTTATCATGAAATTGGTAAAAATTTGGGATTTTGAAGAAAAAAACCTAGAAATTATATTTTTGAATTTTGACCACAAGATTGGACATGAAATTTGGAATAAATCATATATTTGAGTTCGTAGCGTCATGGGTAAAGTTTATCTTCAAAAAGTTTTGGAATTCGGGCACGTGGGCCCGTGGATCGACTTTGTTGACTTTTCGAGCGGAGTTGGAGATTTTTACAAATTGTTAAATTATAAGCATTGGAGTATATATTGATTGATTTCCATGTTGTTTGACTAGTTTTGGGTCGATGGGCATTGGTTTGAGATGTTAAAGAGGCGGTGGAGCCGGTTATGGAACTTTGGAGCGAGGTAAGTCTCCTGTCTAACCTTGTGAGGGAAAAATTTACCTCGTAGGTGTTATACTTCTTATGTGCTACATGTTGTGGAAGCTATGCACGTATGAGGTGACGAGTGTCCATGTGTATTCTAGGATTTCTGATTATGTCCAGGTAGACTTAGACTCACGCCATACTTTAATTGTACTATTTGAGTTATTCTTGTTTGTTTAATTACTTTAATTCGCACTATGATATGAGACTAGACTTGCGTAGAGTAATGGACGCGTTATTTTTAGATATTTTATATGCTACCCGATTAACCATAGCAATTGTACTTCTCTTACGGATTTCTCTCGTGTTATGCGTATTCATCGAAAAGTTTCCTTAAATTTCATAACTCACACGTACACTCGTGAGTGGGGTCAAGGAACCGTTAAAGCTTCATATTCTTATGGGATCACATAGGCAGTATCATATTCTTATGGGATCGGGTCGTTCGCCTTGGCAGTATCATATTCTTATGGGATCGGGTCGTTCGCCTCGGCAGTATCATATTCTTATGAGATTGGTCCGTTCGCCCGGCAGTATCATATTCTTATGGGATTGGGCCGTTCGCCTCGGTAGTATCATATTCTTATGGGATCGGGCCATTCGCCTCGGTAGAATCGTACGTAATATCTGATAAAAAGCCATTGTATCTGTGAGTTTTTCTGGTTTGAGTTATGACGATCTATCTGATGGGGACCATATTATACATATACTCCGGTTGAGGAGGTCACCGATATGTGAGAATTTGCATTCAATGTTCAGAGGAGATTGTACCACGTACCTGTATTTGCTTACACTGTTTATTTACCATGCCTCGTACTTGTTTACTTTCTACTGTACTTGATTTATTTGACCACTAGTAAGAGTCGATGTCGACCCCTCGTCACTACTTCTCCGGGGTTAGGCTAGATACTTACTGGGTACGCATTGATTTATATACTCATGCTACACTTCTGCACTTATTGTGCAGGTATATATATTTCTGGTGGTCTTTTGGACGTAAAGGCACAACTATTGCGGGGACTTTACGGTGAGCTGCATCCCTTGTTATGAACCACAACATACAGATTATCCATCATAATTATTTATATTATCCTGTCTATCTTGTATTCCAGACAGATGTTGTATTATTTTTGTACCTTCTAGTAGATGCTCATGCACTTCTGACATCGGGTTTTGGGATATGCTAGTCGATATTAATGGTTTTGCTTTAATATTATCACCTTTTATTTCGTGTCTTACTAACATTGTATGTATGCATGATTTTAAATATATTAAATTTCTTATTTAACAAAGTTTATGATTTCAAAAGTAATAAAATTAATAATTATTTGGATGATTCACCGTTGGCTTGCCTAACGACGACGTTGGGCACCATCACGGCCTATAGTGGATTTTGGGTCGTGACAACTAAAGGGAAGTTCACCCTGAACTAGCAAGGGCACTACATCATCAAGAAAGTATTACTAAAAAGGGCATTGTACTTGGTATATGAAAAAAGAAGGGTGCCAGACATGACTAGTAATGTAGATGCAGTCAAAAGATACTATGTCTAACATGCATCCACTATGGAACTTACACGCGTGGCTTTCTCATTGAGATGATGAAAGGTTGTCCTTCGCTCACTACCCCCAAATAGGTTTCACCCTTTGTTAGACTTTTTAGCCTTGTTTACTTTCTTTGCTTTTCCCACTTTTTGGAACCTATGTACTGGACAAACAAAAAAAAATAAAAAACAAAAAAATAAGAAAAAATCAATCAAACAATAAATCTTTTGAGTTAGTGAACTACGTTCGCCCTAATTTCGAAAGGATATGAAGGCATCCTGTCATTACCTAAAATCCAACTAGTCGTGATGGCACCTAACCCCAACCTGCTAGGTAAGCCAATTAATAGTATCCAATTCTACTGAAATTAAATAAACAATTAAATAGAAGAGATTATCTGAATTTTATACATTCTCCAAGGACTGGCCGGTAGTACAAATCATGAGCTTCTAAGAATAGAATTTACAAAGTTAGTATGAAATAAATACATTATTTGTCTGAAAGTACATAAACAGAGTTTTATGAATCTAAGGCTACCATGAACAAGAGGCAGCTACAACCAAAATGCAGGTACGTCTTCAAGTCCAGTTCCCACCGAGCACAACAACATCATCAGTCAACATCTGCACGCAAGGTGCAGAAGTGTAGTATGAGTACAACCGATCACATGTACTCAATAAGTAACAGACCTAACATTAGGTTGAAAGTAGTGATGAGCTGGGACAAAGGTCGGGTCCAACACCAATAGCCGACAACAGTTCATAACAACGTAAAGCAATAATAAGAGAAGTATCTCAGAGATAAAATGCTCAACTTTTTCATAGTTTTCCAGAAAATAGTTCCGCTTTTCAAGTATATCAGTGAAAACCCAACTCTTTTACCAAAATCGTCGTAAATATGAGTAAGTTTGAAAACTGTAATTTTTCCCAAAAATCTTTCAACAATACATAAGATGTTTCATTTTCAAATAGCATGAGGAGAATGCATCTCTATGCCTACATGTCAATATACAGGTGAAATCATGAATGTCACCCAAAAACCAGGTAGCAGAAGGAAATGCATCTTTATGCATGTATCTCAAGTACGCATGTCAAATGAAGTCATCTCAGTGATGAACTCATGTACTCACACTCTCAAAGTACGCAATCTCATTGTCTCATACTTTTCACTCATCATGCTCAATCACTCGACACACTCGGTCACCCAATACTGATCAGGGCAGATCTAGCCCAAATATAATAACTACTAGCAATTGCGCTCATTGGGGGTGTACAGACTCCGGAGGGGCTACTACAGACCAAGCGCTATAATACGCACGGACAACTCACGTGCTGCACGGATAACTCACGTGCTATAGTATCAATATCTGGATCTGCATGGACAACTCATGTGCTGCACGGACAACTCATGTGCTATAGTATCAATATCTGGATCCGTATGTACAACTTACGTGCTATTGTAACAATATCCTCACAAATAAGCCTTCGGCCTCACTCAGTCATCAATCTCTCCAGTCTCTCTCTCACGGCCTCACAATGCCATGAAACTAGCCCAAAAATGATGATATGATGTATTAATTAATAACAACAGAGACTGAGATATGATATGTAATGAATGAATATGACTGAGTACAAAATTTCAATAAAATCAACAAGTCAATAGCAAGAAACAACCACTATGGGTCCCAACAGTATCAACATATAGCCTAAACATGATCTCTAGCATGATTGACAGCTCAATTACTTTAGTACGTAGAGATTTCATGGTTACAGATAAGATCAGGTCACTACACAGTACCACGTAAATAACAAAGTCACAACTTACATGGTGCACGCTCATCCGCCCGTCACCTAGCATGTACGTCACCTCAACACTATTCACATAACACGTAATACAGGGTTTCATACCCTCAGCACTAAGTTTAGAAGTGTTACTTACCTCGAACAAGCCAAATCCAATACCGAGCAAGCCAAGCGATGCTCCAAAAATGCAATCTCGCACGTACCGACCTCTGAACGGCTCAAAACTAGCCAAAAGCAACTCAAATACATCAAATAATGTCAACGAAATCAAACCCAATCGATAAAAGTCGAATCTTTAATCAAAGACCAAAAATCGACCAAAAAGTCCAACTCGGGCCCACGCCTCTGAACCCGATAAAACTTACAAAATCTGACAACCCATTCAATTACGAGTCGAACTATACTAGTTTCACTCAAATCCGACTCTAAATCGATGTTCAAAACTCAAAAATTTACATTATGAAACTTTAGGCTAAAACCCCCAATTTGTCTTTAAAATTCATCAACCAATTGCCAAAAATAAAGATAGATTCATGGAATAAGATCAAAACCACGTGTATAACACTTACCCCAATCCCTGTGATGAAAATTGCTCCAAAAATTGCCTCAATCTGAGTCTCACATCTCAAAATATGAAGAAAGAACCAAAACCTTGATTTTATAGTTTCTGCCTAGCATTTTCCGCTTTTGCGGTCAAGTGGTCGCATCTGCGGCCTTCGCTTTTGCGGGAAAACTTTTCTTCTGCGAAAATAGCCTTGCCCAGCAACCCCCGCACCTGCAGTATTAAACTCCGCTTTTGCGAAGACCCTCGCACCTGCGCTTTCACTCGACGAAATTGCGCATCTGCACCTGCGCCATATTCTTCGCTCCTGCGGGCCTCCGTACCCAGCTCTCATTCCGCTTCTGCGACTGCATCGTCGCCTCTGCGTCCATCGCACCTGCGTAAACCAGCCGCAGGTGCGATCACACCAGAACCAGCAACCCACACCAGCCTTAGCCAAAACTTCCAAAATGGTCTGAACCTCGTCCGAAACTCACCCGATCCCCTCGGGACCCTATCCGAATATACCAACAAGTCCAATAACATAACACGGACCTACTCGAGGCCTCAAATCACGCATAACAACATCGAATCGATGAATCGCACCTCAAATTGAACTTAATGAACTTTGAACTTTTCAACTTCCAAAACTCGTGCTGAAACATAACAAATCAATCCGGAATGAACCCAAATTTTGCACACAAGTCTCAAATGACATAACGAAGCTATTCAAATTTCCGGAACCACAATCCGAATCCGATATCAAAAAGTCCACTCACTATCAAACTTTCCAAAAAATCTAACTTTCACCATTTCAAGCCAAATTCAACTACGGACCTCCAAATCACAATCTGGGCGCGCTCCTAAGTCCAAAATCACCCAACGGAGCTAACAGAACCATCAAAACTCTAATCCGAGGTCAAATACTAAAAAGTCAAACTTGGTCAACTCTTCCAATTTAAAGCTTCCTAGTTGAGAATTATTCTTCCAAATAAATTCTGAATAACCCGAAATCCAAAACCAACAATTCACATAAGTCATAATACATCATATGAAGCTACGCATGCCCTCAAACCACCGAGCGAAGTGCAAATGCTCAAAACGCTCGACCGGATCGTGACACATCCATACCCTGGGTTCCATCCCATCACACCAAAAATTCATATTCCCTAGTATTCCAATAAACTAGGACTGTATGAATGGTTCCAAAAACTTGTAATTCAGTTTAATGTTTTTTTTTAATCTTTACCGTTGAGACCTTCTGACCGAACCTTGAGAATGCCGAAGTCAACATACCACGGCGTTGGACAGACATCCACATGCAATACCTTACTAAAAAAATATAGAGAAACGATAGTCTTATTGGTATGAGCGAAAACCTGATAGAGAATTCAATCAAGAGAGGTCAGTTTAGCGAAAACCTGAAGGGCCCTGCTAATCGAGCGATGATTTTTGATACTTCGGCATGAGCACAATCAAGATATAGAATTCAGTTTTAGAATGAACGTTGCAACAGATTTTGAGAATTAGACAGTTCAGACAGATCAGGTGTTCAATCCAAAATGCATGTCACTGAAGTTGGCACATACCTTCAGATAAGTCTCCTTCTTCCTTTTTCCCGAAAGGGATGCTTTTTGATTTAACATAATTCTTTTATATTCCTATCACTCTCATATCTTCATCCTTAATATTCTTTGAATCATTTTCGGTCTATTCTTGCATGAAAAGCAAATCAAAGAAAAGGTTGCAAAACTGGATACAGTTTCCTAGTAGTACATGGTATGGGATTCGAGGCATGCATAACATTGACAAAGGCATGAAACCATTTGTGATCGCCTGTTAATAAACATACTTAAAATCATAAAAAAGTATTTCAAGATATCAGAATGACCACCTAAGCAAAATTGGTTTCACGCGTAAAACTGATAGCATAACCACATACACAAACTGGTACTTGGTGCAAAACAATCAAGTTTGAGTTTGAAGGGAAAAACTGCCAAAACAAAGACTTGATTTAGGTACAAGTGTTGGCGGCACCATAGACATCTGGGTACAGAACAGTAGGGGGTGATGTTGGAAGACCAAGGTTTCCAGAAAGCGATACAGAGCCTCCACGCAACTTAGTGAATAACCAATAAAGTCGGTTCTCCAACAATATGGTGGATGCGAACTCAACTTGTTTAGGACATTAAAGCCACAAACCGACCACGACTTTTTAAGAATTCATAAATTTTTCTTTGTTGAAGCAAGAACGAAGAAGTGAAAGATTGTGATTCACAAAAGACAAACGTCTTATATTTTATAGTATTCTTCCTTTATGACTATTTTATTATTATAATTTTAGTTATGTTTATATGTACAACTTTTCTCATAATAATTCTAATTATAAGTCTTATATTTTATATTTTTTCATAAATTTATATTTTATTTCTTTTTTGTTCCTTGCTTATCTAATTGTATTATTCATTACTTAATATTATTAAATTGACATATGAATTTTTAATAAATTACCAGTTTAGTATAATACCTACTCCCAAATTCATTTTTTTATTTTAAAATAATTTTATAAATCCAACTTAAAACTACTCCTTAATTTGAATTGGCAATTGTTTTTTTTTAATTTCGTTTTTTATTTTAAATAATTTTAAAACTCCAACTTTGTTGAATCTTTGTTCTAAAAATCTATACTTTTCGTCTTATGGAAGATATTGCTCCCAAATTTGAATTGGCAGTTTTTTTATCTTTTATTATTTTTCTTTTGTAATGTTAAAATAATTTTAAAACTCTAACTTGAAACTACTCCCCAATTTGAATGAGTAGTTTATTTTTTTTATATTTTTGTTTTTTACAGATAATTATAAGATATTTATATTTATTAATTCAAGTAGAGTAACCAATTAATTCAAAATTTAAAATTTGAAAAATGTTTTAGTTAGAAAGGTAGTTTTTTTGTCTTAACAATGCCACTTGGCTTTTGGTGATTATGCCACTTGTCTTAATATAGTGCTTTTGCTTCTCCTATTCTATATAGATAGATAGGGCATCATCCCCTCGTTACATTCTCTTTTAATAATACAGGGTACCATTCCCTGGTTACATTTCTTTTCAGTAATATACGGTACCTTCCCCTTGTTTTTTTTTAATAATATAGGGTAGCATCCCCTAATCATATTTTCTTTTAGTAATACAGGGTAACATCCCTTGGTTATATTTTTCACTCAGTAAAACTAGGTACCTCTTGGGATATACTATTAACTATGTAGTTTAGCTATAGTATTATGTTTTATTCTTTATGGAATAATTATTTATTTAATTTATTCAATTCAATAAAGTATTATTTTAAATATATTATTTGTTACATGTGTGTCCGCTAATTATGTATTAGACGATTTAATAAATGGATTCTTAGCTCATGCACAAAAGGTTAAATTGTCGGTTCTCATAATTAATAAATTATGTTCACAATCGAAGATATTGTTGGGCAAAATATCTTGATGATTGTATCACAAGATTAAAGTATAATTTATCTTGATTATGGGAGTGGTTTTACTCCAATTTCGTGTGCTAGTATACGTAATGTATATTGAAGGGACCAAGTAAAGAAAAGATGTTTTTGTACTGAATACATAAAATATTCTTTCTAATTCATTAAATAAGCTTATACTCCTAATCTTGATATAGCTGTTATGATCAATGTGATTTATATATTATTTTAATTTATCAAAAGGTACAACTCTATTTTGAGTTAGTGTATGTCTAATAGAGTGGACAATAAAGAATGACATTTGTGAAATAATAATTAATTGATAGAATTTATGACTCGACCTTGAGTTTGATAATACCCCATTATATAAGCTTATAAGTTTTCATGTGAAAATCCGACTGTGAATTTTGTATCTGTCACATGAAATAGTTTAAGCAGAATTATAAAGGATTTAATTAGTTGGTTAAATTAAATTGTTAGTGATTTAGTTTAATTAACTGGTATTTGTAATCTTAACTCGGGGAGTTAAAATAAGTGTTGGTGAATTTTAAAATTCATATTGAGGAGTTCAATTGCAGTTTTTAGTTGAATAAACTGTGACTAATTATAGTAGAATTTTAGAGCCCGTTTGGATTGGCCTAAAAAAAGTGACTTTTCAGCAGCAATTGCTTTTAAGCTAAAAAATAATAAGTTGGGGTTGCCCAGCTTTTTATTTTTGCCTTGCTTTAAGAACTTTATAGCTTTGACAAACACTGGGGAAAAAAAACTAAAAAGAGCTTAAAAGCTAAATTGACCAGCTTAAAAGCCAATCCAAACACCCTCTTAATTCATTCAAAAATTTCAAATCAATACTATAATTGGTAGTTTTTATGATCAATGTGTTTTATTTATTGTTTTGAGTTACCAAAAGTACAACTCTATTTTGAGTTAGTGTATGCCTAATAGATTGGACAATAATGAATGGCATTTGTGAAATAATAATCAGTTGATAGAATCCATGACTCGACCTTGAGTTTGATAATACCACTTTATGTAAGTTTATAAGTTTTCATGTGAAAATCCGGCCGGTGTATTTTATATCCGTCAAATAAAATAGTTTATACGGAATTATAAAGAATTTAATTAGTTGGTTAAATTAAATTATCAGTAATTTAATTTAATTAACTGGTATTTATAATCTTAACATGGGGAGCTAAAATAAATGTTGGTGAATTTTGAAATCCATATTGAGGAATTCATGTCACAACCCAATTTCCCCTGTAGGCCGTAATGGCACCCAACGTCGCCGCTAGGCAAGCCACGGTGAACTAGTCATTTGTTCTTTTTAATAATTTCAAAGTAGTTGATTTTTATTTATTACGTAGATGAGTAATGGAAAATTATGGTAAGGTAAAGCATAAACTAATGAGAGAGTAAATACAGTGAAATAAATACTCAAACCACAAAGTGTCTACAACAGTACTCCCAAAACCCGGTATCACAAGTGTATGAGCAACTAGCTAGAATATACAAAAGTCACCTATACTACTGTCTAGAATAAGATAGACAGAAAGTAAATACAAAAGAGAGACTGCGGGTGCTGCAGAACGGACATAGAGAGCAGCTCACCACTATGCCTAGGGGTAACGGGGGTATACGCTTGAATGACTGCCAGATGCACCTGCCTCAGATCCTGAACGATTAGTGCAGAATTGTAGTGTGAGTACATAAACAACATGTACCCAATAAGTATCTAGTCTAGCCTCGAAGAAGTAGTGACGAGGGGTAAACATTGACACTTACTATGGGCTAATAAATAAAGTACAGAAATTCTAAATAGGCATGGAATACATCAATAATAATAACACAATAACAAACAGTAAATAAGTGATTCATTAACTAGACGTCAATTTAAAAATCTCCAATTAGCACATACTAACTTCAACAAATACGGAGATCAGGTAAACTATATTCTCTCAAGTCATGAAAGTAAAATCAAGTGTAATCGGACTCCGAGCATTATCACGCACGATTTATGTCGAGGTCGTACGTTCCGATCCAGAATAATGTGTACACCATTGAGGATCGACCGACACGAACCATAGATGCGTCTATTATACTGCCGAGGTGTTCGGCCCTCTTCACAAGAAGAGAGAATACTCTACGGACATCCGATTTAAAGGTTATCACAAGACTAATACACAAGGAGGCGTAATTTCTATTAATGGCCAAGTAACTCGCCAAAACTCAAAATAAGTGAAGTCCGGTCTTTACGAATCCTTTATCAAGTCTCAATATAATTTAAGCACTTAAATTAACAAGTAGATTGCAAACAACACAAGTATTTCATGATAGGGTCCTAAAACTATCCGGACGTAAGCATGATTTATGGCTACGCATACACTCTCGTCACTTCGTGCGTACATAGAACCCACAAATAGAAGCAAATTTATGGGGTAAATTCTCTCTTACAAGGTTAGACAAGAGACTTACCTCATCCCAAAGCTCACTTTCCGTCCCACAAATTCACTTCTAAAACCTCAAATTGGTGCCGAACAATCCGAAGCTAGCCAAATATTATATAAATTAATCAATATATGCTCAAAATTTCAAAATTTAGCTCCTAGAGTAATTACCCAACCCAAATTGGAAGATTCCTAAAATTTACCCTCCCTCCCGGGCCTACGTGCCCGGATGTCACGACCCAAAATCCACTAAAGGTCGTGATGGCGCCTAACACTGATGTCAGGCAAGCCAACTGTGATCTATCAACTCACTTGCTCTTTTTAGTAATTTGAAATCATAATTTTCATTAATTAAATAGTCTAAAACAGAATTTACAGAGTGGATGATAATATTTACATGAAATACAATGATGAACAACCTGTAGGAACCCCCAAAACCCGGTGTCACAAGTGCATGAGCATTAACTAGAAAATATGATAAAATACAACATCTGTCTAGAATACAAATTAGACAGAAAAACGTAAATAACTCTGATGGAGATTCTGTGTGCTGCGGACTCGTAACATGGGATGCTAGTACCAAAATTATAATTAAGCATGGATTATATAAATACAGTTGAAAGCTCAATAACAATAAATGAATACATAATTCTTTCACTGATAGTAAATCCAAAATTAATTTTCATTATTTAACAAATTAATCTTTCAAGCCAATGAAACAATATCAATTATAATTGGACTCCAAGAATTATTACGCACGAATTATGCCGAGGTCGTACGGCCCGATCCAACATACGAATATATAAATTATGCATTGTCGAGGGTCGAACGACACAAACCATAGATGCATCTATCTGCTACCAAGGCATTTGGCCCGTTCCACAAGAAGAGAAAATACATTAAAATAACCGATTCAAGATTATTAAGAGGCCAATGTTCAAAGAAATACCAATTCTCATTAACGGTCAAGTGACCCGTCCAAATATCAAGTAAGTGTAATTTAACTTTTTACAATTCCTTTATCAAGTTCCAATATGATTACGCAAGTAAATTAACCAGTAGGGTGCAAACACCGCAAGTATAACATGATTTGGGTCCTAGATTACCCGGATATAAATATAATTAGTAGCTACGTACGAACTCTCGTCACCTCCTGCGTACGCATCCCCCACAAATAAAAGCACATATTAAATCAATTCATCTATGGGGTTAATTATCTCTTACAAGGTTAGAAAAGAGATTTACCTCGCTCCGAAGTTCCATAACCGACTCCAAATCTTTTTCCGCAACTCTAACTGATGCCCATCACTTCAAAACTAGGTAATAAATGTGCAAATCCATAAATATATACTCTAATACTCATTATAATCCAATTTATAACAATTTTCAACTGCGCTAGAAAAGTCAACAAAGTCACCCTCGGGCCCATGTGCCCGCATTCCGAAACTTTTCGAAGATAGACATTACCCATAACATCACGAACTTAAATATATAATTTATTCTCAATTCCATGCCCAAATTCGTAGTAATAATCCAAAAATACCAATTTCTAGGTTTTCCTTCAAAATTCTAAATTTCTACAAATTACATGTCTAAATCCATATATAAATCTTGTATTTAACTCACAATACGCGGGAATCACTTACCTTGACATAGATAATGAAAATCTCTCCTTGAAGCTCTCCAAAATCGCCCAAACCAAGAGAGAAATGAGGGAAATGGGTCAAATCCCGCTTTAACATCCTGAACGCGTTCGCGATGCCCAGCTGACCCTGCCCCCTTCGCATTCGCGTTTGCGAAGGCCAAACGACCTCAGGCCCAGCTCCTCCATTTCCTTCTACGCTTTCGTGACAGCCCCTTCGCGTTCGTGTAGGTTCCTCAGGCTCTTCTCCGTTTTCGCATTCGCGATGAGTGATCTCCTCCTACCCCATAAACCCCTCTTCACGAATGTGATCGCCTCCACGCATTCGCGATGAAGAACACCAGAACCAGCATCAGCAGCAGCAAAACATGGATAAGTGACTCAAAACCATCCTGAAACACACCCAAGGCCCCGGGACCCCGTCCAATCACACCAAACAAGTTCCATAACATAACACGAATCTGCTCGAGGCCTCAAATCACATCAAACAACATTGAAATCATGAATTGCACCCCAATTCAAGCTTAATGAACTTTAGACTTCAAACTTTCACATTCGATGCTGAAACCTACCAAATCACATCCGATTGACCTCAAATTTTGCACACAAGTCACATTTGACATTACGGACCTACTCCAACTTTCGGAATTAGAATCTGAACCTGTTATCAAAAAGTCCACTCCCGGTCAAACTTCCCAAAAACCTTCGAATTTCCAACTTTCGCCAAATGACCCCGAAATGACCTACGGACCTCCAAATCCACATCCGGACGCGCTCCTAAGACCAGAATCACCATATGGAGCTATCCCTACTCTCGGAATACAAAACAGACATCGATAATATTAAAATACACTTCAACCCAAACTTATGAAATTCTTCCAAAATGCTAACTTTCCATAATGAGCACCGAAATGCTCTCGGGCCACCCAAAACCCGATCCGGACATACTCCCAAGTCTGAAATCATCATATAAACCTATTGGAACTTTTAAATCCTGATTCCGGGGTCGTTTACTCAAAAGTCCAACCTTAGTCAATTCTTCCAACTTAAAGCTTCCGAAATGAGAATTTTCTTTCCAAATTAACTCTGAACTGCCCGAAATTCAATTTCGACCACACGTATAAGTCATAATACCTGAAGTGAAGCTACCCAAGGCCTCAAATCACCGAACGACGCGTTAGAGCTCAAAATGACCGATCGGGTCATTACACCGAATTTTGAAAATTTTCAAAGATAAATGTTACCCATAACCTCACGAACCGAAATATATAAATTCTACTAAATTCCATAATCATTTTTGTGGTCAAATCCCATTTTTATCAAAACCTAGGTTTTTCAACTAAACCCATAATTTCTACAACTTACGTATTAAGAATCTACCCAAAATCCTCATATTAAACTCACATTAAGTAGGAATTACTTACCTCATGATGATAGGCGAAAATCCCCTCTCCAAGAGCTCCAAAGTCGACCTCCCTTAGTGAAAATGGGGGAAAAGAGTCCAAGTCCGAATTAAATGCACCTCACTGCCTCCAGCAATTTTGCACTTGCGGCAGCTTCACTGCTTCTGCGAGGCCGCTCCTACTATCAACTGTCCGCTTCTGCGAAACACGCGCGTTACAGGACTGCACCTGCTGGAAAGCTCTGCCTCTGTAAGCCCGCTTCTACGGCTTGCCTCGCGCACCTGCGACCATGCGATGCTGCCTCCCTCCACATCTGCGGTCCCTCTATCGTAGAAGCGAGTTCGCTTCCGCGGACACTGGCCAACCCACTCCCAGCCGCTCCTGCTCTTGTTGTCTCGTACCTGAGCCAAATTTCTCGTAGGTGCGAACGCACCAGAACCCCTGCTACTTCAGCAATTATTCCAAGTCCAAACATGTCCTGCACATTGTTCGAATAGCATCTGAGGCCCCCGGGGCCTAGCCCAAACATACCAATAAGTTCGTAAACATAAAGCAGACTCGCTCGAACCCTCGGAATACTTAAAACAACATCAAAACTAAGATTCGCAACCTAAAACCAAACCGAATCAACTTGAAAACCTACTCTAAACCAAACTTAAAGAACTTGAAAACCTTCAATGCGCCAACTTTCAATATTAAGCGCCAAAACGCTCCCGGGTCATTCGAAACCCGATCCGAGCATATGCACAAGTCCAAAATTATCATACGAACCTATTGGTACCGTCAAATCCCGGTTCCGAGGTCGTTTACTCAAAACATTGATTCAAGTCAAACTTAACCATCTTAAGTCATTATTAAGAAACTAAATATTCTGATTTCAACCCGAACCCTTCCAAACCCGAACTAACCATCCCCTCAAGTCATAAAACAAAAAAAGCACATACATGGAGTCTTAATTAGGGGGACGGGGATCTAGAAAGAAAAACGGCCGGTCGGGTCATTACATTCTCTACCTCTTAAACAAACGTTGTTCCTTGAACGGGTCTAGAATCATACCTGGAGTGTCGAATACTATGCATGTCCTCCTCGATCTCTTAAGTCCCCTCCTTGTCTGGTTGACCCCTCCACCGAACCTTTACCGTAGAAATCTTCTTGGACCTCAACTGGCGAACCTGCCAGTTAACAATGACCACTAGCTCCTCTTCATAACCTAAACTCTCATCTAGCTGAACCGTGATGTAATCTAGCACGTGCGACCTGTCGGCATGATACTCTGGAGCATAGACACATGGAAGACCGGATGAACTCCCAATAGACTGAGAGGCAAAGCAAGCTCATAAGTAACCTCTCCAACACGCCGCAACACCTCAAATGGGCCAATAAACCTTAGGCTCAACTTGCCCTTCTTCCCGAACCTCATGATCCCCTTCATCGGCGAAACTTTCAGGAGAACCTTATCGCCCATCATAAATGATAGATCACGCGCCTTCTGATCCGCATAACTCTTATGTCTGGACGTTGCTGTGCGAAGTCGCTCCTAAATTAACTTTACCTTTTCTAAGGCATCCTTCACTAAATCAGTACCATATAACTTAGCCTCATCAGGCTCAAACCATCCGATGGGCGAACGACATCGACGAACATATAAAGCCTCGAATGGAGCATCTCGATATTGGACTGATAATTGTTGTTGTAAGCAAACTCGGCCAAGGGCAAGAATCTATCTCACTAACCTCCAAAGTCAATGACACATGCTCTGAGCATATCCTCTAGAATCTGAACTGTCCGCTCCGACTTCCCGTCAGGATGTGGATGAAAGGTTGTGCTGAGCTCTACTCGGGTACCCAACCCACTATGAACTACTCTCCAGAAGTGTGAAGTGAACTGAGAGCCTCTATCCGAAATGATGGAAACAGGTACACCATGCAACCGAACAATCTCCTGAATGTAAATCTGGGCCAATCTCTCTGAAGAATACATAGTCACAACTGAAATAAAGTGTGCCGACTTGGTCAACCTGCCGACAATGACCCAAACTGCATTAAACTTCCTCAAAGTTTACAACAACTCAACTACGAAGTCCATAGTAATGTGATCCCATTTTCACTCACGTATAACCATCTGCTGAAGTAGGCCAACTAGCCTCTAGTGCTCATACATAACCTGCTGGCAATTTAGGCACCTCACTACATACTCAACTATGCCCTTCTTCATACGTCACCACCAATAATGCTGCCTTAGGCCGCGATACATCTTCGTAGCACCTGGATAAATAGAATACCGAGAACTATGTGCATCCTATAGAATTTTCTCCCTCAAGCCATCAATATTAGGAACACATAGACGACCCTGTAGTCGCAGAACACCATCCTCATCGATAGTAACCTCCTTGGCACCACCCTATACCATCTCTCTGAGAACCAGCAAGTGCAGATCGTACTACTGACGAGCCTTGATTTGCTCAAATAGTGAAGACTGAGCGACGACGCATATAAGAACTCGACTGGGCTCGGAAATGTACAACCTCACAAGTCTGTTAGTCAAAGACTGAATGTCCAAAGCTAATGGCCTCTCCTCCGCTGAAATGAATGCCAAACTACCCATACTCTCTGCCTTTCTGCTCAAGGCATCCGCAACCACATTCGCCTTGCCCGTATGATAAAGGATGGTTATATCATAGTCCTTTAGTAACTCAAGCCACATGTGCTGTATCGAATTAAGATCCCTCTGTTTGAACAAATGCTGCAAGCTGCGATGATCGGTGTAAACCTCGAATGACACCCCATAAAGATAATGCCTTTATATTTTAGAGCATGAATTACTGCGGCCAACTCCAAATCATACACGGGGTAATTCTTCTCGTGGGGATTCAGCTGACGTGAAGTATATGCAATAACTCGCCCCTCCTGCATCAATACACAACCCAGGCCAACGTGTGAAGTGTCGCAATACACAATATACATCCTTGAACTAGAAGGCAACACTAAAATTGGTGTTGTAGTCTATGCCGTCTTGAGCTTCTGCAAGCTCTCCTTACAATTATCGAACCATCGGAATGGAGCACCCTTCTGCGTCAATCTAGTCAAAGATGTTGCAATAGATGAGAAGCCCTCCAGAAACCAGCGATAATAACCTGCTAACCCCAAGAAGCTCCTGATCTCAGTCGCTGTAGTAGGACGAGGCCAACTCTGAACTGCCTCGATCTTCCTAGGATCTACATTAATACCCTCACCTGATACAACATGCCCCAAGAATGCCACAGAATCTAACCAGAACTCGCACCTAGAGAACTTATCATATAGCTTTTGTTCCCAAAGATCTGGATCACAACTCTCAAATACTGCTCGTGCTCCTCCATGCTACGTGAGTAGATCAATATGTCATCAATGAAGACAATGATAAACTAGTCAATATATGGCTTGAACACCCGGTTCATCAAATCCATAAACACCACCGGGGCGTTGGTCAAGCCGAAGGACATCACAGGAAACTCATAGTTTCCATATCCAGTCTGGAAAGCCGTCTTCGGAACATCCGAAGCATCAATCTTCAGATGATGATACCGAAATCTCAAGTCGATCCTAGAGAACACGCTCATACCCTGCAACTAATCAAACAAATGATCAATACGGGCCAACGGGTACTTGTTCTTAATGGTAACTTTATTCAACTGGCGGTAGTCAATGCACATCCTCATAGTACAATCCTTCTTATTCACGAACAATAAAGGTGCACCCCAAGGCGACACACTCGGTCTAAAAAACAGTTACGAGATTGGGAGGAATTCGATCGCAAGTCATGGCGTGGGAAAGAGGCCTAAAGGGGGGAATTCCTTGGCCTTTGGATTTATTCATAGAACAACTGCCTAAATGGCAAGGAGAGTATTGAGGTAATCACAAGAGCTATAAGTTATAAAAATGATAAGAGCATCAGTCAACATTCGAGAACGAATGTTCCAAAGGGGGGAATGATTTTACGCCCCACAATATTACGTCGATATTACGTCCCGCAGTATTATATTACGATGATGTTACACCTTGCAGTACTACATTACGATGATGTTACGCTTCGCAGTATTAAATTATGACGATGTTGCACCCTATAGTATTGTACGTTGAATTTGTCGTAAGGTAATTGACATCAGTCCAAGAAAACTATTATTCGGAGATTATAAGGATTATGCTATTTTAAATAAATGATGAGTAAATTCATGAAGGTGAGAGGGGAAGCAAGTCAAGGAAAATGAATTTTCGTCCAAGTTTGACATATTGGGATAAAATACGATCCGAGCTAAAATACTCGGTATTTATGGACTAGTGCCATACAAGGTACCACTTGACCATGATAGTAAGGTGTATAAGGTATGTGAAAAGTGAGTAGTATTTTAAGTAAGTGGAAATAATTCTTAATTATGTGGGTAACTGGTTAATTATTAGGTAATGGAACATTACCTAGTTAATTAATAATTAGTGGTGGATTAATTGAAAACTTTGGATAAGGACTAAAGCAAGAATGTGCCATCAAGTTAATTCTTAACCAAATGACTCTTAGTCATTTTGGCTAGGTGGCAAGCAATGTGTTAATAATAAACCACATCATTCTTAATATCTTGAAAACTAAGACTTGTAAAGGTAATGTACAAAAACACTTCATTTTCTCATGTCTTGAATACAAAGACACTACCAGACGTTAGAATCTTCCTACAAGCTCTCAACATGAATTCTTGCAACCAAAAGCTTTCTATAACTAGTAACACTATCACGTTACTTCACATTTTTGGCAATGTAAGTTCATATGTCTTACAAACCAAATACGTTAATTGCAAAACAATTGATAGCATACCAAATTCGTGGCTGATCGTGAGCTCTTTATAGAGCAAAACAAATCCGTATACCAAAAATTGATAACGTTGGTTGATTGATTTTGTAAAGCGTGAATTGCAAATTCTAAGAGAATCGGTTCAAGTATGTTAAGGCTGTCCCTTCTTTCTTTTGGCATGATCAATACGATACAAACGAAACGAGTAAACGCACAATTTTCATAAATGACTCTATTCATATAAGTATTAGGGGTGTCTATATTATTGATTCCCCATGTGAATTATTATTATATCTTCTGTTAATGGGTTTCAGAAAAATATGCATTTGATAAAATTTATCCGACAGGCATATAATTTTTATGACATTCCGAGAAAATCTTATTAATGTATTTCATATGCATTTCATGTATTTATACATGTACATTAACACATGACCAGATGGTGTTATATACGCGTATATTATATATATATGGGATGGGAAAAAGTTACGACGTTATATACGCACCACCATCTGATCAGCTGGTATACGTTGATGATTTGCCCACAGTGGCCAAAATAATATGATGGGATGCCCTCAGAGGCTTGATGATGTTATGAACACATATACCTATGCATGGTATGCGCATATGCATGACGTTATAAAAATGAAATGATTCATAGAGCTATGCAGACGTACATGTCGAGTCATTTACTCCATGTTTCTCTCATGTCTATTATTTACTGATTTTCATTCCTTACATACTCAGTACATTATTTGTACTGACGTCCCTTTTGCCTGGGGACGTTGCGTTTCATGCCCGCAGGTCTCGATAGACAGGTCGAGAGTCCTCCAAGTAGGCGATCAGCTCAACGGAAGATGTCGGTTCACTCCATTTGTTCCAGAGTTGCTTATACGGTCCGTATGATTAGGACATGTACTGATTAGTATGGCGGGGCCCTGTCCCGACCTTTATGATATTTATGTACTCTTAGAGGCTTGTAGACATATGTCGTGTACGTGAAAGATTGTACGGCCTTGTCGGCCTATGTTTTGAGTTTATAAATGATGATGTTGGCCTATTAGGACCGTATGTCACGTGTATATGATGATGTAATAAGAACGATACGTTACATTGGTACTCGGTTGAGTAAGGTACCGGGTGCTCGTCGCTGCCCGTCGGTTTGGGTCGTGACAAAAGTGGTATCAGAGCAGTTCTGTCCTAGGGAGTCTACAAGCCATGTCTAGTAGAGTCTTATTTATGGGTGTGTCGTGCACCACACTTATAAGCAGAAGGCTACAAGGCATTTAGGATTGTCACTCTTTTTTCTTACTCTAGATTGTGTGGTAGAGTCTAGTTGTAAGAACTCAATTTTCTAAACTCTATCTTATTCATAATACGACGATGCCTACATCCAGAAAGATGTTTGGTAAGGGATATAGCTGTGGAAGAGTTGAGTCAGAGAAACTCGATTTTTGCATCATGCTTATGATGGATGAACATAAGGTATTCAACAGATCATGTGTATACTAAGATGTGTAAGTTTCTTGATAAGGATCCCTAAGGCAAGAATGTCTATCCACTCTTATGGTAAAAAGCAATGAAAGAATCAGAAGGTATAGGTTTCAATAAGCAAAAGAAGCAAGGTGAAGAAGGGAACAAGGTACCCAGTTAGTGAAGATGATCATTATCTACAATTTAGGACAAAATATATAAGCATTTTGAGTTACCTTCGACAGTAACAAAGGTATGTACAATTGGCCACACCGATCTCAGTTATGCCCTATGGAAACTAGCAGATATGGTTTATTACAAGATGGGATATCAGGATCCGGTTGGGATTAGAGTAACCCAAAGTGGTGAATGGATTGTTTGTGTTAGTTGACATATCTGAAGAATATTGCAAAGGTGCTAATAGATCTCCTTCTGAGATACCCAGATAGTGCACGCTAAAATAGTACAGCTAGATATGAGTACTACAAAGATAGGCACTGGAAGCTTTGAAGGGATAAATATTACCTTAGTGTGGCTCCCGTCCCTAGTGGAGAAAGAATGTTAGGCAACCCAGAGAGCCGGTAGATAGAGCAAGGGGAGCTAAAAGCAAAAGAATGTCTTGTTCGAGTTTTCAGAATAAAGTGATAGACATAAATGTTAGCAGGAAATAAAAACAGAGATAATGAAGCATTATGAGTAAGATGTGATACATGGATGAAAACGGTAGATCAAAAAGATGACAGTATTACAGAGTCTATAGCCAAGTGAAGGAAAAGACGAGAGGTGACATGCCTTGAGACAACAAAGGAGTATAGGCCATAAGTCATATCCCCATTTTTAGAAATAAGTTCGCGACTCTAACACGATTATCAAAAGGAAAAATTAGACCCCAGAGTCATAAGAAATCAGCATGGACTGATGAATAAGATAAACTAAACATGAACTAGGGACTGATTAATAGTCAATATCATGAGAATTTTAGAGATTGCGTCCCAGCAAAAATAGAATAGAGGATAGAAGAATACCCTTTAAAGGTCATTCAGGAAGACACTTCCCTAAAGCAAGCAAGGTGAGCAAAGTTAAGCTTAAGGGACTGTATGTGCCAGTCACACTAAGTGTCACCCTCGCGTGTGAGGAATTTCGTTATCCTTGGTACAGAAGGATTACCGCGAGGAGAGTAAGGATCATCGATAATGTAAAAAGATGCCAAAGATGAAAAGGTAAAACATCTATACGTAGATCGTCGTAGCTGCAATTATTAGTACTCCCCTAAAGGGGGGAATATGGAGTGATGTGACATTAAGTAAGAATTAAGTGGTTCTAGTAATTATGGAATGGTAAAGGAAGAATGCGATAAAAAAATAAAAAAGGGATGAGATTGCACTTATCCAAAGCCTACATATATGCTACGATTCCAGAATATTATGTAAACACGACGTCAAGGAAAGAAAGTAAGGGTCCCTACCCGAGATATTATTGATAAATAAGGAGCCAATGTGAGAGGTAAGGTAAGACAAAGGAAATAACCCAAGAATGATTACGTGGAATACTGATATGAGAATGGGCCAACGAGTAGTCAGTGGTTGATTCAGAAAAAAAAAGGGGAGGGGGGGGGGGCTAGTTATGGCTAGATAGGAGGATACAGACAAATCAACAGATAATGCAAGATAAACATAGTGAACCCTAACATGAGGCATTCAGCCTCTGCATATATGACATCGTAACCTTGAGAAATATTCAGATAGGAGTTGGGCTAGTTAAAGGTATCATATGAATATTATGGAAATAAAAGAGAGTGTCACTAGGAAGACAGTCAAAATATCAGTTCAGAAGCAACCCTACAAGTACAAGGGCGTGGAGGTAAGAACTACGGATAATTATAGGTGAGTACGAACATCAAGAATTCCATCGGCTATACGATGTAATAAGCCCGCAGCTTTACAAGAGTCAGAAGGTCTTCCCTAAGTACTACAATGAAAGACTAGCTGAGGAAATAAGGAAGAAGACTTCAACCAAAGCATAGTGACCTAAAGAGGAAATGGTTTTGTAACAACAGTCCCACTACAAAATTGTATGTACTCTATAAGAAAGTGGCACCTACCATGGCAAATAAACGGGAAGTAAAATCAGAAGAGATATTTAATATCATATGAGTGGTATGAAATCCAAAATGTGTGGGAACTAAGGTAAGCTAAGTATGCACGCAACAAGGGGGCAGGAAGACCAGGAAAAGTAATTGCTTACATGTAAGGAAAGGTGAGAAGGAACGAAAAGAATTATTCAATCAATGGTCCAGAGTTAGTTACGTTATGAATGCACTTACAATTCAAAAGTATTATCCATGCATCACATATGTTGACAATCATACAGCCATAAAAGACTTCGGTATAAGTTAAAAGAAGGAATTGAGTCTAGGTCATAGACAAAGGATTGAATCATTAGAAGATTGTATCATGGATATTCCATAGCGCCCATGAAAGGATAAAGTAATAACTAATACTATGAGCCGCAGATTGGGAGATAGCATAAGCCTACATAAAGGTTGATCAGAAGGAGGAGGAAACTAAAGAGTTACATCAACGAAGTAAATCAGCAATCTGATTATTAAACCCAGAAAATTATAGACCTCGTGATTGAGAACATTGTAGGATCACTCTTAAATAGCAGAGGTACAAGAGAGATAGTACAGTAGACATATTTTATAACGGCTTTACGATAAAGCCAACTGAAGAGTATCGGCCTCAGAAGAAGTCAGTATGAAGCTCCCACCGGATTGTGTATGTGCCAGAGGTGCAAGTATTATAATAGAGCTTCAAGTTGTGGATGTAAATTATACATATGTGAAAGGGAGGTTATGAAAGAGATAGAAGAATGTGAGGTAATATTTTAAGGTAAGTAAGGTAAAGGTGACAACGTACGAGACACTCAAATGCAGAAGGTTGCAAATAGTCCATAATTCGGACTGAAGACTAGAAGCGCTAGAATTTAGTATCGATAGCGGCGTCATAAGTAGCATACCTTCCAGCCTATGGTTTCTAGGTACCAAGAGGTCTAGTTAAGAGAGTAAAGCAGAGTTAGAGACGATATAATGTCTCGCTTGATATTCCAGAATAATATAAGGAAATATATGGTGAAAGCAAGTTGAAGGAAGGTTGCGAATAACATAAATAGATATGAGTAGGCCACAAGCTAAAGTATGGTAAAGCGATAAGGCTTTAGGAAGACAAGAGTAAGGTTAAGAAAGGGCGAGTGAGAAGGTGATAAGAATGTATAAGTCCTCGGGATTAAGCTCATGAAAACAAGAAGAGCTGATGGTTTCTCTACGTTATAGAAAGTTCAGTATAGCCTAAATGAACTCAAAGGAGTCTGAAACTAATAGCATTTAAAAGAGATGGAATGCTTCCCTGGTAGTAGAATAAGGGTGCAATTGTGATGGTTTAAGGATGATGTTTGGGCCTTCGCTTGAGTAATGATTTGAAATTTTCATGAGTTCTACGGAAATAGAATAACCCCCATAGGATGAATCACATTGGGATGTTATTAAGTACGGTTATAGAAGTATAGTATCACCTCTAGGTGGATCAATCTAATTACTACAGATGTCCCCAATGAGACGCGAGCCCTAGCGGCGGTGTTACATAAAAAAAATCAAGTTAACAGTGGTAGATGATGAATCAACATTAAGGTAAATCAACAATAGATGGATAAAGGTTCAACGGTATGAGATGAGATTAGACCATCAGTCTTAAGGATAAACAACAAGAGTAACCTAGAGTTGGTTGCAGACCTCAGTAACAATAAATTGAAGTAAGAATTATGGTATAGTATGACCTACATAGATGCAGTAAAGTCACACAAATGGATAACCAAGTCTATGAAATAAGATATAGCCATATTCGCAAGTTCTACAAAGTACTGAGTGAAGAACATCAGTACACCTATAAATGCCCAGAGAGGCATCCTATTAAGCCTTGTATATGTTTACAAAGTAAGGCCTAGAGATTGGCTAAAAGCTGGAGGAAAAAGAAGAGAGAAGAGTCGCATAGGCACACGTACAAGGTTAGTATCGTGGAGGCTGCATGATAAAAGGTAGCAACAGTTACGAGATTGGAAGAAATTCGATCGCAAGTCATTGCGTGGGAAAGAGGCCTAAAGGGGGGAATTCCCTGGCCTTTGGATTTATTCACAGAACAACTGCCTAAATGGCAAGGAGAGTATTGAGGTATTCACAAGAGCTATAAGTTATAAAAATGATAAGAGCATCAGTCAACATTCGAGGACGAATGTTCCAAAGGGGGGAATGATGTTACACCCTGCAATATTACATCGATATTACGTCCCGTAGTATTATATTACGATGATGTTATGCCTTGAAGTACTACATTACGATGATGTTACGCTTCGCAGTATTAAATTACGATGATGTTGCACCATGTAGTATTGTACGGTGAATTTGCCGTAAGGTAATTGACATCAGTCCAAGGAAAAGATTATTCGGAGATTATAAGGATTATGCTATTTTAAACAAATGATGAGTAAAATCGTGAAGGTGAGAGGGGAAGCAAGTCAGGGAAAATGAATTTTCATCCATGTTTGACATGTTGGGATAAAATACGGCCCGAGCTAAAATACTCGATATTTATGGACTAGTGCCATACAAGGTACCGCCTGACCATGATAGTAAGGTGTATAAGGTATATGAAAAGTGAGTAGTATTTTAAGTAAGTGGAAATAATTCTTAATTATGTGGGTAACTGGTTAATTATTAGGTAATGGGACATTACCTAGTTAATTAATAATTAGTGGTGGATTAATTAGAAACTTTGGATAAGGACTAAAGCAAGAACGTGGCAGCAAGTTAATTCTTAACCAAATGACTCTTAGTCATTTTGGCGAGGTGGCAAGCAATGTGTTAATAATAAACCACATCATTCTTAATATCTTGAAAACTAAGACTTGTAAAGGTAATGTACAAAAACACTTCATTTTCTCATGTCTTGAATGCAAAGACACTACCAGACGTTAGAATCTTCCTACAAGCTCTCAACATGAATTCTTGCAACCAAAAGCTTTCTATAACTAGTAACACTATCACGTTACTTCATATTTTTGGCAATGTAAGTTCATATGTCTTACAAACCAAATACGTGAATTGCAAAACAATTGATAGCGTACCAAATTTGTGGCTGATCGTGAGCTCTTTATAGAGCAAAACAAATCCGTATACCAAAAATTGATAACGTTGGTTGATTGATTTTGTAAAGCGTGAATTGCAAATTCTAAGAGAATCGGTTCAAGTATGTTAAGGCTATCCCTTCTTTCTTTTGGCATGATCAATACGATACAAACAAAACGAGTAAACGCACAATTTTCATAAATGACTCTATTCATAGAAGTATTAGGGGTGTCTATATTATTGATTCCCCATGTGAATTATTATTATATCTTTTGTTAATGGGTTTCAGAAAAATATGCATTTGATAAAATTTATCCGACAGGCATATAATTTTTATGACATTCCGAGAAAATCTTATTAAGGTATTTCATATGCATTTCATGTATTTATACATGTACATTGACACATGACCAGATGGTGTTATATACGCGTATATTATATGTATATGGGATGGGAAAAGGTTACGACGTTATATACGCACCACCATCTGATCAGCTGGTATACGTTGATGATTTGCCCACAGTGGCCAAAATAATATGATGAGATGCCCTCAGAGGCTTGATGATGTTATGAACACATATACCTATGCATGGTGTGCGTATATGCATGACGTTATAAAAATGAAATAATTCATAGAGCTATGCAGACGTACATGTCGAGTCATTTACTCCATGTTTCTCTCATGTCTATTATTTACTGATTTTCATTCCTTACATACTCAGTACATTATTTGTACTGATGTCCCTTTTGCCCGGGGACGTTGCGTTTCATGCCCGCAGGTCTCGATAGACAGGTCGAGAGTCCTCCAAGTAGGTGATCAGCTCAACAGAAGATGTTGGTACACTCCATTTGTTCCGGAGTTGCTTATGTGGTCAGTATGATTAGGACATGTACTGATTAGTATGGCGGGGCCCTGTCCCAACCTTTATGACATTTATGTACTCTTAGAGGCTTGTAGACATATGTCGTGTACGTGAAAGATTGTACGGCCTTGTCGGCCTATGTTTTGAGTTTATAAATGATGATGTTGGCCTATTAGGACCGTATGTCACGTGTATATGATGATGTAATAAGAACGATATGTTACGTTGGTACTCGGTTGAGTAAGGTACTGGGTGCCCGTCGCTGCCTGTCGGTTTGGGTCGTGACATGAAACATATGAATACATAGACCCTGGATCAAATAGTACCGAAGCATCCCTACCGCACACAGAAATAATACTTGTGATCACGGCATCTGAGGCTACTGCATCTGGTCTAGCTGGAAAGGCATAGAACCTATCTGGAGCACCACCTTACTGACCTCCACCTCTAGGACGGTCCCTACCCACCTTCTCTCCGTCTCTCGGTGGCCGGACGGATGGTACGGCAACTAGTGCGGTAATCATAGGCAGATGACCCTATTTTACTGCCTTGCCCCGAAGCCTGGGGCAGAATCTCCTCACATGACCAAGATCTCCGCATTCGAAACAACCTCTCGGTGCGGAAAATGACTGACATAAGTATGAATTTGGGTACATGAACTCCCACTGGAGGAACCCTGAATAGCCGGTGGACGGTAAGAGCTCTCTGGAATGGCGCTAAAATAGAACAGCACTGGAGCACCCCCAGAAGGTGGCGATGCTGGATATGTGGGACTGCTAAACTGACCCCTCAGAAACTAACCTTTGCCCCCAGACGGAGCATCGCTTAACCCTCCAGAATATCAAAATCGCTTGTCCCTCGGCGTCTGCTCTCAGTCCTGCTGACGAATACCCTCGATCCTCTTAGGTATCTCCACAACCTGCTCGTAAGGAGTCCTTATCTCAACCTTTCGGGCCATAGTGACCTGGATACCATAGTGCAAACCCGCAATAAACCTCCGCACTCTCTCTACATCGGTGGGGAGTATCATAAGTGTATGGCCGGACAACTTAGAGAATCTCGCCTCATAGTTAATCACAGACATCTGTCCCTGTTGGAGCCACTTGAACTGACCCCGTAACTCTTCCCCCTGAGAGGGTGGGATATATCTCTCTAGAAAGACACGTGTGAACTGGTCCCAACTCAAAGGAGGAGAACCTGCTGGTCTGATGAGAAGATAGGACTGCCACCATCTATGGGCCCTGCCCTCCAGCTGAAAGGTGGTAAAGTCCACCCCGTGGGACTCCAATGTCCTCATGTTGTGCAGTCTATCCCTTCAAAAATCAATAAAGTCATGGGGGTCCTCATGTCGCTCACCTCTAAAGGTAGGAGGATGTAGCTTGGTCCATCTATCTAATAGCTTATGCAGCTCGCTCGTTGCGGCTGGTCTAGGTTCTGGTATAGCCGCTGCAATAGGCTGAGCTCCGCCCATGGGTAGTGCATCCAAAGTCTGATATACGACAGTTGCATGCCCTAGAGTCTGAGCGGTAAGGGTCTGTGCTCCCCCTCCCACCTGAGATATGGCTGGGTCTGCTGGAAATAAACTAGCATGCATCATAGAATCCATAAACCGCAGCATATGACCTATGACCTCCTGGAATCCTGGTGCGGACATGAAATCCATTGGGACCGGCTCTGCTGCAGGTACCTTGCCCTGCTCCTCAATGACAGGATCCTCCACTTGATCCACCGGTGGCATAACTAGAACAACTCTAGGATTCCCTCATCCTCTAGCATGAGCTGGATCCCTCCCTCGGCCTCTAGCAATAGGGGGAGAAGCTCCTCCACGGTCGGGTACATCTGCCACGCGAGTTCTCACCATCTGTGAGAGAATAAGAGAAAGATACTTAGCACAACATCAACTGTATGATAGGCGATGAAGAAAGAGAAGTTTTATAACACTCTATAGCCTCTCGAAGATAAGTACGGACGTCTCCGCACCAATCCGCAAGACTCTATTAGGCCTGCACATGACTTGTGAGACCCAATTTCCCCTATAGACCGTAATGGTGCCCACATCGCCGCTAGGCAAGCCAACGGTGAACTAGTCATGTATTTGTTCTTTTTAATAATTTCAAAGTAGTTGAAATTAATTTATTAAGTATATAAGTAGTGAAAAATTATAGTAATATATAGTGAAATAAATACTCAAACCACAAAGTGTCTACTAGAATACACCCAAAACCCGTTGTCACAAGTGTATGAGAAACTAGCAGAATATACAAAAACCGCCTATATTACTGTCTGGAATAAGATAGATAAAAAATAAATACAAAAGAGAGATTGCAAGTGTTGCAGAACGGACGTAAAGAGCAGCTCACCGCTATGCCTCGGGGTAATGGGGGTATGCGCCTAAATGACTGCCAGATGCACCTGCCTCAGATCCTGCACGATTAGTGCAGAAGTGTAGCATGAGTACATAAATAACATGTACCCAGTAAGTATCTAGTCTAGCCTCGAAAACGTAGTGACAAGGGGTCGACATTGACACTTACTATGGGACAATAAATAAAGTACAGAAATTCTAAATAGGCATGGAATACATCAATAATAATAACACAATAACAAACAGTAAATAAGTGATTCTTTAACTAGACGCCAATTTAAAAATCTCCAATTAGCACATACTAACTTCAACAAATACGGCCATCAGGTAAACTATATTTTCTCAAGTCATGAAAGTAAAATCAAGTGTAATCGGATTCCGAGCATATCACGCACGATTTATGCTGAGGTCGTACGGTCCGATCCAGAATAATGTGTATACCGTTGAGGATCGACCGACACGAACCATAGATGCATCTATTATACTGACGAGGTATTTGACCCACTCCAAAAGAAGAGAGAATACTCTACGGACATCCGATTTAAAGGTTATCACAAGACTAATACACAAGAAGGCACAATTTCTTTTAACGGCCAAATAACTCGCCAAAACTCAAAATAAGTGAAGTCTGGTCTTTACGAATCCTTTATCAAGTCTCAATATAATTTAAGCACTTAAATTAACAAGCAGATTGCAAACAACATAAGTATTTCATTATAGGGTCCTAAAACTACCTGGACGTAAGCATGATTTGTAGCTACGCACGGACTGTCGTCACTTCGTGCGTACGTAGCACACACAATTAGAAGAAGATAGTAATTTAAAATACCTATGGGGTAAATTTCCTCTTACAAGGTTAGGCAAGAGACTTATCTCGTCCCAAAGCTCACTTTCCAGCCCACAAATTCACTCTAAAGCCTCAAGTTGGTGCCGAACAATCCGAAGCTAGCCAAATATTATATAAATCAATCAATATATACTCAAAAATTCATAATTTAGCTCCTAGAGTAATTACCCAACCCACATTAGAAGATTCCTAAAATTTACCCTCCCTCCCGGGCCCACGTGCCAGGATTTCAAAAATTATCTAAGATAAATGTTACCCATAACCTCATGAACCCAAATATATAAATTCTACTAAATTCCATAATCATTTTCGTTGTCAAATCCCATTTTTATCAAAACCTATGTTTCTCAAATAAACCCATAATTTCTACAATTTAAATGTTAAGAATCTACCCAAAATCCACGTATAAAACTCACATTAAGTAGGAATTACTTACCTCACGATGATAGGCGAAAAAACCCTCTCCAAGATCTCCAAAGTCGACCTCCCTAAGTGAAAATAGGGGAAAGAGTCCAAGTCCGAATTAAATGCACCTCACTGCCTCCAGCGATTTCGCACTTGCGGCAGCTTCGCCGCTTCTGCGAGGCCGCTCTTGCGGTCAACTGTCCGCTTCTGTGGAACACACATGATCCAGGACTGATCGCACCTGCTGGAAAGCTCCACCTCTGCGAGCCCGCTTTTGCAGCTCGCCTCACGCACCTGCGACCATGCGATGCTGCCTCCCTCTGCATATGTGGTCCCTCCATCGTATAAGTGAGTCCCATTCTGCGGAAGAAGCGTCGTTTATGTGGACATTGGCCAGCCCACTCGCAGCCACTCCTCTACTCGTTGGCTCACACCTATGGCAATTTTCTCGCAGGTTCGAACGTACCAGAACCCCTACTGCTTCAGCAATTATTCCAAGTCCAAACATGTTCCGCACATCGTCCAAATAGCACCCGAGGCCCCCCAGGCCTCGCCCAAACATACCAACAAGTTCATAAACATAAAACAGACTCTCTCAAACCCTCAGAATGCGTAAAACAATATCAAAACTAAGATTCTCACCCCAAAACTAAATCGAATCAACTTATGAACTTCAAGTTCTTTCAACTTACTTTGAACGCGCCGAATCATACTTAAACTACTCGGAATGACACCAAATTTTACGTGCAAGTCATAAATCATCATAAGGAACTATTCCCAGGCTCGAAATCCCAAACGGCCCTCGATAACACCAAAACCTACTCCAAACCAAACTTAAAGAACTTGAAAACCTTCAATGCGCCAACTTTCAATATTAAGCGCTGAAACGCTCCCGGGTCATCCGAAAGCCCATCCGAGCATACGCCCAAGTCCAAAATCATCATAAAAACCTATTGGGACTGTCAAATCTTGGTTCCGAGTTCGTTTACTCAAAATGTTGACTCAAATCAAACTTAACCATATTAAGCCATTATTAAGGAACTAAGTATTTCGATTTTAACCTAAACCCTTCTAAACCCAAACTAACTATCCCCGCAAGTTATAAAATAGTAAAAGCACATACGGGGAGACTTAATTAGGGTAATGGAGATCTAGAAAGCAAAATGATCGGTCAGGTCGTTATAGTTCAATTGCAGGTTTTTAATGGAATAAATTGTGATTAATTATAGTAGAATTTAATTCGTCCAAAAATTTTGATTTAATACTATAATTGGTGCCCTCTAATTATTTTTGTGGTCATTATTTTTGTAATCCCTGCTATACCTAGGAAAACATTAACAGATTGGGAATAGTTACCGGGAGAAAAGCTCTTTGTTTGAGTTAGACTAGGATTCTACTACACTAGCAGAATCCTACATGATTTTTGGCCTGCTTTTGGCTTAATTTCGGGTTTACAAATAAAAGAGTAGTTTCACCTTATAACTCACTCTTCAGAGTAGTAATATTTGCCCATACAAATATTTTCATCCAAGGCTTACTAGGAGTATAGCAGAAGACTATAGTCCTGGATTCTTGCTCAGTGAATGATTTGTGCAACAATTTTGAGAGTTTAGTGCATCTAACCTCTGTAATTAAATTATTGTCTAGATTACATGTATGTGATAGCTGAGTTTTGCTTGCTTCCGTTGCGCATTTTCTAACAATTGGTATCAGACGTCGTCTTACATCTAACTAGATAATGTCATACGCATGAATAGAGTAACCATAAAACATGGTGTTCAATTATACATGTTTTTTGTGTTTATTCTATGAAAAAGTGTTGTTTTCTCGAAAATCGGGACAGTTATCAGTAATATTTTGAGTTCTGAAATCATAGATTAACATAAAGAAGTATGATATGTGATATGAACGAGTCAAAATATTCATAACCCTAAAAACACTAAAAATCGGTTTTTGCTAATTGGTCATGGTTTTGGATTCTGATTTTCTGTCGAACTCCGATTGACCTTAAATTTGGTAGGTTCACCGAAAATGACCCAATGAGCAATATCCATGAGCTTTTCTCATGACGTACGTCATTTTTCGGGCATTCAGGGTTGTTTAGATGGGGTTTTGGCCATTTTTCTATTTTCTGGAAAAAAAAAAGTGGTGGTAGGGTTCAATCCCTATGGTTTACATTCATGTTTTACAGTGATATAATAAGTTTATATATTGACATAGGTCTTCTTTCACATCGAATAGATTCATTATGGATAATTAATGTGATTTTGTCTCTAGTTATTTGATAATTTGTGTTAACTCTCCAGCTGAGTTACATGTTGATTCAATGAAACTAAGGTTTATAAAAGTGATATTTACCAATATTAAATTGATATTTTACTCTCCATCTGAGTTGGTCCTGTTTTAATTTATGGGGTGAATATCTGACTAACTTCATATATTTTGCATGAATAGTAAAATTTTCCTATCGAATCTAGTTGTTCAATGAGCATAGTTATGTGTAATATGTTGTTTTGAATTTTAATATTCTTATTGCATAACTAATGATCTATATAATGTGAATATCTCTCAGATTAACCATTGTCGTGCCCTGTTTTTACGCGAAAGCGAGTTTCGATATGTGACAACTCTTTTAAATGAGGTATTAAAATAGAAGAGTCGCCACCTAACGATTTTAAGGTGCGTTAGAGCACCTATTTGCAAATAACTTTGTTTGACTAGTCAACATCACCAAAGATCGGGTAAGAGCTCGAATTACCTCAAAGAGAAGGTGTTAGGCACTCTTCGAGGTCCACAACTGTGAGTCCCGACCGAAATTTACACTATATGGATTAGAAAATTAAGCTAGGTGATCATATAAGGGAAGAAAGATGTAGAAGTTGAAGGCTCTATTATATAACACATAAGAATTACGCTATATAAATGATCGATACAAATCTTAAAGATTACAAGGGTACAACTGCACTGGTCTATATTAAATGACTAAGTATGGACAACTAGCATATAAAGGAACGGGGACTAAATTTTTTAGCCTAAATGATCTCCACGTGCAACATAAATAATACTTCGCAACTCCCTTAAGGTAGGGGTTGCTCATATTATTCAGCGGGCACAAACTATCATCTCCTTCTACCGATTACTATGTTAAAGTTGTTACTTAAAGGAACTCCAATTCAATTCTAAGTTGTATCCTATGCGTGCATTACCCGTCCCATGCCTATGGTCCAGGAGGATTTGGACCTACTATTTGGGTAGTTCTAGACTTTACTTAAGGTGCTCAAAATGATAAAATTAGGCGACATTCAAAACAGGTAAGACTGCACATAATAGCAATGAAAGGCTCAAGTTAGCCTCCACACATAAGCACAAAAAGCACGCGATCAGATTTCTATTTATGCAGTAGACAGTTTCAGAATTAAGACATGTTTGAGTTGTTAAATCCTATAGGCATGGTTCCTATGTGATTTTAATCAATATCATCAAGGCAGTGTTGTAGCATATAGGCAGATTAAAGCATTGCATGTCCTATAAGCATGATTTCTAATTGTTTAGGAAATGAGGCAGTGAAGCGATCTGAACTACCAGATTACTAGTGCTGATTTTATAAGGGTGCTTCTAAAACAGATGACAGTGTTCTATGGACGTGATTTCTAATAGTTGAAACGGATTTTATATATTTTATCCCTACAGGCATGTCATTTAAGTGTGGTAACGCGATGAAATAACAAAGCAATTGATTAATTGATTAGAATCCTCTGGTCATGATTTCTAAAGGAGCAGCGTGCTAAGAGCAATAGAAATAATTGATTGATTGATTAATTGAAACTCTATAGACATGGTATCTAGATGGACAATAACAAAATATGTGTTATTTATTCTATAGGCATGTTGTCTAAGTATGCACAACAGTAAACCTAGAAACATGTATAGCAAATACTTAAATATGCTTTAGACACGTTGAATGAAGTGTGTGCGCAATTCCTTTAGGCATGATTTCTATTACTGTGCAACACATTGAAAGAAATAACATAAAAGGCATGATGAACACAATAGAAAATATAATGCATACACCATATAGGCATGTTTTCTACCCATTCATGCAAGTATTAGAATACCCCAACCCCTTTTCAATAGTTTCCCCATTATACGTTATTACAAGTTATTACAGCCCGAATGGAATAATACAAACCAAATATGAATAGTTATAGAAGGAGACAACTATAGGCCCAACGATAGCCTCAGTACAAAATAACCCAGTATTTTTCTAGGCCTTCGACAGCTCCCTTTCATATGACCAGTAGACTCAAATCCCCATCTCATAAGACCAGTATAGTAAGTCTGAATCCAACAGCTAAACCCAACATCACATAGAACTAAACACCAAGCCCAAATGAATGACTCACACATGATCACACAAGCAACCGACTATATGTTGAATTAATTAAATAGAGCAGGAAGTCCATACACTTAGTTCTTAGGACTGTAAAGCTAATTATCACTAAGACACATAAACATATTCATGTGGCAGGCTGGCAGAACACATATAAGGCAAGTTCATGCTTGCATTTTAAAGATTTAGGGGACATGATTGATCATCATAGGATAGCAGACTCTTTCCAAAGAAGTTTCAAATACTAACAAGGTCCAAAAATAGCTTAAGACAATTTTCAAGCAGGTGATCTAATTGTGAAAGTTAAAGGATCAACAGAGAACAACCTTAATAGAGTAGTTTTAACATAAGGACTGACAATATAGGTTCATGGTCGAGTAATTACTTAATAGGAGAAAGTTGTCATACTGAACATTAATCAAAGTATAGAGACAATATCAAACTTCAACAGTAAAAGAAAACAAGCATCAAATCTAATATTATTTGGCCATGTGTGGTGAAAGAATGTCAGTTGTAAGATTTATCCCTAAGGTCTTAACTGGTACTAAGGAATGAACGATTGAGCAAGTTAGCAAATACATAATAGGTTCACAAATACATAATAGCAGGTCCTCGTGAATAGCATGATCAGAAAAGTAACAAGATAAGCATGGACTTCCTAGGCTTGAGTTTGGTCGACATAACAATCCAGGACAGGGCAGGGAAAGCAAACAACAAACATCAGCATACTCATAGTAGACTAAACAGGTTTAGTAGAGCCAGAACTCTCAAAAGTCAAGGGCACATTAAGGACTAGATTGCCACATAAAGGCTGGAAATTGCATTTCATCTTATAGACTATAAGTAGTATTAAACAACATAGGATTGAACTAAACATGGACACACATTAAAGCTCATAATTGGCTGACATCACAATTAGGAATTGGTCATTTAAAGCGTTAGAACACATGAGTTGGTCTATCGTAAGGATGCAAAACAAAGTAGGGACAAATTCAAGGAGAATAACAGGTCAAATGCATTCGAACACACATTAGGGCAAACATGCTTGAGAGAGCCAGAGTTAGAATTAAAAATTAGGCAAGTTCAGATGCTAGGAAGTATGGAGCTTCAAGAATAACATAAAAAACAGACAAAAATACAAGTAATAACATGTTAATTCACAAAAGCTTCAAGGATATAGACATTCAAAATAAGAAATCAAGTGATAAGAATGAAATTGCTAGAGCTAAAGGTACTTACCAGTTACTGATTGACAAGCAAGAAGACAAAAGAACAATTCAGCAATATCTCGAATATCAGTAGCAAGATGAACAGTAGAACCCAAAATATCAGTGCGTCGGAATTCCCAAGGGCATCAGATAAACCTTGGGCAGTGCTCGCACTGAGAGAGGTTGAATAATCAAATTCTGGTGGCCTTGGCTTTCAACCGGCAGAGAGCTCAAGTTTCAGAATAATATAGGACGAGGGAGACAAACAGTAGAAACCAAAATATCAGTGCGTCAGAGTTCCCAAGGGCTTCGGATAAACCTCGGACAGTACTCGCACTGAGAGAGGTCGAATAATCGAATTCTGGTGGCCTTGGCTTTCAACCGAAAGAGAGCTCAAGTTTCAGAATAATAGGATGAGTGAGAATAAGAATACAATGATTAAGGTCTGTCTTAGGGAGATTTGGGTAAGGGTTTATATAGTGGTTGAAATTGAACGAACAAATATAGAAGACAATCAATTAAACACAAAATAAGAAAATGCAATCAATGAAGAAACAGTAAAAGAAGAATCGGAATCCAAACCCTTGTTGGAATCGAACTCAGAGCAAATCGTTTACAAGCCCCAATCACGACGGAATCAACGGAGATATACTATATACAAGAGAGATTTTTCTCTTCTTCTCCAGTGTATAGAACCACAAACGTACCCAGAACCATAGAATCAAAGCCAGATTTATGAGAATCGAGCTTTCCATAAGTGCCATGGTAACAAAAGTTACCATAAATGAGTGATAGTAGTAGGAAAGGTAAGTATAACCCGCGTATAAGGAAATAATAAGAAAGGATCTCCATGGTCGGCTAGGGTTTAGGGTGGAGAGATGAGAGAATGCAGAGGCGGGTGGGTGGGTAAATGTCTCTAGGGTTCGGGTTAGGGACATATAAGGAAATGGGAAGGGCTATTGTGGGCCGTTGATCATTTGAAATCAACGCTCAAGATCAGAAGAGGAACGGGGCGGGTCGTTTAAAGGGGTCGTGACTGGGTTGATCATATGGGTTGTTTGGTTTGGGATAGAGTTATTGGACCAAGGGTTTTGGGGTATTTGGGCTGCCTATTGGGTTCGAAAATTGGCTTGGGGATTGGGCTGGATTTTAAATATATGAAATTAAGGGAAAATAATTTAATAGAATAGTTAAATAAAAAAATAATATTTATGCCACTTAACATTTTAAAATAATAGATGCAGGTTATAAAAATATAATAAATTATTTTGACTCTGAATAAAATGACAAAGTGCAATTAATTGTAAAGTACAAGCTATTGTTGCAAAAAATACGTAAATAATTCATAAAATGCAGATGTAATTATATAAAATGAACTAAAATATTATAAGGCATATATGTAGGTGTAAACAATAAATTTGGATGATTACGTCATCACAAAATAATTTAAAATAGTAATTAATAAATATTTGAGTAACTTAAAAGCAAGAAAACAAATTTAAAAGCCTTAAAAATTATGCAAAATTACAGAAAGTACTTATATGACTCTTGTAAATTGATGATGATGCAGGAATGATATTTTAAAAATATATACGAAAATTTTAAAAATATGAGGGTAAAATTGGTTATCAACAACCATGTCTTCATTCAACCCACTTACTTTGATTTCTAAGCCGAGAGGCTCTAAGAAAAAGAAGAATGTGTAGGCATACAAAATTTATTGGATTTAAATTCAATAAAATAATTTGGACTATATATTAAATATGTTAGTCCAACTAAGTACTATGGACTAATATAATTAGATTAATTATATAAGTCCAAATATATATGGATTAAATAAAAAATGTCTTAATCCATTGGGCTAGCCCATTTAGTTGGGCTACAGATGATGAGCCCACTTCGTTAAGCCCAAGATGCCATCTTCCTAGAGGCCCCATTTGGTATCACGTGTCAAATGACGTGGCACGTCAAGTCAAATAGAAGAGCCAATAGGATCATGCCACGTGTCAAAATGACAAGGCATGCCAAGTCAAATTGAAAGTGCCACGCCCCAAAACCGAGGAGCGCGACCGGCGCTCAACTTAGAGAACCCGGTCGAGCAAGCCTGTTAGATTTTCTTCTACCCAAACTCATCCATGAATAAAGAGGAGATATACTCCATTAATCAACACTGAAAAGATTTCATTAATAACTTTCATTTCATTCCCATTAGAAGCTTCATTCATAATTTTCAAAACATTACGAGTTAATAGAATTAATGAAAAACATGATTTTCAATTATCAACATTTCTAGTTCAATTCCCAACATCAACCATAACCTACAACCTGTCTACGGAGCCTCTAAGTACAATAAAAGAGTAATATGGAAATGCCGACAATAAGGCCCCCACTATACCCCAAAACACAGTACATGAGAAAACAAATACATGACCCCGAAATGAAGTGGGGCTCACCAAATCAGCTGAAAAAAAGGTGTACTGCTATTACTGATCAATGTCTCCTGCTGTGGAACCACCTGCATCCATTTAAAGATGCAGCGCCCCCGGCAAAAGGGACATTAGTATTGTCAAATAGCACTAGTATGCATAGCTAAAAATCCTCTTTCAAAATAGAATGCCCACATAAGAAAAGGCAACACATAGAAACAGCAAGTCATAATCAACAATATCCATATGTTCAGTTAAAACATAATAATTTTCAAAATATAAACTTCATATATAATTTTGGTTGGGAGATCATTAGCACCGATATACCACCGTCTTTGTTAGCACGGAGTCCGATCATGCCCGATCGGCAAGGCCATCTCCCCACGAACAATGTGGTTTGACAATGATGCGAAAGAAAGTTGTTACCAAGAGTAGTACCACCATATGCGCAATATGGCATCCGATCTCCACCCGATCAGCTAGGCCGTCTTCCCACATATGCCGTGTGGGTTGAATTTTCCATTCCACAATTATTACCAGTTCATCCCAATTAAGGGGAATAATATCACAATTTCATCCCAAATAAGGGGAATAACAAAAATTCACCCCTACACCGGCACGTGTAGTTTCAGGTGTGGGCCTTATGACCCACCCTTCCTCGGTTTTACTAATGATACTCCCAAAAATATTTTATTTTTGATTTTCACACAGAGGTAAGATAATTACAATTGTACTCACCTCAACATCTTTCACATTGTATAAATTCTCATTAGTATTTCTAGTCATTCATAACGACAATATTTCCTTGGCTCATTTGGCCATTCACAAGATTCTTTATTCCTGGCACGATAGCCGAATTTCATATTCCACACTTTCACCTCTTTCAATTTCAAATATCACCATCAAGTATCAACATATAGGATATTTCAGAAATCATATACTTCAAATCCATTTGAAATGGGAACTTCAAACACAAATGGTTTCTTCCCAAAGAATGAGGCATACCAACCAACAATAGAAACACACATGAAAAATCATAAACAATCAATACACCATTTACTCTTGCAATACTCTTCTCCAGAAATGATAATGTATAATTTCAACACATGAGTATATAGAACTCGAATAACACTGGATATATTTATAAAGTAAAGCATTAGTCAAAGCAGCCACTAATGGGCATGAATTCAGTACAAAAGCTATTAGGCAAATTCTATTTTTCCAAATCACTTTTAACACAGTTGAGTCGAGGCTCATTTCATATTCTTTATCGCATTCTATCAAATCATTTGCACTACTAGCCACAGTCATAACTTAAATTCTTGGCACGTTGGCCACACTCTATATCCCCAGTTCACTTATTTCATTTCCAACCACCTTTATAGGTTATCAACGATAAGACATTTCCAATCAAGACTTTAGGCACACATATGAGCAATTATGAGTCTTAAGATTATTGATATTTTCTCACACAATTTGACATACTAGATTTCATTTGAAATATGATTCAAAGGCACAACATTTTAATACGCAACCCATACTTTGAAACTTACGTGAACATTATGGAATTCAATTCCAAGAGAGAAAGTTTAGCCAACATGCCTCAAATTCTTCCCTTAATGATACTACAACGATACACTACACTAATCAACTTCAATCTACAATAACAACATCCAATGAAACCAATATTAGTAACAAATCCCATAGGTTCATTGTATTCATAAATTTCATCGCCAAGATTACCATTCACCTTCTCTCTTATTTTCTCAAAAGTACTATTCATGCCATGAACTATAGTTTTATAATCCAATCTTTCAACCATTAAAACTTGTAACAATTGCTTCAAATACTTCTAACTACTCATAATAAATGAGTTTGAAGCATTGGAATTACCTCTAGTAGATCAATCTTGAAAAATCACAACTTTGGTGATTTTTGTGTTCTTGAGGATTTGATGATGAAATCTTGTATTTGGATGTAAGAATGATGTTAGAACTCATGTACATTGAGTGATAATCAACCCAAAACAACATTAACAACTTACCCTGGTTAATTGGACTTGACTTGAGCTCAAAATCGCCCTTTCACTTCAAGAACCCTAACCCCCAAATACACAAAATACCCTCTTTACCCGACCTTGTATTTATAGGCCCAGATTTCTGGGTTTCGGATGCGACCCTGGATGTCTCGCATCCCCAATTCACTCCTCTTTGAAGGTCGGATGTGGACCTGGACGCTATGGCAGCACTTCACTGCCAGCCTCTCTTTCGGACGCGGCCTCAGATGCTTCGTATCCGCAGGCTCCTCCGCCAGCCTTTGGTAATTTGATCATAACTTCTTGTAGGAATGTCCAAATGACAAACGGTTTGAAGCGTTAGAAACTAGACTCAAAGAACTTTAATATGGTAGGTCATAAATCACCTAACTCCTTACATATATATAGATATGACCGTCCAAAGTTTGGTCTTGTGCGTACTCATTTGGAACTTTAGTCTATCATGAAATTTCCAACTTGACTTGGACTTAGGGCTCTCCCTAGACCCTACATAACTTATAATATGACTCATACACTTATTATCATATCCAATTGATATCCATTCCATTAATAGACCTCGTCTTCACATAAAATAATATAATTAGCGCACATCGACTTTCTTAATAGCGCTTAAATACTTCAAAATTTTCCGGAGTGTTACAGAAAGGCCAATGAAAATGTGCCACATATGCAAGTGACATGTTCCGGCCAATCAAATACGGCCTTGTCACTCTTCAATCTGATTGGTCGAAAAGAGTTTGTTCTCATCATAACTCTTCCCTCCCATAGCTATAAATAGGGGTCTTCATAACTCAGAAAGGGACCAGAAGTTATAACAAAAAGCAAGAGAGAGCTCGTGGATCAAACGCTACAGATTTCTCTAAAAGCTACAAGCATCTAAGTGTTCTAAGGATTGAAAGATCAAGACGGAGATTCAAGAACAAGCTGCGAGCCCTTGGACTAAAATACGTCAAGATCAATATTAGGCCTCAAGCACTTGGATTAAAATAAAATAAAATTCAAGATTAAGCTCAAGGCTCTTTTATTTACTGTTGAAAAGAAGAATCAGAGGATTCATAAAGATTATAACAATCATATTGTTTGAAATAAAATACTACAATTGTTGTAATATTTTTCAGTCCTGATTTTATTTTCTTGACGCAATTTATTGTCTATAGAAGGCTCACAAGGTTTTGGCACCTGGAGGTGCGGCTGCTGGTGTGAAAAATCCCAAAGGAAAGTGTTATCACTGCAAGCAACCTGGGCATCACAAAAAGCAATGCCCTGCCTATCTAGCAAAGTTGAATAAGCAAGATAAATCAAATTTAAATGTCGTTGAAACTTGTTTAGCGGCTATCTCTACCATATTTTGATGTGTAGATTAAGGAGCCACTAATCATATATGCACTACTTTACAGAGGTTTTAGGAAATGCATCGGTTAAGTGAGAAGGAAGTTTTCGTTTTTCAAGCCAATGGAGAGCCAACACCAGCTTTAGCATTAGGAGATATTAGAGTTTTCTTTAGTAGTGATAGAGTTTTAGTTTTAAAAAATGTCCTATATGCACATTCCATTAGAAGGAATTTGATTTCGGTTTCGAAAATAATAGATGTTGGTTATAATATTTATTTTGCTAATAACTCTATTGTTATTAAGTTTAATAAACGTTTTATCTACACTGCCGCTAGAGTACATGACCTTTTTATTATTTATGTATCTCATCGTATGCTACAACTAAAAGAATTAAATAATATTAATCTGCCACATAAAAGAAAATATATTTCTCAATTGAGTCAAACTTATTTGTGGCACTTACGTCTGGGCCATATAAATCAAAATAGGATTTCAAGGTTGGCTTTAGATGGACCTTTGGGTTTATTAAAAATATAGGCACTAACAACATGTGAATCCTGTTTAGAAGGAAAAATGACCAAGAGACATTTTCCCCAAAAGAAAATAGAGTCAGTGATAAGTTAGAATTAATTCATTCTGATTTTTATGGTCCTCTGATATATAAGAAGGAGGTGGTTTTGAGTACTTTATGACTTTCACGGGTGATTACTCAAAATATGGATACATTTATCTATTGCGCCGTAAGTCTGAATAGTTTGAGAAATTTAAAGAATTTAAGACGGAAACGGTGAAACGACATGATAAACATATCAAATCATTGCGATCTGATCGTGGTGGTGAATACCTTTCCGCATAATTCATTAAATACTTATCAGAATGAGGAATTATATCTCAATTACCTACCCCAGGAATACCACAACAAAGGTGTGGCAGAAAGAAGAAATATGACCCTTATAAAAATGATTAGATCAATGTTAAGTTATTCCGATTTGCCTTCTTCCTTTTGGGGATATGCTTTAGAAACAACAAATTATATTCTGAATTTGGTTCCTTCAAAGTCAGTATCTTCAACCCTAGCAGAATTATGGACTGGGCGCAAGCCTAGTTTGTGGCACATTCAGGTTTGGGGTTGTCCAGCACATATGTTGAAAGGGAAAGCAGATAAATTGGAATCGAGGATAGAAGTGCGCATATTTATTGGATATCCAAAGGGAACGAAAGTAGGTTTATTTTATTGTACCAAATAAAGAAGGTAATTGTTGCGACAAATGCCAGATTTTTAGAAGAGGACTATTTGATGAACTATATTCCTAGAAGTAAACTAGTTTTATAGGAATTAAGCAATAGAGTAACTAATGACTCATCTCAGGAACATATTTTGGAAGCCAGTATTGACATATCACTGCATTATCGTAGTGGGAGAAATGGTTTCATTAAAAGTGACAATATGTTATGCTATGAACTAGACATGATATTTGCTTTGCTATTGGCATGGTTAGCAGATTTCAGTCTAATCCTGGACGAGAACACTGGACTACCATTAAACATGTAATCAAGTACCTGAAAAGTACTAGGGATTATATGTTGGTTTATCACTCAAGTGATCTTGCACCCGTTAGTTAAACTGATTCAGATTTCCAGTCAGATAGAGATTCCAGAAAATCTACCTCGGGATATATTTTTACCTTGAGAGGTGGAGCCATAAGTTTGAGGAGTATCAAGCAATCATGTGTTGCTGATTCCACCATGGAAGCCAAATATGTTACTGCCTCTGAGGCAGCTAAAGAGGTTGTTTGGCTCGAAAACTTTCTCAAAGAGCTTAATGTAGTTCCTTCGGTCCAAACACCAATTGTGCTTTATTGTGACAATAGTTGTGCAGTTGAAAACTCGAAGGAACCGCGAAGCTATAAAAGGAGTAAGCATATTGAGCGTAAATATCAATATAATTCGGGACATAACTCGGAGAGGTGATGTAAAAGTGTTAAAAATAGCGTCAATGAACAATTTGGCTGACTTGTTTACAAAGAGCTTGCCACAAAAGACTTTTGACAAGCATGTAGAAGGAATGGGTATTAGAGTTGTAGACGCATGGTTATGAGTCTAAGTGAAAAATTATTGGGATATTCTATTAACCATGCGGTTTAGCTATAGTATTATGTTCTATTCTTTATAAAATAATTATTTATTTAATTTATTCAATTCAATAAAATATTATTTTAAATATATTATTTGTACATGTGTGCTCTCTAATTATGTAGTTGACGATTTAGTGTATGGAGTTTTAACTCATGCACATAAGATTAAATTATCGGTTCTCATAATTAATAAATTATGTTCACAATCGAAGGTATTGTTGGGAAAAATATCTTGATGATTGTAGCACAAGATTAAAGTATAATTTATCTTGATTATGGAAGTGATTTTACTCCAATTTCTTATGCTAGTATACGTAGCGTATATTGAAGGGACCAAGTAGAGAAAAGATGTTTTTGTACTGAATACATAAAACATTCTCTCCGATTCATTAAATAAGCTTATACTCCTAATCTTGATATAGTTGTTATGATCAATGTGATTTATTTATTATTTTAATTTATCAAAAGGTACAACTCTATTTTGAGTTAGTGTATGTCTAATAGATTGGACAATAACGAATGACATTTGTGAAATAATAATTAATTGATAGAATTCATGACTCGGCCTTGAGTTTGATAATACCCCATTATGTAAGCTTATAAGTTTTCATGTGAAAATCCGACTGTGGATTTTGTATCTGTCACATGAAATAGTTTAAGCGAAATTATAAAGGATTTAATTAGTTGGTTAAATTAAATTGTTAGTGATTTAGTTTAATTAACTGGTATTTATAATCTTAACTCGGGGAGTTAAAATAAGAGTTGGTGAATTTCAAAATTCATATTGAGGAGTTCAATTGCAGTTTTTAGTTGAATAAACTGTAAAAAAAGTGACTTTTCAGCAGCAATAGCTTTTAAGCCAAAAAATAATAAGTTGGGGTTGCCTAGCTTATTGTTTTTGCCTTGTTTTAAGCACTTTATAGCTTTGGCAAACACTGAAAAAAAACTAAAAAGAGCTTAAAAGCTAAATTGACCAGCTTAAAAGCCAATCCAAACACCCTCTTAATTCGTCCAAAAATTTTAAATTAATACTATAATTGGTAGCCTCTTATTATTTCTGTGATCTCTACTATACCTAGTAAAACCTTAACATATTTGGAAAGAAAGTTACTTAGGAGAAAAATTCTCTGTTTGAGTTGGACTAGGATTCTACTGCACTAGCAGAATCCTACACGATTTTTGGCTTAATTTTGGGTCTACAAGTAGAAGACTAGGAGGCCGTTTGGATTAGCTGATATGAAGTAGTTGATAAGCATTAGGTGCTGAAAAGTACTTTTTAAGTGTTGAAACTGATTTAATAAATAAGCAGTTATGTGTTTGGATACAAGTGCTGAAATTAATAATAAGCTGCTGTAGTATTTGATAAAAAAAGTGCTGATAAGCTCTTTTTCTGTTAAAATAACTTAAATAACCTTAGAAGCGTTTATACTTTTAAGAGCGTAATTTCTTCAAAATTTTAGATTCCAAATCGATCCAAATACAAAATATTCTATTTGTCATTTTATTTTAAATACAACTGTGCTTAGATAAGATAACTTTTATGATAAATATTATTTATTTTATGATAAGCATATAATCATAAGTTATAATAATTAATAAATTGATAAAAGTTTCTCAGTAAAAAATAAACCTAAATAGAACAAAATATTTGAAGAGAAACAAACACTGTCTTTATCACCACAACATTTAGAAAGCAGCACACCAAAAATTTGATATGTCCTCATTTATTACATACAGTTCAAAGATTAATATACAATCACATAGATATAAATATGCAAAGGAATAGAGAATTTGCTTATCTTAAATAGTCAATGGGCATTGCAGACTTGAAGAGGCGGGGGAGGGGGAGGGGGGGTTAGGTTGAAATAGTACTTGAAGTAGTGAGTATCGATGTAAGAGTTTTGTTCTAGAAAAGAATATTTTAAGGATAAAATAATAAAAATTTTGGTCAAACTTAAAGTGCTTATAAGCTAAAAATTTATAAGTTGGGGGTGACCAGCTTATGGCTTTTGGCTTATTTTTGACTTATAAGCACTTAGCTTATAAGCACTTTTAACTTTACCAAACGCGTAGATAAGCCAAAAAGTGCTTATAAGCTAGTTTGACCAACTTATAAGCTTAGCCAAACACCCTCTAGTTTCACCTTATAACTCACTCTTCAGAGTAGTAATATTTGCTCACACAAATATTTTCGTCCAAGGCTTACTATGAGTATAGCAGAAGACTGCAGTCTTGGATTCTTGTTCGATGAACGATTTGTGCAACAATTTCGAGAGGTTAGTGCTTCTAAGCTCTGTAATTAAATTATTGTCTAAATTACATGTATGTGATTCCTGAGTTTTTACTTGTTTCCGTTGCACATGTTCTAACAAATGTGATTTTAATAATCATTTTGGTTCATAATCTGTTTTTTCCATTAACATTTTAAATAAGTTCTAGTATAAAATTCTTAACTTTCGACCTTGAAAATGAGAAGATCTTAGGTTTTGGTTGGACTTAGGATGCAGTTATTCACGAGTACGCGATTAGAGTTGCAATTTAGTGGTTACAACTTTATCCTACATCTAAGGAGATTCAAGGAAAACCAAAAACTTTATCGAACTGAAATTTGATCATGACTCAATGTACATAGATTTATGTCAAGGTTGCCATCACGGAGCCTGAAGGGCAACCTTGAAGCAATGGTAAAATTGTCTCTATGTGACATCTGGGTTCAGTGGCGAAGCCAGAAATTTCATTTAGGATGTTCAAACATGAAATAAGTAAAAACAATCCCCGATAAAAGGTGTTTAATATATGTTATATACCATTAAAATCTAATGGTATATAACTAAGTTGACCACCCTTAGGGCTATGTACCTTCGTCTCCGTTTAGGTTACGGGTTCGAGCAATTGATTCTCCACAAAATCTTCAAAACTAATTTCTTAAGAAATTAATCAACAAACATATGAAGTAATGGAGGTTTTTTAATTTCAAAAGTAAAAGGGCCAAAATATCCTTAAACTATTTGAAATGTGTTATAAAATAAAAACTGTAAAGTAAAGACAAGTATAGAGAAAAACTGATATATTATTCAAACTTCAAACTTATGTACATAATGAACTGAAAACTCCTCTATTTATAGAAGAAAGGAAGCAGTTGCAAGGCTTTTCTTTAGCTGCTTGTAAGTTGTCTGCATGAGTTGCTTGCAACCTGCCTGTTTAATAAGAAGTTGTTGCAAATTATTTCATTGAGTTGCTTGCAACCTGCCTGCATCAGCTGCTTGTAGATAAACTTCAACAGAGTACTAAATGGATAATCTTCTTCAGGAAGATTATCTATAGCGGAGTAATAAATGAACATCCACAATATAATTATTTTCATAACACTCCCCCTTGGATGTTCATTAAAAGGTATTGTGCCTCGTTAAAACCTTACTAGAAAAAACTCAGTGGAAAAAATTCTAGTGAAGGAAAAAGAGTACACATATTTAGTAATACGCATTTCTAGCTGCCTCATTAAAAACCTTATAAGGAAAACTCTGTGGGAAAAAACCTTAGTAAGGAAAAAAGAGTACATCGCGTATTTTACTCCCCCTGATGAAAACCTTGTTTCAAATATTTGAGTCTCCGCATTCCAATCTTGTATACCATCTTCTCAAAAGTTGAAGTTGGCAAAGATTTAGTGAATAAATCTGCCGGATTGTCACTTGAACGGATTTGCTGCACATCAATGTCACCATTTTTCTGAAGATCGTGTATGTAGAATAATTTTGGTGAAATGTGCTTCGTTCTATCTCCTTTTATAAATCCTCCCTTCAATTGGGCTATGCATGCAGCATTGTCTTCGTATAAAATTGTGGATCTTTTATCACACTCCAAATCATATTTTTCTTGAATAAAATGAATCACTGATCTCAACCATATGCATTCCCTACTTGCTTCATGAATAGCTATTATCTCAGCATGATTTGAAGAAGTAGCAACAATTGACTGCTTTGTGGAGTGCCATGATATGACAGTACCTCGACATGTAAACACGTACCCGGTTTGAGATCGAGCTTTATAGGGATCAGATAAATAACCTGCATCTGCATAACCAACAAGATCTGCACTACCTTTGTTAGCATAAAACAAACCCATATCAAGAGAAATATGCTTAATCCCATTCCAATGTCTCCGAGTAGGAGAAGAGCTATATCTTGCTAGTAAATTAACACAAAATGCTATGTTAGGCCTTGTAGCATTAGCAAGATACATAAGTGCACCAATTGCACTAAGATAGGGTGTTTCAGGACCAAGGAGTTCCTCATCCTCTTCTGGAGGTCGGAACGGGTCCTTATTTACTTCAAGTGATCGAACAACCATTTGTGTACTCAATGGGTGCGCTTTGTCCATGTAAAAGCGTTTTAAGACCCTTTCTGTATAGGCAGATTGATGCATAAAGATCCCGTTTGCTAAATGTTTAATTTGCAATCCAAGACAGTTTTGTTTTTTCAAGATCTTTCATCTCAAATTCTTTCTTAAGATATTCAATTGCCTTTTGGAGCTATTCTGGAGTTCCAACAAGATTTATGCCATCAACATAAATAGCAAGTATAACAAATTCTGATGTCATTTTCTTTATAAAAATACATGGACAAATAACATCATTTATGTAACCCTCTTTCAGTAAATATTCACTAAGGCGATTATACCACATGCGCCCAGATTGCTTTAAACCGTACAAAGATCTTTGTAATCTGATTGAATATATTTTCTGAGATTTCGAATATGCTTCATGCATTTTAAATCCTTCAGGGATTTTCATGTAAATCTCATTATCAAGTGACCCGTACAGATAAGCCGTAACCACATCCATCATATGTATTTCAAGTCTTTCATGTAAGGCTAAACTGATGAGATATCGAAATGTTATGGCATCCATAACTGGTGAATATGTTTCTTCATAATCGACTCCAAGTCATTGTGAGAATCCTTGTGCAACAAGGCGAGCCTTGTATCTTTCAACTTCATTTTGGTCATTCCTTTTTCGCACAAAACCCTATTTATGACCAACTGATTTTACACCAGCAGGTGTTTGGACTACTCGTCCAAAGACCTCTCTTTTAGCAAGTGCGTTCAATTCTGATTGAATTGCCCCTTACCATTTTGGCCAATCAGATCTTTGTTGACATTCTTCGATACATCGGGGTTCACAATCCTCACTATCTTGCATAACGTTAAGTGCAACATTATATGCAAAAATATTATCCACAATTATTTCAGATCGATTTAAATTAATCCCATCACCAGTAGAACTTATTAAAAGTTCCTCACTCACTTGAGTCTCGGGTTCATTGATTTCTTCAGGAATCTCAGAACTAATCAGATCTTGGGTCTTTTCAGGAGATCCCTTCATAATATCATTTTTATCATTTGTCAATTTTCTTTTTCTAGGATTTCGATCCTTAGTACCCAAAGGCCTACCACGCTTCAGGCGTGCTTTAGGTTCACTAGTTCTTATGCTAGTAGATGGTCCTGCTGGGACATCAATTTATATAGGCACATTCTCTGCATGTATATGTGACTTAGTTATCCTTTTCAAATCAGTAAATGCGTCTGGCATTTAATTTGCTATATTTTATAAATGGATGATCTTCTGGACCTCCTGATTACATATAAGGGTACGTGGATCAAAATGAGATAATGATGAAACTTTTCACACAATTTCTCTTTTGATTTCCTTTTTCTCTCCCCCTAATTATGGGAAATTTGTTTCATCAAATCGACAATCTGCAAATCGAGCAGTAAATAAATCTCCCGTCAATAGTTCAAAATAGCGAATAATAGAGGGTGATTCAAACCCAATATATATTCCTAACCTTCTTTGGGGGCCCATCTTACTGTGCTGTGGTGGTGCTACTGGCACATATACAGCACATCCAAAAATTCGTAGATAGGCAATATTTGGTTCATGACCAAAAACTAATTGTGACGGAGAATATTTATTATAATGTGTCGGTCTGAGACGGATAAGTGATGCTGCATGCAAGATAGCATGGCCCCAAACAGTAGTGGGCAATTTTGTTTTCATAAGTAGTGGTCTTGCTATCAATTGCAGCCGTTTAATAAATGATTCTGCAATGCCATTTTGAGTATGAACATAAGCTACAGGATGTTCAACTTTTATTCCAACTGATAGACAGTAATTATCAAAAGCTTGAGATGAGAATTCTCCAGCATTATCAAGGCGAATAGCCTTTATAGGATAATCTGGGAATTGTGCCCTTAATCGAATTATTTGGGCTAATAACTTTGCAAACGCCAGGTTGCGAGATGATAGTAGGCAAACATGAGACCATCTTGAAGATGCATCTATTAGGACCATAAAATATCTAAATAGCCCACTTGATGGGTGAATAGGTCCACATATATCCCCATGTATACGTTCTAAAAAGGTAGGGGACTCAATGCTAACATTCATTGGTGATGGTCTAGTGATCATTTTGCCTTGATAACAAGCATCACAAGAAAATTTATCATTTGTAAGAATCTTCAGGTTCTTTAATGGATGCCCACTCGAATTTTCAGTAATTCGTCTCATCATTATTGATCCAGGATGGCCCAAACGGCCATGCCAAAGCACAAAAGTATTTGAATCAGTAAACTTCTCGTTTACGATAGAGTGTGCTTCAACTGTACTAATTTTTGAATAGTATAAGCCAGAAGATAAAGTTGGTAACTTTTCTACAATGCATTTCTGGCCAGAAATATTCTTTGTAATACAAAGATATTCCACGTTCATTTCATCTATTGTCTCAATATGATACCCATTTCGGCGGATATCTATAAAACTCAACAAGTTTCTTCGGGACTTGGAGGAGAATAATGCATTGTCTATAATAAGTTTTGTTCCCTTAGACAGAAATACAATAGCTCTTCCGGAGCCTTCAATCAAACTTATATTACCAGAAATTGTAGAAACATTTGCTTTTTCCTTATGCAAATAAGAAAAGTATTTCTGGTCTTTGAATATGGCATGAGTTGTTCCACTATCAATTACACAAATATCTTCATGATTGGTCTTTGATCCAAACATAATTTGAGGATTATCTATATTCTTCAAAATGACATAAACAAAATAAATATGATAGTAAACATTATTATCAAAGCATAACTTCTATTTATGTACAACAATTACATAACCATACTATCTACTACAAATAACAAAAATTAAAATATTTACATTTCTACAGATTCACTGCCGATCACATGACTTGTTTCTCCTTCTAGGAATGCAAAATAATCAGTTACATCCAAATGCATAAAGTCTAAATTATCTTCAGAAATAAAATTTGCTTCAGGATTTTTCTCTGTCTTCTTCAGGGAGGCTTGATACAGCTCAACCAGGTGCTTTGGCGTACGACATGTACGTGACCAGTGCCCTTTTTCCTCCACATCTATAGCATGCATTTTCTGGCTTTGCTTCTTGCACCGCTTCATGCTTTTGTTCCTTCCTTTTCCACTGCTGGTGGTGAGGAGGGTTCTTTGGTGCATTGTTATTACCACGATTAGAGTTTTCTCCCCGACCACGGCCATGACCACGACTGAGGTCACGTCCTCTTCCACGCTTAGCTTGGTGGAAGTTTGTCTCATTCACTTCAGGGAATGGACAAGAACCAGTAGGTCGGCTTTCATGGTTTTTCATTAATAGCCCATTATGTTGCTCGACTACAAGAAGATGTGAGATAAGTTCAGAATACTTTTTAAATCCCATCTCTCGATATTGCTGCTGCAGGAGCATATTCGAGGCATGAAAAGTGGTGAAAGTTTTCTCCAACAGATCATGATCAGTAATATTATTACCACATAGTTTCAATTGGGAAATAATTCTGAACATAGCATAATTATACTCACTGATAGATTTAAAATCTTGTAGCCTTAGATGAGTCCAATCATAACGTGCCTGTGAAAGAACGGCCATCTTCAGGTGGTCATATCTATCTTTCAAATTATTCTACAGTATGACTGGATCTTTAACAGTAAGATATTCCATTTTCAGGCCCTCATCAAGGTGATGGCGTAGGAATATCATTGCTTTGGCACGGTCTTGGTTTGATGCCTGATTTTTATCTTTGATGGTATCTGCCAGACCCATCGCATCAAGATGAATTTCGGCATCAAACACCCAAGACATGTAGCTTTTGCCCGATATATCCAGGGCTACAAACTCAAGTTTAGAAAGATTTGACATTATTTAGAAAAAGAAAGTTCGTACCTCTGATACATCAAAGTATTTTCTCGAGATGGCAGAGTCTCGTGTTGATAACGTGTTATAAAATAAAAACTGTAAAGTAAAGACAAGTATAGAGAGAAACTGATATATTATTCAAACTTCAAACTTATGTACATAATGAACTGAAAACTCCTCTATTTATAGAAGAAAGGAAGCAACTGCGAGGCTTTTCAGGAAGCAGCTGCAAGGCTTTTCTTTAGCTGCTTGTAAGCTGTCTGCATGAGCTACTTGCAACCTATCTGTTTAATAAGAAACTGCTGCAAATCATTTCATTGAGCTGCTTGCAACCTGCATGCATCAGCTGCTTGTAGATAAACTTCAACAGAGTACTAAATAGATAATCTTCTTCAGGAAGATTATCTATAGCGGAGTAATAAATAAACATCCACGATATAATTATTTTCGTAACAAAATGGAACAACTTGTAGTTTATCCTATTTCGAGTGTTACTAAGACAAACTTGCCCGGTGTTATAAAGTAAAGGGGAGGTGTTACCAAATAAGGATCTTTTTTATATTTGTGTTTCTCTTCTTAAAATTTAGCTAGATTTGAATAAGGCCTGAATTGAACAGACCGAAATAATTAGGGTCGGGTTGCAGAAAATGTCGGCATCAGCTTTGCCGGACGAGCTATGGAGACGAATCCTTGAAATCGGAATTGAATTCTACAACTTCAACTACAAAGATCTTTGCTGCCTATCCATAACTTGCAGACGTCTCAACCGACTCTCCTCCGACGATTCTCTTTGGTCCTCTTTGTTCTCCGCCGATTTTCCCCAATATCCTATTAAGCAACATCGTTCGTCTTCTTCTGTATCCAATAAATCGCTCTACAAAATAAGGTATATTTGCAGTACTCAGATTTTCTTTATACATGTGTATGTGTGTGCTGTTTTAGTGTATCTACATCATATAAATTCTTAATTGTGCACTCAGCTTTCCCAAAGAGTAGGATTTATGCAAACTACCAAATAATCCATCTAATCTATTTTATACAATTCGGTATCTCCCCCCCGCCCCTCACCCTACAACTCAAGACAACATTTGGTTGAAGTTGAAAAAACGAGTATTTGAAAGTTAAAATTGAGTTTGAACATGAATTTCACTTGGGAAATTTTTTTTTACTTTGTGTGTGCAAGTCACTGTATTTCACTTGAAATACTCTTCAAACTAATTTCAGCTTCAAATTCTCTATTTCTAAGTTGAAGTTAAAATAATGGAAAAATATTAAAAAAGAAACATTGATTTACATATAATATGTCATTATTTGCAAATAATATGTATGTCCAAATATTATGTGATGGCCAGAAGTCACTTGTATGCCGGTAAAAGCTTACCCGCTCCCGCGTTTACACCAAATAATACTAATTTACCATGATTAGGTCATAACTTAAGGTGAGAATTGTATTCATTTACTATTGTTTAGTGATAAATCTGTATGTGAAGACGTGTCATGTGTTCATTGGTTTGGTGTAAACACCGGGTGTGGGTAGATTTTTTACTCTTGTATGTCTTCTATTCTCAGCCATATCATCTCATCGTCCTGTTAATGTTATCTTCTCTGGAAAATCTTTTGATGAGAGTTGATTAATTGGTTGTTGACATCAACTAGATATGAAAAAGTCCGAGAACAGAAGGTTTTGGCCCATAGAAGGGCCGTTTTAAGAATTCAGAGTGAAATTAATGAGCATTCTAGGAGGATTCGGGAGACGGAACTTCGATCTGCAGAGGAGAAAGAGAAGATGAAGAGCACTGTTGCTGAGTTTTTAAATTTGCATAAAATCAGGTAGTGGACAGAAGGCTACTCGTATGATGTTATTTATTGTTTTTGTTTCTGCAATTTTGCTTACAATACTGGGGGTGGGGTCTTGCTTTAACAAAACAGCTGGTTGCTCGCGTTTGAAAACTTCATAAACAAAAATACAATTAGGAGATGATAAACTACATGTGTATGGTAGCCTGACAAAAAAGAAAAAAATTACATGTTTATGGTATTCCAGTTTGTGCAGAGAATAATGTTTTATGCAAGAGCAGAACGATCTTGTTTGCGTGTTTGTTTGTAGAAGCTTCATTATTCTTTGTTAGTCAAAGAATAATGTAAAATAACTTGGCTGATGTTTGACTTTGGTATTGATTTGCTTCTATCAGGGAAGCCTCAGTTGCACTAAATGTTTGGCAGCCGGAGGTTGTCCGGGGTAAGCAAAAGCAGATAGTTGAGCAATGCAATGTACCTGTTAACAATCGTATCCATGCCATTGAGATGGAGCTCAAGCTTTGCAAACAGCAAGTTGAAGGGTTTGAGAAGGCCCTTGTAAGTTTACGTCTATTTTATGGAGAACAATGTATCATTCATCTAATTGATGAACTGCATTATAATCTTTTCCTTTGTATTATTGCAGAGAGTTGAAAAAAGGAGAATGCAGGCAGCAAAGGAAAAGCTGGCTTCCGTAGAATATCACCCCTTGCGAGATTTTAACTTAGCAGTCACACCGATTGCTGAACAGGCCATGAGAAAAAGATTAAGAACATCAAGTGTAAATTTCTAAACCTTTCTACTTTTTCCACGCAATTTGAGTTGCTGTTTTTTAGGAATGGTAAATGTTTGTTACTTGAGTTGGGATTGCAAGATTGCTGGGGGTGGGGATGGTGAGAGCATCTTTGTTTTAGAGTGATACAAAAGCTACGTGGATATAGGAGTGGCTTTTCCAGATTGTCAACTTTGTTTTAGAATGATACAAAAGCAAAGTGGAGAAAAATATTGCTATGGAAGGGATGGTGAGAGCATGTACTGATCTCGACTAGATATCAGCATATATCTTTTAATGGTACTATATAGGTAATCTGGAGACAATGTAGTGGTGTTTTAGTCATCCACTTACTAAGAAAGCGGTAGCGAGTTAGCTTGTTTGTTCATGAGGGTGATTTTTTTTATTTTCTCCAGCTCTTCACCCTTCTCTATTTTCCTTTTTGGTGGTTGTTGTTGGTGACTATCAATTTGATAGCCCAGTGGTTCTGATTGATATATTACTGTATTTATAATCTCGGTTGCAACATTGGTGATTCCTTAAATCTGTATAATATCTCAGAAGGAAACTAGGAGTTGATGCATCATTGAATTGGATGAGTTACTCGTGGCAAGGAATCTTCAAATTGGTCTACATGGCAAATGGATGGTACAATGCTGCTGTTCAGCCTATTTGCATCTCTGTCCAAACTCAAAGTTAGGCACTGATTTTGCAGTTGCTGTGTACCTGTTGATTTTTTGTAAGTATGGCAGATTTGGTTCACCTCGGAAGCATTTAGAAACAGATATATGTGATGTGGGGAAGGGAAGTACAAATTTGATGCTGTCTAATATGCTTGACACTGGGGAAGGATGTTCAAGAAAATGGAGGATTATTCTTCGGAGTCTGAAAAAGAGAGCAAAATGGATGTTGTGCAATAGGAAGGGGACTGTAGGGCTACTTTGGAATATCCAGTAGGGTGCTGATACATGAAAACACAGGTTGGTCGAGAAACTTTACTTTGTGACTCACACAACTGACACAAATTGTGCGGGGTTGTCTATGTTGGACAAGTGGAGTTTGTGGAACTCAAATGCCTCACACAACTAACACTTTTGGTTCACAAACTCTACTTGTTATGAACAGGCAACCTTTTGGGGTCCTATAGTTTTCACTTGACAAACATAGGCAACCTTGTAAAAAATTTCATCAGTTTTGGTGTACATTATTTTCTGATAATTTTCTTAATAGTCGAACCAAATAATGAAAAATGTCCTTCATAGAGAGAAAAATCCAGCCTTTCGTTGGATTACTTCGTTAATAATATCTACTTATGATTTGACTTACAATTAATTTAAGAATATATCTATCACATACAATTGTAAAATTGATTCACCTTAATAATAAAACTAATTTTTGTCACATAAAGGAGTACTTGAATATTATTACTATGACAGTAAAATCTTTAAATTTTATTCATTACAACAACAAAACTTACTCACTTGAAATAACCAAAAGTAGCCCGTGATATGCTGGATGTTGACATCCAAGTAATGAAATAAAGGCCATATACAATTGTACGCAGTTATACAAAACATACGTCATTACGATTACTAACACTAATTAGGACGTAGTCGGGAAACCATTCTTTATTATTGAGCATTTGGATTAGATATGTTGCAACAAAAGAAAATTGCACTTCTGACTATATTAAACTTTTTCGATAATTTAAGTAATGTTACGTGAATACTAACCCAGTTTATACCTTATCAAAAACTAAATAAAAAAACTAACACGGTTTATATGGCATTTACATCGTGTACCATCAAACAGCAACAAATCGAGTGAAATTTCATAAGTGGGGTCTGAGATAACATTGTGTGCCATCTAAATAAAAATAGTACTGGCTAGTCAGTTTTCGGATTGGTCATTCAAAAATAGCCGGTGTTTGCAAAGTCATTGAAAAATAGCCACTAGTTTGCTGCAACACGGAAAGTTACAGCATAATATACTGGAGATTTGAGCACCTGTGTATGAACTTCCAGCATATTATGTTGGACCGGTATATTATACTGGAACTCCAGTATATTGCTTATTATACTTATGCTGGAACTCCAGTATATTACTGGAGTTCCAGCATATTATACTGGAATTCCAGTATATTATGTTGGAGTATTTTTCGGATTTTAAACAGTGTTTTTATTCAAATTTATCTTTATATGAAAAGTGACTAAATTTTGATTACTTTTGAAACTGTGACTATTTTTAAATCTAAATCTGGCTATTTTTGAATTTCTCCCGCCATCTAATAACAAAATATTAGCTGAAACATAGGCTCCTATAATTGCTAGTTTCATTTCGTTGCTAGTTGGTAATAATTTGGTGACTTAACAAACATTGAAGGAATCAGAGCAGTAATATATTTAGTGTGTGTTGCGACCAAACACACTCACGCAAGTATACGCGGTCGTCAAGTAATAAAGTGACTAAAAGTCGGATGTCGAACCCACGAGGACTTATGATTAACTATTAACTAAATTAGACTATCCTAATTATCTAAACAAGAATTAAATCTAAAAATATTTGATTCTAAACTAATTAAATAAAAAAATATAAATAATGAACTTTGAACAGAGAAAGAGCAGATTTTTATGATATCAATGTAATGAAAACGATCTAGGGTTATGGTCTATCTAACAATCCTATTGTATTCTTCAATTGAATTGACCGACTAATTTATCTAGCTTATTGGTTGACAGGGTTAATATTGCTCATAAGAATCTGTCGAGTTCTTACTCGCCTATTCAAGCTAACCTAACGCCTATATGTCTATGGAGTTAGAATCAACAAGAACGCATTTATAATTCCTGTAAATCAACCAAGCAAGGCAATTAGGTATATGTCTATCCTAACTACGAATCCGTCCCCCGATGCCCGAGTTCAAGAACTTGCCCTACTCAATCCTATATGCAATATAGAATTCCCACTTTCGAGTTCAATTCTAGATTCGTAGATAATATTCAATTGGTGATCAAGCAATTAAATAATTAAGTGCAAGATTGAATAAATAAACTAATATGATAAATCAAGAAGTCAAAATCAATATCCGAATAACAATAGTCATGAAAGAACCACAACCCTAGAACGTGAAGTTTAGCTCCACATAGACATGGTAGCCAAACAACAAATCATACAAAGAAACATAAAAATTACTAAGTTTGGTGGGAGAAAGAAGAAACTTGATGAATTCCGGCCTCCACAGCTTTGTCGTGGCTTTTTCCCTCTTCCCAATATGTTAGATAACCTAAAAGAGGCGTTTTTAGCTTATATATTGCGTACAAAAGTCGTGGGCCAAAGCTCTCCTATTCCTAGTCCAAATCGGCTTCAGGGATTGATGCTAAGGTGGATGCGACGCATCCACCTTGTCCTCCATTTCAATTTTTGCCTGCGAAGGTGGATGCGACGCATCCAGCCTTCTCTTCTACTTCCCAGTTTCGCACGCGATGGCGGACGCTATGGCCCAACTTCACTGCTAAGGTTGCATGCAGGATGATGTTTTCCTAGGTTGGATGCTACGCATCCAACCCTTCTTCCTCTGGCTAAACCACCTTTTCTTCATATTTTGCACTCCGAAGACCTTAAATCGTCACACATAACTTAATTAGTCACCAAACCAATAATTACACCATGTTGGGTGTTTTAAAGATTAAATAACATCAAAAAGTGGTTAAAACATGGGCAAAATAACATCAACACATATCGAAATATGCCAAACATCACTACCCCACACTTAAACCTTTGTTCGTCCTCGAACAAACCATCCTATAGTAGACGAAACAAAATTGAGCTCTTATCATTCAAAGCACACTGCACCTCTGACCGTGGTTATTTACAACAATTAGGCTCTAGGCTATGCATCACATACCCTTCGCTTTACTTAAGCCATTCTTTTAAAAATATTCGAACAAAGACAACATGCTCACAACAATCCTAACCTCAAAAACCGACTCAATGTCACTATGCACTCATGGCTTGAACAACCAACATCATAGAGAAGTCTAATAACGTTACCTATCCCTCGTGAAACCATGTGCCCTCACAACAAGAACAAGAGAGCGAGTTCAATCCACACATTCGAATCTCATGATCAAATATATTTTAATGACTCACATATATCAAAGAAAATCGCTCACTCTCACAAAGAAGTCACATGCATGCAATTGGTACCATATGTTTGCCCTTAATGTAAATCTGTACTAATGTAAGCTCGCTCGATCTAAAATCAATTAGGACTTTTTCATGGTTGTAATGTGGGCTAAGGGAAAGGTAGGATATATTTTAGGAATAGTGACTCAACCTCCTAAGCACTTTAATACATCACCAAATAACTTAAGCACAAATTCTTCAACACCACTTCAATTTCACAAATAATATCACCCCCAACAATATTTCCTCTTTCTTTAAGCACTACTTTAATTCATACCCACTAGCAAGAACAAGACAACAATTTATTCATCTATATTTTTCTTTCTTTTTTTCCAGATTTTTCTCTTCTTCTTTTTTTTCTTTTAATTTCCGCTAGTGGTGTATTATTTTACAAAATAAGCGCACCCTTCTTTCTTTCATTGGTTCCACTCAAAAGTCACCCCACACTTAGTCCCTTCTTACTTCTTTTAGCGCTCATCTAACAATTAAAGTGCTTTAAGAGGTAAAAGGATCAAAACAATGTCAATTAAGAATAAAAAGGGTATAGGCTTGTAATGTGGGTACCAAATAAAAGGTCTACAGGCTCAAAAAGGGTTAACTAGGGATAGATTTTATTTGTGATAAGCAATAAGCTCAAAAAGATCAAAGAAAGCCTAAAATCATTTTTCAAACCGAGCATCACCTAAAATTTCGCTTCAACTCACATACCGGGCAAGTTCTAGACACAAGTACAATACATGGACAACACAAAAACCTCACCACACATGGCACATGACTCACTAAGGACGATCACATTCCGACTCTCAAGCAATGCAAGTATTCACGGAGCCACGAGATATTAAGTATTAAACACAAGGTGAACATAAGTCATGTAAACGAGACATAGGCGCCACAAAACATGCTATCCAATTTAACAAGGCATCATCAATAAATTCAAATCATACAGAAGATACTACACATGCGAAAGTATAAATATGTTACTATCAAACAAGTCAAGGGCGCCTAGGTTCATCATTCTTGCTCCTTTTATTCCCTAAATTCCTAATCTACTCGGAAAGAAAAAACTACCCGGTTCAAACTACATCCCATGGAAAAGAACCGAGGCACAAAGAAAAACCACAGGGGATTATTACTACCTAAAGAAAGCTAAAAGACATATTTTGAATTTTTGTTTAGACTTTAATCCCTCAAGAAAACTGTCTAGGAGATCAATCGTCGGGAAAAGTCCAATTTTTCTACTTTTTCGTTTTTTTTTTTTCTTTTTTTTTTTTTTCACAAAAGCTACTACACTTAAGAATGAGTACTACAACTAAGCTAAAATAGCACAGAAACTCAACCAAACGATCTCCTCACCCCACACTTAAAATTTTGCAATGTCCTCAATGCACATTATAAATAATAAGAGGGTAAACGAGACTCCCTGGTAGGCCAAAGGCCGAAGCAATAGCGGCTCACGAGGTACTCAGACTTCCCCAGGCATCGTCCTTTGTGTGGGCACCCCACACTTAGTCCTCACCATCTAGCTCGCTTTTGCACTCTTCTAATGGCTTTGCTTCCTATGCTCATAATCCTACAAAACAAAAATAAATACTACAAAATAATAAAAATAAAATAAAATAAAAAGTAAACAAAAATAAAAGAAAGCAGTAACGCTGGGTTGCCTCCCAACAAGCGCCTGATTTAACGTAGCGGCACGACGTGAATCACTTTTTGCCTCCACCTCGAACTTATGAATTGAGCCCCTAACATGGCATCCAGTTTGCGGCTATGCTCCAGTGGTGGGGCTACAAAGATAACCAGGCCAAGTAATAAATTTTTCACTCTACACTTCTCGGCCTTTAGATGAGGAATGTATTTTTTGCTTTTTGGCATGACAAATTCAAAAATATAGGCATCATGTTCCTCTTCCATTGACTCCTCCAAAGGCTTAGATGACTCGATTTCCATGTCATCATCCAAATACAATGTCGAAAAATGTTTAGAATGAGGACCAACACGCCCCAACTTTAGAATTGTATTACTATTTATATCCTCATATGTGCACACATTAGAGTCTTCAAATATAACATTATCTGCTACCTCGCATGGCTCTAGTGTACTTTTCTCAACATGGGCATCATCAACAGAAATATGCTCGAATGATTGGCTCTCCACTTTTAGCTCCTCAATTTGGCGTATAAGCTCCTTTTCAGCTTCTGACAACTGATTACTATTTTGTTGGGCGATAGACGCAACAACCTTTGCATTTAATTTATCTTGCAAGTCGTGAATAGTAGTGACAAATTTATAGATCCCTTGTCCCAGTTTAGATCTTCCCTCTATAAAGTGTCTCATCCCATCAGTAAGTTCCTCATGTTGAGCTTCATATATTTCTAACTTTTCAGCCTGTTCTGCCAGCCAAGTTTGGCTCAAAATCTCCTCTTTTTCAAAAATTTTCTCTTGCTGGTACTCGCTCTCTTCATTCAATTCTTCCATATTGGCCTTCATTCTTGTGATTGCTGCCCTCATTCTTTTCATATCTTTTTTGAGTTCATCCTGTTGCTCTGCTACTTGCCTCAGAATATCCCTAATATATGCATCAGGCTCCATATCCTGCACTTCATTGCCCCTATCAAACTCAGAAATATCATTAGAAAGATCATAATAAGGGCTCAGAGAAGGATGAACAAAATTAGGACAACCATCCCAATGGCCATCTTGACCACCACACATATTACAAATATTCCACTCAAAGGATTGAGATTGTGCGCACAACTCACTCCTGGGAACATTCTGACAATTTTTCCACCAGTGGGGTCCTCCACAATATGGACAAGGATCATCAAAATAAGAATAACCATCATTCGAACAATTTTTATTCCAAGATGCCATGCTAAAATAAATAAAAAATACTAACTAAAATAAAATAATAAAAAAAACATGAATAGATAAAAAAAATGTCTAATCTAGAAAAATAGCAAATTTCTAAGTCCCCGGCAACGGCGCCAAAAACTTGTTGCGACCAAACACACTCACGCAAGTATACGCGGTCGTCAAGTAATAAAGTGACTAAAAGTCGGATGTCGAACCCACGAGGACTTATGATTAACTATTAACTAAATTAGACTATCCTAATTATCTAAACAAGAATTAAACCTAAAAATATTTGATTCTAAACTAATTAAATAAAAAAATATAAATAATGAACTTTGAACAGAGAAAGAGCAGATTTTTATGATATCAATGTAATGAAAACGATCTAGGGTTATGGTCTATCTAACAATCCTATTGTATTCTTCAATTGAATTGACCGACTAATTTATCTAGCTTATTGGTTGACAGGGTTAATATTGCTCATAAGAATCTGTCGAGTTCTTACTCGCCTATTCAAGCTAACCTAACGCCTATATGTCTATGGAGTTAGAATCAACAAGAACGCATTTATAATTCCTGTAAATCAACCAAGCAAGGCAATTAGGTATATGTCTATCCTAACTACGAATCCGTCCCCCGATGCCCGAGTTCAAGAACTTGCCCTACTCAATCCTATATGCAATATAGAATTCCCACTTTCGAGTTCAATTCTAGATTCATAGATAATATTCAATTGGTGATCAAGCAATTAAATAATTAAGTGCAAGATTGAATAAATAAACTAATATGATAAATCAAGAAGTCAAAATCAATATCCGAATAACAATAGTCATGAAAGAACCACAACCCTAGAACGTGAAGTTTAACTCCACATAGACATGGTAGCCAAACAACAAATCATACAAAGAAACATAAAAATTACTAAGTTTGGTGGGAGAAAGAAGAAACTTGATGAATTCCGGCCTCCACAGCTTTGTCGTGGCTTTTTCCCTCTTCCCAATATGTTAGATAACCTAAAAGAGGCGTTTTTAGCTTATATATTGCGTACAAAAGTCGTGGGCCAAAGCTCTCCTATTCCTAGTCCAAATCGGCTTCAGGGATTGATGCTAAGGTGGATGCGACGCATCCACCTTGTCCTCCATTTCAATTTTTGCCTGCGAAGGTGGATGCGACGCATCCAGCCTTCTCTTCTACTTCCCAGTTTCGCACGCGATGGCGGACGCTATGGCCCAACTTCACTGCTAAGGTTGCATGCAGGATGATGTTTTCCTAGGTTGGATGCTACGCATCCAACCCTTCTTCCTCTGGCTAAACCACCTTTTCTTCATATTTTGCACTCCGAACACCTTAAATCGTCACACATAACTTAATTAGTCACCAAACCAATAATTACACCATGTTGGGTGTTTTAAAGATTAAATAACATCAAAAAGTGGTTAAAACATGGGCAAAGTAACATCAACACATATCGAAATATGCCAAACATCACTACCCCACACTTAAACCTTTGTTCGTCCTCGAACAAACCATCCTATAGTAGACGAAACAAAATTGAGCTCTTATCATTCAAAGCACACTGCACCTCTGACCGTGGTTATTTACAACAATTAGGCTCTAGGCTATGCATCACATACCCTTCGCTTTACTTAAGCCATTCTTTTAAAAATATTCGAACAAAGACAACATGCTCACAACAATCCTAACCTCAAAAACCGACTCAATGTCACTATACACTCATGGCTTGAACAACCAACATCATAGAGAAGTCTAATAACGTTACCTATCCCTCGTGAAACCATGTGCCCTCACAACAAGAACAAGAGAGCGAGTTCAATCCACACATTCGAATCTCATGATCAAATATATTTTAATGACTCACATATATCAAAGAAAATCGCTCACTCTCACAAAGAAGTCACATGCATGCAATTGGTACCATATGCTTGCCCTTAATGTAAATCTCTACTAATGTAAGCTCGCTCGATCTAAAATCAATTAGGACTTTTTCATGGTTGTAATGTGGGCTAAGGGAAAGGTAGGATATATTTTAGGAATAGTGACTCAACCTCCTAAGCACTTTAATACATCACCAAATAACTTAAGCACAAATTCTTCAACACCACTTCAATTTCACAAATAATATCACCCCCAACAATATTTCCTCTTTCTTTAAGCACTACTTTAATTCATACCCACTAGCAAGAACAAGACAACAATTTATTCATCTATATTTTTCTTTCTTTTTTTCCAGATTTTTCTCTTCTTCTTTTTTTTTCTTTCAATTTCCGCTAGTGGTGTATTATTTTACAAAATAAGCGCACCCTTCTTTCTTTCATTGGTTCCACTCAAAAGTCACCCCACACTTAGTCCCTTCTTACTTCTTTTAGCGCTCATCTAACAATTAAAGTGCTTTAAGAGGTAAAAGGATCAAAACAATGTCAATTAAGAATAAAAAGGGTATAGGCTTGTAATGTGGGTACCAAATAAAAGGTCTACAGGCTCAAAAAGGGTTAACTAGGGATAGATTTTATTTGTGATAAGCAATAAGCTCAAAAAGATCAAAGAAAGCCTAAAATCATTTTTCAAATCGAGCATCACCTAAAATTTCGCTTCAACTCACATACCGGGCAAGTTCTAGACACAAGTACAATACATGGACAACACAAAAAACCTCACCACACATGGCACATGACTCACTAAGGACGATCACATTCCGACTCTCAAGCAATGCAAGTATTCACGGAGCCACGAGATATTAAGTATTAAACACAAGGTGAACATAAGTCATGTAAACGAGACATAGGCGCCACAAAATATACTATCCAATTTAACAAGGCATCATCAATAAATTCAAATCATACAGAAGATACTACACATGCGAAAGTATAAATATGTTACTATCAAACAAGTCAAGGGCGCCTAGGTTCATCATTCTTGCTCCTTTTATTCCCTAAATTCCTAATCTACTCGGAAAGAAAAAACTACCCGGTTCAAACTACATCCCATGGAAAAGAACCGAGGCACAAAGAAAAACCACAGGGGATTATTACTACCTAAAGAAAGCTAAAAGACATATTTTGAATTTTTGTTTAGACTTTAATCCCTCAAGAAAACTGTCTAGGAGATCAATCGTCGGGAAAAGTCCAATTTTTCTACTTTTTCATTTTTTTTTTAATTTCTTTTTTCTTTTTTTTTTTTCACAAAAGCTACTACACTTAAGAATGAGTACTACAACTAAGCTAAAATAGCACAGAAACTCAACCAAACGATCTCCTCACCCCACACTTAAAATTTTGCAATGTCCTCAATGCACATTATAAATAATAAGAGGGTAAACGAGACTCCCTGGTAGGCCAAAGGCCGAAGCAATAGCGGCTCACGAGGTACTCAGACTTCCCCAGGCATCGTCCTTTGTGTGGGCACCCCACACTTAGTCCTCACCATCTAGCTCGCTTTTGCACTCTTCTAATGGCTTTGCTTCCTATGCTCATAATCCTACAAAACAAAAATAAATACTACAAAATAATAAAAATAAAATAAAATAAAAAGTAAACAAAAATAAAAGAAAGCAGTAACGCTGGGTTGCCTCCCAACAAGCGCCTGATTTAACGTAGCGGCACGACGTGAACCACTTTTTGCCTCCACCTCGAACTTATGAATTGAGCCCCTAACATGGCATCCAGTTTGCGGCTATGCTCCAGTGGTGGGGCTACAAAGATAACCAGGCCAAGTAATAAATTTTTCACTCTACACTTCTCGGCCTTTAGATGAGGAATGTATTTTTTGCTTTTTGGCATGACAAATTCAAAAATATAGGCATCATGTTCCTCTTCCATTGACTCCTCCAAAGGCTTAGATGACTCGATTTCCATGTCATCATCCAAATACAATGTCGAAAAATGTTTAGAATGAGGACCAACACGCCCCAACTTTAGAATTGTATTACTATTTATATCCTCATATGTGCACACATTAGAGTCTTCAAATATAACATTATCTGCTACCTCGCATGGCTCTAGTGTACTTTTCTCAACATGGGCATCATCAACAGAAATATGCTCGAATGATTGGCTCTCCACTTTTAGCTCCTCAATTTGGCGTATAAGCTCCTTTTCAGCTTCTGACAACTGATTACTATTTTGTTGGGCGATAGACGCAACAACCTTTGCATTTAATTTATCTTGCAAGTCGTGAATAGTAGTGACAAATTTATAGATCCCTTGTCCCAGTTTAGATCTTCCCTCTATAAAGTGTCTCATCCCATCAGTAAGTTCCTCATGTTGAGCTTCATATATTTCTAACTTTTCAGCCTGTTCTGCCAGCCAAGTTTGGCTCAAAATCTCCTCTTTTTCAAAAATTTTCTCTTGCTGGTACTCGCTCTCTTCATTCAATTCTTCCATATTGGCCTTCATTCTTGTGATTGCTGCCCTCATTCTTTTCATATCTTTTTTGAGTTCATCCTGTTGCTCTGCTACTTGCCTCAGAATATCCCTAATATATGCATCAGGCTCCATATCCTGCACTTCATTGCCCCTATCAAACTCAGAAATATCATTAGAAAGATCATAATAAGGGCTCAGAGAAGGATGAACAAAATTAGGACAACCATCCCAATGGCCATCTTGACCACCACACATATTACAAATATTCCACTCAAAGGATTGAGATTGTGCGCACAACTCACTCTTGGGAACATTCTGACAATTTTTCCACCAGTGGGGTCCTCCACAATATGGACAAGGATCATCAAAATAAGAATAACCATCATTCGAATAATTTTTATTCCAAGATGCCATGCTAAAATAAATAAAAAATACTAACTAAAATAAAATAATAAAAAAAACATGAATAGATAAAAAAAATGTCTAATCTAGAAAAATAGCAAATTTCTAAGTCCCCGGCAACGGCGCCAAAAACTTGTTGCGACCAAACACACTCACGCAAGTATACGCGGTCGTCAAGTAATAAAGTGACTAAAAGTCGGATGTCGAACCCACGAGGACTTATGATTAACTATTAACTAAATTAGACTATCCTAATTATCTAAACAAGAATTAAACCTAAAAATATTTGATTCTAAACTAATTAAATAAAAAAATATAAATAATGAACTTTGAACAGAGAAAGAGCAGATTTTTATGATATCAATGTAATGAAAACGATCTAGGGTTATGGTCTATCTAACAATCCTATTGTATTCTTCAATTGAATTGACCGACTAATTTATCTAGCTTATTGGTTGACAGGGTTAATATTGCTCATAAGAATCTGTCGAGTTCTTACTCGCCTATTCAAGCTAACCTAACGCCTATATGTCTATGGAGTTAGAATCAACAAGAACGCATTTATAATTCCTGTAAATCAACCAAGCAAGGCAATTAGGTATATGTCTATCCTAACTACGAATCCGTCCCCCGATGCCCGAGTTCAAGAACTTGCCCTACTCAATCCTATATGCAATATAGAATTTCCACTTTCGAGTTCAATTCTAGATTCATAGATAATATTCAATTGGTGATCAAGCAATTAAATAATTAAGTGCAAGATTGAATAAATAAACTAATATGATAAATCAAGAAGTCAAAATCAATATCCGAATAACAATAGTCATGAAAGAACCACAACCCTAGAACGTGAAGTTTAACTCCACATAGACATGGTAGCCAAACAACAAATCATACAAAGAAACATAAAAATTACTAAGTTTGGTGGGAGAAAGAAGAAACTTGATGAATTCCGGCCTCCACAGCTTTGTCGTGGCTTTTTCCCTCTTCCCAATATGTTAGATAACCTAAAAGAGGCGTTTTTAGCTTATATATTGCGTACAAAAGTCGTGGGCCAAAGCTCTCCTATTCCTAGTCCAAATCGGCTTCAGGGATTGATGCTAAGGTGGATGCGACGCATCCACCTTGTCCTCCATTTCAATTTTTGCCTGCGAAGGTGGATGCGACGCATCCAGCCTTCTCTTCTACTTCCCAGTTTCGCACGCGATGGCGGACGCTATGGCCCAACTTCACTGCTAAGGTTGCATGCAGGATGATGTTTTCCTAGGTTGGATGCTACGCATCCAACCCTTCTTCCTCTGGCTAAACCACCTTTTCTTCATATTTTGCACTCCGAACACCTTAAATCGTCACACATAACTTAATTAGTCACCAAACCAATAATTACACCATGTTGGGTGTTTTAAAGATTAAATAACATCAAAAAGTGGTTAAAACATGGGCAAAGTAACATCAACACATATCGAAATATGCCAAACATCACTACCCCACACTTAAACCTTTGTTCGTCCTCGAACAAACCATCCTATAGTAGACGAAACAAAATTGAGCTCTTATCATTCAAAGCACACTGCACCTCTGACCGTGGTTATTTACAACAATTAGGCTCTAGGCTATGCATCACATACCCTTCGCTTTACTTAAGCCATTCTTTTAAAAATATTCGAACAAAGACAACATGCTCACAACAATCCTAACCTCAAAAACCGACTCAATGTCACTATGCACTCATGGCTTGAACAACCAACATCATAGAGAAGTCTAATAACGTTACCTATCCCTCGTGAAACCATGTGCCCTCACAACAAGAACAAGAGAGCGAGTTCAATCCACACATTCGAATCTCATGATCAAATATATTTTAATGACTCACATATATCAAAGAAAATCGCTCACTCTCACAAAGAAGTCACATGCATGCAATTGGTACCATATGCTTGCCCTTAATGTAAATCTCTACTAATGTAAGCTCGCTCGATCTAAAATCAATTAGGACTTTTTCATGGTTGTAATGTGGGCTAAGGGAAAGGTAGGATATATTTTAGGAATAGTGACTCAACCTCCTAAGCACTTTAATACATCACCAAATAACTTAAGCACAAATTTTTCAACACCACTTCAATTTCACAAATAATATCACCCCCAACAATATTTCCTCTTTCTTTAAGCACTACTTTAATTCATACCCACTAGCAAGAACAAGACAACAATTTATTCATCTATATTTTTCTTTCTTTTTTTCCAGATTTTTCTCTTCTTCTTTTTTTTCTTTTAATTTCCGCTAGTGGTGTATTATTTTACAAAATAAGCGCACCCTTCTTTCTTTCATTGGTTCCACTCAAAAGTCACCCCACACTTAGTCCCTTCTTACTTCTTTTAGCGCTCATCTAACAATTAAAGTGCTTTAAGAGGTAAAAGGATCAAAACAATGTCAATTAAGAATAAAAAGGGTATAGGCTTGTAATGTGGGTACCAAATAAAAGGTCTACAGGCTCAAAAAGGGTTAACTAGGGATAGATTTTATTTGTGATAAGCAATAAGCTCAAAAAGATCAAAGAAAGCCTAAAATCATTTTTCAAATCGAGCATCACCTAAAATTTCGCTTCAACTCACATACCGGGCAAGTTCTAGACACAAGTACAATACATGGACAACACAAAAAACCTCACCACACATGGCACATGACTCACTAAGGACGATCACATTCCGACTCTCAAGCAATGCAAGTATTCACGGAGCCACGAGATATTAAGTATTAAACACAAGGTGAACATAAGTCATGTAAACGAGACATAGGCGCCACAAAATATACTATCCAATTTAACAAGGCATCATCAATAAATTCAAATCATACAGAAGATACTACACATGCGAAAGTATAAATATGTTACTATCAAACAAGTCAAGGGCGCCTAGGTTCATCATTCTTGCTCCTTTTATTCCCTAAATTCCTAATCTACTCGGAAAGAAAAAACTACCCGGTTCAAACTACATCCCATGAAAAAGAACCGAGGCACAAAGAAAAACCACAGGGGATTATTACTACCTAAAGAAAGCTAAAAGACATATTTTGAATTTTTGTTTAGACTTTAATCCCTCAAGAAAACTGTCTAGGAGATCAATCGTCGGGAAAAGTCCAATTTTTCTACTTTTTCGTTTTTTTTTTTTTTAATTTCTTTTTTTCACATTCTTTTTTTTTCACAAAAGCTACTACACTTAAGAATGAGTACTACAACTAAGCTAAAATAGCACAGAAACTCAACCAAACGATCTCCTCACCCCACACTTAAAATTTTGCAATGTCCTCAATGCACATTATAAATAATAAGAGGGTAAACGAGACTCCCTGGTAGGCCAAAGGCCGAAGCAATAGCGGCTCACGAGGTACTCAGACTTCCCCAGGCATCGTCCTTTGTGTGGGCACCCCACACTTAGTCCTCACCATCTAGCTCGCTTTTGCACTCTTCTAATGGCTTTGCTTCCTATGCTCATAATCCTACAAAACAAAAATAAATACTACAAAATAATAAAAATAAAATAAAATAAAAAGTAAACAAAAATAAAAGAAAGCAGTAACGCTGGGTTGCCTCCCAACAAGCGCCTGATTTAACGTAGCGGCACGACGTGAACCACTTTTTGCCTCCACCTCGAACTTATGAATTGAGCCCCTAACATGGCATCCAGTTTGCGGCTATGCTCCAGTGGTGGGGCTACAAAGATAACCAGGCCAAGTAATAAATTTTTCACTCTACACTTCTCGGCCTTTAGATGAGGAATGTATTTTTTGCTTTTTGGCATGACAAATTCAAAAATATAGGCATCATGTTCCTCTTCCATTGACTCCTCCAAAGGCTTAGATGACTCGATTTCCATGTCATCATCCAAATACAATGTCGAAAAATGTTTAGAATGAGGACCAACACGCCCCAACTTTAGAATTGTATTACTATTTATATCCTCATATGTGCACACATTAGAGTCTTCAAATATAACATTATCTGCTACCTCGCATGGCTCTAGTGTACTTTTCTCAACATGGGCATCATCAACAGAAATATGCTCGAATGATTGGCTCTCCACTTTTAGCTCCTCAATTTGGCGTATAAGCTCCTTTTCAGCTTCTGACAACTGATTACTATTTTGTTGGGCGATAGACGCAACAACCTTTGCATTTAATTTATCTTGCAAGTCGTGAATAGTAGTGACAAATTTATAGATCCCTTGTCCCAGTTTAGATCTTCCCTCTATAAAGTGTCTCATCCCATCAGTAAGTTCCTCATGTTGAGCTTCATATATTTCTAACTTTTCAGCCTGTTCTGCCAGCCAAGTTTGGCTCAAAATCTCCTCTTTTTCAAAAATTTTCTCTTGCTGGTACTCGCTCTCTTCATTCAATTCTTCCATATTGGCCTTCATTCTTGTGATTGCTGCCCTCATTCTTTTCATATCTTTTTTGAGTTCATCCTGTTGCTCTGCTACTTGCCTCAGAATATCCCTAATATATGCATCAGGCTCCATATCCTGCACTTCATTGCCCCTATCAAACTCAGAAATATCATTAGAAAGATCATAATAAGGGCTCAGAGAAGGATGAACAAAATTAGGACAACCATCCCAATGGCCATCTTGACCACCACACATATTATAAATATTCCACTCAAAGGATTGAGATTGTGCGCACAACTCACTCTTGGGAACATTCTGACAATTTTTCCACCAGTGGGGTCCTCCACAATATGGACAAGGATCATCAAAATAAGAATAACCATCATTCGAATAATTTTTATTCCAAGATGCCATGCTAAAATAAATAAAAAATACTAACTAAAATAAAATAAAATAAAAAAAACATGAATAGATAAAAAAAATGTCTAATCTAGAAAAATAGCAAATTTCTAAGTCCCCGGCAACGGCGCCAAAAACTTGTTGCGACCAAACACACTCACGCAAGTATACGCGGTCGTCAAGTAATAAAGTGACTAAAAGTCGGATGTCGAACCCACGAGGACTTATGATTAACTATTAACTAAATTAGACTATCCTAATTATCTAAACAAGAATTAAACCTAAAAATATTTGATTCTAAACTAATTAAATAAAAAAATATAAATAATGAACTTTGAACAGAGAAAGAGCAGATTTTTATGATATCAATGTAATGAAAACGATCTAGGGTTATGGTCTATCTAACAATCCTATTGTATTCTTCAATTGAATTGACCGACTAATTTATCTAGCTTATTGGTTGACAGGGTTAATATTGCTCATAAGAATCTGTCGAGTTCTTACTCGCCTATTCAAGCTAACCTAACGCCTATATGTCTATGGAGTTAGAATCAACAAGAACGCATTTATAATTCCTGTAAATCAACCAAGCAAGGCAATTAGGTATATGTCTATCCTAACCACGAATCCGTTCCCCGATGCCCGAGTTCAAGAACTTGCCCTACTCAATCCTATATGCAATATAGAATTCCCACTTTCGAGTTCAATTCTAGATTCATAGATAATATTCAATTGGTGATCAAGCAATTAAATAATTAAGTGCAAGATTGAATAAATAAACTAATATGATAAATCAAGAAGTCAAAATCAATATCCGAATAACAATAGTCATGAAAGAACCACAACCCTAGAACGTGAAGTTTAACTCCACATAGACATGGTAGCCAAACAACAAATCATACAAAGAAACATAAAAATTACTAAGTTTGGTGGGAGAAAGAAGAAACTTGATGAATTCCGGCCTCCACAGCTTTGTCGTGGCTTTTTCCCTCTTCCCAATATGTTAGATAACCTAAAAGAGGCGTTTTTAGCTTATATATTGCGTACAAAAGTCGTGGGCCAAAGCTCTCCTATTCCTAGTCCAAATCGGCTTCAGGGATTGATGCTAAGGTGGATGCGACGCATCCACCTTGTCCTCCATTTCAATTTTTGCCTGCGAAGGTGGATGCGACGCATCCAGCCTTCTCTTCTACTTCCCAGTTTCGCACGCGATGGCGGACGCTATGGCCCAACTTCACTGCTAAGGTTGCATGCAGGATGATGTTTTCCTAGGTTGGATGCTACGCATCCAACCCTTCTTCCTCTGGCTAAACCACCTTTTCTTCATATTTTGCACTCCGAACACCTTAAATCGTCACACATAACTTAATTAGTCACCAAACCAATAATTACACCATGTTGGGTGTTTTAAAGATTAAATAACATCAAAAAGTGGTTAAAACATGGGCAAAGTAACATCAACACATATCGAAATATGCCAAACATCACTACCCCACACTTAAACCTTTGTTCGTCCTCGAACAAACCATCCTATAGTAGACGAAACAAAATTGAGCTCTTATCATTCAAAGCACACTGCACCTCTGACCGTGGTTATTTACAACAATTAGGCTCTAGGCTATGCATCACATACCCTTCGCTTTACTTAAGCCATTCTTTTAAAAATATTCGAACAAAGACAACATGCTCACAACAATCCTAACCTCAAAAACCGACTCAATGTCACTATGCACTCATGGCTTGAACAACCAACATCATAGAGAAGTCTAATAACGTTACCTATCCCTCGTGAAACCATGTGCCCTCACAACAAGAACAAGAGAGCGAGTTCAATCCACACATTCGAATCTCATGATCAAATATATTTTAATGACTCACATATATCAAAGAAAATCGCTCACTCTCACAAAGAAGTCACATGCATGCAATTGGTACCATATGCTTGCCCTTAATGTAAATCTCTACTAATGTAAGCTCGCTCGATCTAAAATCAATTAGGACTTTTTCATGGTTGTAATGTGGGCTAAGGGAAAGGTAGGATATATTTTAGGAATAGTGACTCAACCTCCTAAGCACTTTAATACATCACCAAATAACTTAAGCACAAATTCTTCAACACCACTTCAATTTCACAAATAATATCACCCCCAACAATATTTCCTCTTTCTTTAAGCACTACTTTAATTCATACCCACTAGCAAGAACAAGACAACAATTTATTCATCTATATTTTTCTTTCTTTTTTTCCAGATTTTTCTCTTCTTCTTTTTTTTCTTTTAATTTCCGCTAGTGGTGTATTATTTTACAAAATAAGCGCACCCTTCTTTCTTTCATTGGTTCCACTCAAAAGTCACCCCACACTTAGTCCCTTCTTACTTCTTTTAGCGCTCATCTAACAATTAAAGTGCTTTAAGAGGTAAAAGGATCAAAACAATGTCAATTAAGAATAAAAAGGGTATAGGCTTGTAATGTGGGTACCAAATAAAAGGTCTACAGGCTCAAAAAGGGTTAACTAGGGATAGATTTTATTTGTGATAAGCAATAAGCTCAAAAAGATCAAAGAAAGCCTAAAATCATTTTTCAAACCGAGCATCACCTAAAATTTCGCTTCAACTCACATACCGGGCAAGTTCTAGACACAAGTACAATACATGGACAACACAAAAAACCTCACCACACATGGCACATGACTCACTAAGGACGATCACATTCCGACTCTCAAGCAATGCAAGTATTCACGGAGCCACGAGATATTAAGTATTAAACACAAGGTGAACATAAGTCATGTAAACGAGACATAGGCGCCACAAAATATACTATCCAATTTAACAAGGCATCATCAATAAATTCAAATCATACAGAAGATACTACACATGCGAAAGTATAAATATGTTACTATCAAACAAGTCAAGGGCGCCTAGGTTCATCATTCTTGCTCCTTTTATTCCCTAAATTCCTAATCTACTCGGAAAGAAAAAACTACCCGGTTCAAACTACATCCCATGGAAAAGAACCGAGGCACAAAGAAAAACCACAGGGGATTATTACTACCTAAAGAAAGCTAAAAGACATATTTTAAATTTTTGTTTAGACTTTAATCCCTCAAGAAAACTGTCTAGGAGATCAATCGTCGGGAAAAGTCCAATTTTTCTACTTTTTCGTTTTTTTTTTTTAATTTCATTTTTTTTTTCCTTCACAAAAGCTACTACACTTAAGAATGAGTACTACAACTAAGCTAAAATAGCACAGAAACTTATCCAAACGATCTCCTCACCCCACACTTAAAATTTTGCAATGTCCTCAATGCACATTATAAATAATAAGAGGGTAAACGAGACTCCCTGGTAGGCCAAAGGCCGAAGCAATAGCGGCTCACGAGGTACTCAGACTTCCCCCAGGCATCGTCCTTTGTGTGGGCACCCCACACTTAGTCCTCACCATCTAGCTCGCTTTTGCACTCTTCTAATGGCTTTGCTTCCTATGCTCATAATCCTACAAAACAAAAATAAATACTACAAAATAATAAAAATAAAATAAAATAAAAAGTAAACAAAAATAAAAGAAAGCAGTAACGCTGGGTTGCCTCCCAACAAGCGCCTGATTTAACGTAGCGGCACGACGTGAATCACTTTTTGTCTCCACCTCGAACTTATGAATTGAGCCCCTAACATGGCATCCAGTTAGACACTCTCGCCGAAACAATGTATATATTTTGTATATTTTTTGTATATATATATATATATTTTGTATGTTATATACAAAATTTATACAAATTTTATATATTTTTCGGCTATCGAATATAATTAGTTTCTGGCTCAGATTAAAAGTGAAAAAGGCCCTATTTAAGACGGGCTTAAAAGTGACTACTTCTTCACTTCGCCCTGAAAATTTCGAGTTCATGAATGAATTTAAAGTATAACTAAACTTTTGTGTCTTTTTTTTTGTTGGAAAAAATTCCAGGAAACCCCGTAGCCGCTATTTTTCGGATGCGCACCGGGTAGTCTGCTTAGTGTGCAATATCTCGCAAATCACACTGAAAATGTAAACTGCACTAAGCAATCCCGATGCAACGAGCTTTGGCCGAGGAGGCTGCTGGTAAGAGAATCGATCTCAAGCAAGGGAGGCTCAACAGATCTCGGGGCCTAAGGCGAAACCATTTTCGGAGGCCCTTAAATTTATTTTATAAAATATTTACACTAACAACAAAATTTGCTTTTTAAATAACAAAAAAATCATTTAAGACAAAAAGTGAATTTCAAAAAATAATTTAGGAAAAAGAGCACAAAAAATAAAGCGGTGAACTATCGAATATTGAGGTCTAGAACTCAGTGAAAATTTTGATTAAGCTATATCACAAACAAGAAAAAAAAAACGTACATAACGTAATAACTTAAGTTTTGAGTATTGACGGTGTAAAAAATATTTACTCCGTCTTATCAATTTAAATGGTGATTGTATTTCATTCTATTAAGTAGCACTTATGGGTGAATATCTAAAATAAATTATAAATAACCTAATATAATATGTCGAATTACACTAAAAGAAAATTGGTGGATGAATGCTTTTGTGTTCATGTTGTTTCAGAGAACATTATAAAAGAAATTTATTATGCTGTCAATATATATAACTTAATTCCTATATATAAAAGATAAAATTAAAATTGAAGAGTGAAGCAACAACAACAACAACAACAACCCAGTATAATCTCATTAGTGGGGTCTGGTGAGGGTAATTTGTACGCAGACCTTACACCTACCCTGGAGTAGAGAGATTGTTTCCGATAGACCCTCAACTCTCTCCCTTCAAAAACTCCCCACCTTGCTCTTGGGGTGACTCGAACTCACAACCTCTTGGTTGGAAGTGAAGGGTGCTCACCACTGGAGCAAATCACTCTTGTCAAATATACTAATTAATGAGGAAAGAAAATTATCATAATTTATAAATTTATTGTATAAAATAACCTCAATCAAGTAACAAAAAATATACTGTAACACTTTTCTTTATTCTAATTATTTATATAAATTATATAATATATAATAATAACAATAATAATAATAATTTAAAATAAATTTGGGGCCTTCAAAATTTGGGGGCCTAAGGCAATGGCCTCACTGTCCAAAGCCTTAGAGATGCCGCTGATCTCAGGTCTCCCACGTAATAAACCACTCCCCCAACCCTTGCGGTCAACTTTTGTATCTTTGATAAGCAAGAAATAAGCAACGAAAGATGATCCATTTTTTAATAAAAAGATTATTCAGTAGTAATATCATGAAACTATTCCTGATTAACAGAAAGTAGTGAATCTGTACAAGTTCTCTCCAAAACGAAAGAGGCCAATAAAACTAAAAAACAGAAAAGTGACGATCAATTATAATTTTTTCTCCTTTCAGCTTCCTCAACATTTTAATTCATTATCTCTTAGATTTAGCCATGCTCCAGGCATCAAGAGTCTCAATTGTGATTGTTTCAGTGCCATTGTTGAAAGCAAATAAATGTGCTTTGTCATGGATGGCTAATGTCGGATATACCCTTGATGTAATGCATGTTTTCCCACCAGCACCAAAACTTTCTACTACCGAGTGATCAATCTGCAAAAGGAAGAAAAGAAAGGTCAACAATTTGTCAACGGCCACACAAAAGAAAACTAAACGAAAGTGAGAATTTAAGTTTTAGGGCCCGTTTGGCCATTAAAAAATTCACTTTTTAATTTATTTCTTTTTTTTTGAAATTCCAAATCCAACTTGAAGTTGAATTCTGGAATTTTTTGGAATTTGATAAACTCCAAAAAGCTATTTTTCATATTTCATATGCCCAAACGCCACTTAAATACATTTTTGAGAGGGAAAAAATTAAAAGAAAGCTTACCAGACTCCTTAGGGACAGCTTTTTGTCTGATAAATCTACATCAACATATCCAGCAAAAGAGGGTTTGTACATTTTCTTACTATCCTTAAGGGTTGACCTGTCGCCAAAAAGGGTAGAAAAAATTGAATAACAAGGTTAGCCAATTGCAAAAGCATAAAAACAACATTTTGATAACAATTTATGTATGAGATATAAGGTTTTTTTTTTTTTTTTTTTTGGGGTGGGGGGGGGGGGGGTCTCAATAGATGTCTACATAGAAAGAAAACAAACCTTGAGGCATCAGAACACATGAGAACTTTGTATTTATCTTGAGCTTTGAACACTCTAAAGAAAACAGGTGTATACTCTTCCAAATTTTCAGAAGACAAAGTTAGAAGCCCAAATGGCCCAAGTCCACCTTCAACTGTTGAACCCCTAATGGCACATACATCTTGTGCATAAAGATCATCCCAACTAGAATCAAATTCTTCTACATTGTCCAAACTTGAAAAGATAAATGTCACTTCAACATCAGCCTGCCAATGAAATTAACACTCATAAATTAGCCTTACTTTGTCTTGTGGCACTAAAAGAGCAGCCCGGTGCACTAAGCTCCCGCTATATGTGTTGTCCGGGGAAGGGCCGGACCACAAGGGTCTATTGTACGCAGCCTTACCCTGCATTATTGCAAGAGGCTGTTTTCACAGCTTGAACGCGTAACCTCCTAGTCACATGACAACAACTTTACCAGCTACGCCAACACTCCCTTTCTTGTCACACTAATTTCATAAATAAATGAAAAATTTATTTGTTACTTAAAAAAAAAAAAAAAAAGTTCAAACCTGTGCAGGTGTGATTCCTTTAACTTCAACTATTTCTCCCTTGTTCAATTTCTGGTTTCTTAATTGCACCTTATTCTTTCTCAAGGTTTTTAATTCTTCAACGGGCCATTGAACCAACTGTTTGCCATTAGGATCAAGCCATATTTTACGCGGAATAGCCTGAATTCCAGCCCATCCTTTCTTGACATCGTCGATAGGAAAAGCATCCGATTCATTAGCCCAACCCCACAAAATTCGTCGATTTTTGCTAGGGTCATAAAATGTTTTTGATGCATAAAAATTGCCATAGTCGAGTCTCAATCCCTTCCATCCATCCATCGATATATTATCCGGAATATACCTATCTTTTTTTGTGTCGTAGGTACCAACTGTATAGTACTCAAACCTAGTCAAATCAAGACTAACCTTAAGAACATGTTTAATGTTGTCACCATCAAATGATGTGTCCAAACCATTTGAATGTTCCAATGATACTGGAAAAAAATCAGGACACTCCCAATTTCCAGTATTGGCTGATGTATGAAGTGGATGTTGGGCTTTAGTCCATTTCATAAAGTCCTTACTTCTATACAATATTGCTTTTCCTCTATGTTTTCTAACACTACCAACCAAAATTCTCCAATGCCCGTCTCGGCCCAACCAAGCCGTTGTCGGGTCGCGGAATTGGGTTTTGTTGATGCTCTTGTCAGCAACGACTAACGGGTTGTTATCGGGCTTGATCCATTTACGAAGAAATGGATCGGATAAGTTAGCGGGTATCGCATAGTTTTGGACTTGGGTATTTTTGGCATCTACTATTCCAGTGTAGAGGATAATGGGCTTGGGCTTTTTACCGGGAAGAATAGTGGCTGACCCGGACCATGTACCGTATTTATCGAACACTTTGGACGGATAAATTGCAGGCTCTAAACGGGCCCAATTAATCAAGTCTCTGGAAACTGAATGGGCCCAAACAATATTGCCCCATACTGCCCCTTTTGGATTATACTGATAAAATAGATGATAGACTCCATTGTAATACATTGGACCTGTTGAAAAAAATGTTGAAAAAAAAAACCAGATTAATGTAATTGATATATGATTTTAGCTAAAAATTTAGTAAAAAGCAGTAATTATAAAACTTGATCTCACCGTTGGGATCTAATGTTTGTTGTTTGGAAGCATCCGAGCCAAGACCATAAAAAGGAGTAAATTGAAAATGATTAGTAAAAACATTTCAATGCAATTGAAAAATTGTATAATAAGAAAGTATGGAATAGAATATTTAGATAAAATCTCATAAAAGAACAAACATGGAAACCAATCACAGAGCCTAGTGAGTTGCTATAAATATTTTATGCAAGATTATAAACAAGGCAGTCTGGTGCAGAAAGTATCTCACATTAACACATAGTCCGGGGAAGGGCTGCATCTAAGGGTGTGTGAGGTAGGCAATCTACCCTAATGCAAGCATTATTAACTGATTCCACGGTTCGAATCCGTAACTTATAGATCACACGAATACAGCCTTACCCAATTAATTCGTTTCCTTTAAGGATCAAATCAAATATTAAAATTTTAAAGAAAAAGCTTTTTTTTTAAGTCTATTTTTTATTAATAAAATGACACAATCACAATAATGTTAAGATCAAGAGAAGTATTTGTCTCCAAGGGCGGACCTATCTTAGAAGTTCACATGAAGTCAATAGCTTTTGTCCTAATCTTGTATTATATATATATATATTGTTGACCGTAAACCTCGTATACTAATGCGAGGTCGGTATAGAAACACATAAATTTCAAATTCTTAATACTCATCATTTTGTCACTATCTGTATCTAGTGCAAATATGCAGCTAAAAGCACATAGTTTGAAATTTTGGGAAGTAAATTTCACTGTCACAGAACAGATACAGAAATCTAGGAAATACAAAAAGATTATTTGTCTTTTTCAGCATTAAAACAGAGAAATATATTACTCCTATATAGTTTTTCTAAGTTGGTGTCGAAGCTAGTTATGGGATCGAACCAACTCATGCAAGCCCCACTGTGTGAGTTCAAATAGCAGAAACTCTTCGAATATATCGTTCTAAACGAGAAATATTTAAGGAAGAAAAGACAAGACTGATAAAATGTTAACTTCCCATCCTTCAATTAGTTCTGATTCTATTCATTCATTCATTTATTTATTTATTTATTTATTTATTTATCTGCAACATGAAAAGAACATTCATTGTTGCTGAAAATCTCAATATAATTTTAAAAAATTAGTCAATTTGTGGATTGAAAAATGGCATAGTAAATTCAAAAGAAACCACATAATGTAATCAGCAACAGTAACTGATGAAGAACTAAGAAGGTTAGCAAAAAATTCTTTTTTGATCGGCTGAAAAATTAATGTCTCGTTTTGGATAGAAAATTTAAAACAAATAGTCGTCTACCTAATCTCTTAAACTTAAAATAGTCGGCGAATGTATAATATAATATAATATATATATATATATATATATATATATATATATATATATATATATATATATATATATAATTCATGTACTATGTATAACTATGTATAATCAATGTATAATCTATGTATACCGGCTAAAAAAAGTAAACGTTAAATCTGGACGACTATTTGTGTAACAATCCTTTTGGATAAGCAACTACTACCTCGTAGCATTTATAATATGGATTATTTGACTAAACTATCATTTATCTCTCCTCAAATTTGAATAATATCTGTTGAGAAACTTTTTTAAAAAAATGTATAAATTATTTATTAAAACAATGGGCTACACTTGCTTCATAAAAAAATTATATTGACTAAAACGACATTTAAAACGGACAGGATGTATACCAGTGTAGTACTATTAATTAAAAAAAAGGTTTATTATTTTTGTAAAGACTATAAAGAGGTTGGGTGATTGCAGAAAATGGAATTGTGTTTTTTCTTCTGTTTATTACTCCTATAGTCCTATACAGGATAGCTAAAACAAAAGCCTATAATTTCACATAATCTATGTCCAATTGACCATAAAAATTGAGTACTATAATGATAAGAACAACAAAACAATAATGACATGATTATTCCCTCAGGTCCTTTCTATTTGTATAGCTTTAGAAAATCAAGCCACATTAATTATTTTTTCCAATTCCATCTTTAATTTACTACTTCAAGCAGGTATATATCATTTATAATCATTTATAACTAATGCTATTCAACTACTATTTTCTAGGAAGAGATAATGATAATTTAGTCAAATATCATATATGATAAATGCTATTAAATGAATGTTAATATAAGTGTACCAAAAACATATACTACGAATAAAAAAGGAATATGGGAGGAATATAATTTACAAAAAAATTATATTAATTTTCTAAACTCCTCTACAATGCAGTGATATGCACGAGGGAGAAGAGATATAAAAGAAAACAAAAATCATAAGACATCGCACCAGACATACATAAACCATTAGATAGAAGAATATATCACTACAAATACCCTTTTCTTATACATGTGTGCGAATAAATATTTCTTTAAAAATCAGTATTAATATATACACTTGAAAATAATGCAAAGTAAATATCAATTTGAGACATAAAATAAAACCTTGAAACCACCATTTCGTCTCTAATAAACACATTTACAAGACAAATGATATCAATAGGCCGATACATATAAAATCCTGTATATACAACCGCAAAAAATATCCATATGAATGTAAACAAAAAATAAAAATAAAAATAAAAAAAATAAAGAGAGTTGTGAGGAAAGACATACCATTGATCCAGTGTTTAGGGGGTTGAAAATGGTAGCCAGTTCTATGCATTTTTCTTACACTCACAGCACTTGAAGATTGCAATTCCATAAATACTTCATGTGAAGCATTAATCCCATTTTTGGTAAAAACTACCACAAAAAACATCAAAAAAACTGGCAAAGGCCAAAGAGAAAACTTCCTTAAAAACTCCATTTTCCTTTATGAGTTTCACAAAGAGTTTTTCTACCTTTTTTTTAATGTTAGAGAGAAAGAAACTGAGGAGGAAGAAGATGAAAGGGTGTGAAGAATATTTATAGAGAAACAACAGAGAGAGAGAGATGAGTCAACCAAAACAAATGGGAAGGAAAAAAAGGCTGAGATTATTATAATAAGATTTAGGAATGGAAAGTTAATCGCGGATTTATCTATTAAATGGATAGGAATTAAATTTGGATAAACTTTCATTAAAAGTTATGTTTAATACGGAGCGTCTGTTTTGGGAAAATTTGTTTGCCGGATTTATCTCCCACGATTCTTTTGCCATTTGCCATTCTTAAATTTGGTCTAAATAATTATTATTTGAATAAACGAAGAAAAGTTCTCCTATTAATTGCTTTTTCAAATTTCGTTTCATAATGTATCGTATTGTATTATATTGTATTGTATTATTTTGATGAATACAACGTTCGGATAGATTGTATCATTTGTCGTTGTTTCATGATGTCATGCACCAATAATGTGAAGAATAAACTTGTAATATTACACAGACAAAGTATGGTACGAGGTACAATTATTATATTAAAAGGTAGGGTAAAGGATAAAATATGATTATTTAATAATAATGAAGGACAAAATGAGGGGAAAAAAAAAAAGATAACGACGCGATCACACTAAATCGATTATTAAATATATAAAGTGGTATTTTTCGTCACTACATAACGACAAATTTAACGATACGATACAACAAAATTTAAATAACAATCAAAATAAACATTATATTTAAAACAATACGATACAATACAATACAATACGTAACAACCATCCAAACAAGCCGAAGACTCCAAAAGGTACATGTAAGGTCATTATTTACTCACTTAAGTAAGAGATAAAGATAATTTAGTCAACTTTATTTATAATTAATTTTATTAAATATTTTTCTTAATATTTGTGCCAAAATACTAAACCAGAGGAGCACTTCAATTCTGCAAATTTGCGCAACATGCATTGATTTTCGGGGCTCCAGGAGATGTTGTTGCCACGTAATATTTTATGTAATGTCTAAATTTTATAACTGAAGCACTTTTGGATCAATTTTATGTGGCACAAGTTTATTTCCCAAAGCAATAATTTTACATAAAATATTAAGAAGTGATAGTTTATTTCCGAAAGCAATAGCTGAAATTATGGTTCCGAATTCTTAGGTTTCATCTCTAAGAAGTGATAAGTGAATGTCTAATTTAAAAGTTCCAGATAAAAATAATTGTGGAAATGACACAAAGTATTTAAGCATGTTGTTTAAAATATATTCACAGTTTACAATGTATTTAAAGATTGGTCAATATCGCCTAAACTTCAAGACACACCATCCTAGAATTAAACCTCAAAGTTCAAAATTCAAGACATCAATTATGTGGTCGACTATGCGACCGCATAACTGTTCTGCGGTGCATTATATATATATATATATATATATATATATATATATATATATATATATATATGCGTGTCCTGAATTTTAAATTAGTACTTCAAAAATTCAGAACACTTAGTCCTAAATTTTAAATTAGCAGTTCAAAAATTCAGGATACTAAGTCCTCAATTTCTAAATTCAGGATACTTAATCCTGAAGTTTGAATGAATTAGCTAATCTTTAAATACATTATAAATTGTGGATATATTTTAAATAGTAAACTTAAAAGTAGCTATTGCAGCACTTCGCCTCTAGCATTAACATATAGAAAATAGGCTGCATGCTTCATCGAAAATTTGACATACTACCTTATCAGGATCATTTCTCACCAATTAAAATCACGAATAACAAAAGCAATGAGGCAATTGAAGTAACCATAATTTCTTTTAATTCACATTCACTCTTGAATGGTAATTAATTAAAATAATACTATGTTATTTAGCCAAGACTATACTATTAATCGAAATTCCTTTTGAGCAAGTAAAGCACAAGCCCCTTTCAGTTTCATTACAAAAATTTCTGTGATCCTGTACTTCATGTGCATATATCTTAAGAGTTCAGCAAGTCAGATTTCAACAACATAAGGTGAACTATAACTCTTTGCTAGTAGTATTACTCGCGCAAAATTATCGTTTACGCTTATCCATGGGTCAAACAGGATATGCAAAAGAAAATCTGAAGGTAGCCTGGTAATTTAATTCACAAAACATTCTTCTCATGATGTACACATCTAAACGGTCAAATCTGAGAGCCTCGAAACATCAATTCCTGAGAGGTCTCGAAACATCAGAAATATATTTGAAAAAGTAAAAGGCGATGAAATTAATACGCAGTCTGCTCTATCATTTTCTTCTGTACCCACAATTTAGTACCTGAATAGACATTAGCAATTAAGCATTTTACCTATGTTCCACTGGAACCGAAATATACCAACATCTTGATAGGAATGTCTTTAGCAGTCCTGATTTTCCAGTCAGTCCCTTGTATTATAATGAACCTGGGAACATAAAACTTCCCATATGTAGAGCAAAGCGGGATATCGATCACATAGAAGGCTCTCGTAGTGCAGTGGCCAAATTGAGTTCGGGTTCTAATTCACCTAATGGGATGAAGAAGCAGTCAACCATGTCGGTGGTAACTTCCTCCAGCCGCGTTGGACCCCACTGAATTGTTCAGTACAAGAACAAATAAGTTTCCTTATCTTTCCCCAGCTGAAAGAAAAGAGGGGAAGGGGAGAGGGAATTAAGTAAGCATGCTTGGAAGAGCATTCATTACCTTTGGAGCAAAGTCCTTGTCAACCAATCTAGCACGGACACCCTGAAAATGTTTCCGAGGATAAATATCATAGCTTAACAGGGAAGAAACGACTATACTTGGTTGAACATTAAAGAGGAGCTTAGTAGCAGAAGAGGCTGTTTTTTCTTGTTTAGTTAAGAACTAAATTTGGAGATTTTTACAACCTCTCCACCATAACTTATCAGCATATCAATGGCAAACGAGAGAGAGAGAGAGAGAGCATATCGATGGAAAAAATGCTACATTTGCTGGTATATGGAGTTTAGTTTTCAAGAGCTAGTTATAAGAAAAAATAATCCTGGCATAAAACTCTGCACTACTAATTAATAGAACGTATAAATTCCACTATGAAGCCTACATTACTTAATGCAACCCTCTATTGCCAATACAAAAGATGGTTTCCGATATAAACCTCTGCATAATCTGCACAGGTGATCTTGATTACGGAATTTATAAATCATTTTAAGCGGACTAACATGTGAATCACTTTAAGCTCTAATCCAGTTATTGCCAATATACTTATTCTTAAGATTGTAAATCACTATATTAACCTTTTTATTTCAGCTTTTTACTTTGGCAAAAGATAGGGAGGAACAATGCAAAAAAAAAAAAAATACTAGTTGATTTCTTCCAACCTGCCTAAGACTTGGTGACAAAGTTCTGCACGGGTGATCTTGATTACGGAATTTATAAATCATTTTAAGCGGAATAACATGTGAATCACTTTAAGCTCTAATCCAGTTATTGCCAATATACTTATTCTTAAGATTGTAAATCACTATATTAACCTTTTTATTTCAGCTTTTTACTTTGGCAAAAGATAGGGAGGAACAATGCAAAAAAAAAAAAAAATACTAGTTGATTTCTTCCCACCTGCCTAAGACTTGGTGACAAAGTTACCGGGTAGTTTTGCTGGTGAGAGGTAGCAAGTACACATTGAAACAGTCAACGTGTGCGCAAGCTAGCTCGAACACTACCATTATGTGTGTGAGTATAAAAGAATCATTATACCTCCACATATATATATAAAAAAGATAGTGAGGTACAATGATTTACTTCCAGCACTCAGAATCTTTTCCTCCTTCCCTCTCCCTCCACATTCTATAACGAAATAAGATGCATACAAACTTTGTACAGTCAATTGTCAGAAGAAGACATACCTCACAGAAATCATCGGACACCCGTTTGGACACCCAATTAATTGATATGCGATATTCACGAACTAGACACTGATCAAGGGGTTGAAATCTGCCTTCTCTAATCTACATTTTGGCAGCAAAAATAAATTTTAAACCCTGAAAAATCTAGATTGCAAAAGCAATGGAAATGGTTAGCAGCTTACTGATTTCAAAGCCACTTTCAAGCTCAATGGAGAGGCTTCTTTTATTTTATTAAGAGCTGTATTACACCATTCATCATGAGATTCTGCTGCCTCTCTTTCCTGCATTTCGCAACAGAGTAAACCAAGTGAAGGAACTCGGTGCAAGTAAAAAGAGAAATAAGCAAATGTCTAAGAATACTAAAGTCCATAAAGCATGTCTAGCAAATACCATCTTCCATAACCCCTAGATAAAGGAAATCAACTAGAACATTAACAACAGCTAAACTAGATTTCTGAGATGAGAATACACATATACTTTAAGGCAAAACATCAAACCAATCATAAGCGCCAGTTAAACAAATTCTGAAGATCAACATCCAGGAGGAGAAGTCTTAAATATTGTCCTAAAACTTCTATTACCATGCTTTAAAACAGATAAAAAGAAGCAAGAAAAAGGAAAAAGAAAATGGTGCTATCCAATCTGGTTTCTAGTGTTTCAAATACGTGCTTCTTAGGGTTCAACATTTAATGCTTGATACAACATTCTGATACTTCAGAGATTAACTTTTCTCTGGGAAATTTGTAGTAGACCTTGTTATGCCACAAACTCAAACATTCATACATATTAGCTTTACCAGAATGTGAAAGACACCATTCTCATTCGTTGATATTAAAGATCAGTACAAGCTGTGTCTGCATTTGTACCTAGAGAAAGAAAGGACAATAGAAGAGAGAGAGAGAGAGAGAGAGAGAGAGAGAGAGCACTTACCAGAGCTTCTATAATTTCCTCAACTGTATCCTGGCTAAAGCATTTATCGATTTTCTCAAACCTGGATCACAAAAAGGGGCTAAGAAAAAGGAAAATAGAGGGCAGGGCCGGCAGGCTAAAATGAAAGGTTATGAAAGAAAAAAAGATGATTTTTTTTTTAAAAAAAAAGATAAGAGGAAATGAAAGTGAAGATTCTTTAGGGGGCCAATATTTCTGGAGTAAAGTTTGCGGAAGGGGATTATGATGAGAAAGTGAAGATTCTTAGAGGCATGTATGATTGTTGGATAAGGTATAGTGTTATTGTGTATCATAGTCACCTAACTTCTAAAAGTTCCATGTCTTCAATTTGAGTTTGTACTGGATACAGCACATATTTTTACTCGTATTAAATAGCCCGAACATTCATTAATAGAAATATTGATGCTATGGACAATGCTTACTAGATAACATAAGTTCACCGCATTGTTACCCATATTCTCCTCTCCCTCCAATTCCATCTCATTTAGTCTTTGACATCATTTTTCTGCCACTAACTTTTCTTTCCTTTTTTTTTTTTTTTTTTGAGGGGGGTGGGGGGAGGAGAATTAACTTCTTCCTTTTCCTGTTATTATAACGTTCTTGTGTTCTCTCAAACCACTCCTTTCCCATTTCTTAATTTGCATTATTATTAACCAAAAGGGTAAAAGGGGGTAAGGAGGGAGAAACGTAGAACATCCAAAAGATAATGCATGTTCATACCTATATTAATTTAAAGTACTGATAGATTGTATCACCATGAGTTTCTAAAACATGTCACTGTCTTAAAAACTTCTTTAAAGAATCATTTAATTGAACCCTACAGTAATTTAGTCTCCTCCCCTCCAAATCCATAGACTTGAGCAGGGCCCACAGCATTCACAATGAGCACGTCACAGAAAATAAAAGGATGGAAGAAGGGAAACAAAGATAGAACATTACTTGTGCAGAACACTCTTGCTATCTGGGTAAACAAGGTCACCATACTGGGCTAGAGAATTTTCAATGACAAGACGATCATCTGTGATCAATTTACCAAGGCGTTCCTCCAACCAAGGAAGCCTCTGTTGGAATAACAAACATCAGAGCTACTAAAAAAGAAGAATAAGAGTTGAGAATATTAGTTATAGAATAACTTATTACTAACTTCTTTGAGTGAATAGTGGGTAGCAAGACCACAAGCAATCATTTCTACGCCATTAAGCTTTTCTCCTGTTAAAGCCAAATACTCCCCTGCAAAGGAGATGACACTATTAAACTCCTACCATCAAAGTTTCTGTAATAGTCAAAGCAGTCGAATACATTGATATGTAAATTGCTTTAACAATCAGCATGTTTTCAGCGGTACTAAACTGACAAAAGGAATAAAGAGAGTTCATCAAACAATCACTGCCATTTGATGGTATGAGATAAGGTATCTAACACATCAACATAAAAAAGGGACAATTGCAGAAAGAGGAATGCCAAAGACAGAAAATGCTTAATCAAAGGGGCCATGGTGCCAGTATTGGCCCCTCAAAAGATGAAGATTCGAGTCCCCCCGGGAAATCCAGATTAATGGATTACTTAAATGGTCAATGCAGATATCAATGCACCTCATCATCAAAGAATGCATATCAGTTTCATCAGGCACAAAATATGTTGCAAGATGGACATATCAAAGTAGGAAAACAATAAGATAAGAACAGAACAATGTGGCACTTTTTGTAGTCCATGTATGTATCAACCAACATAGCCCCACATACAAATCTACTTATCAGTAATATTTTATTCTTAACTTGCCTAAGTAGCCAGGAAGGCGAGAAAGATAATAAGAAGCCCCTGCATCAGGATGAAAACCAATTTGAGCCTCAGGAGTAGAATAAACCTGCAATGATTTTGCCATTTCCATTTGTAAGTCTAGGGCGCTTGTCAGTATCATGGGAAAGAACATCACGTTAAAAAATTAAATAAGCCAGCATATCATACAACATCCTTTGCAAGATAAAGAAAGGCACCATTGGAGAAGGTACGTACAGTTCTATCAGTTACAACGCGAAACATTCCTGGAAGCGAAATACCTGCCCCACTTCCCATTGTGACACCATCCAAAATTGCCACCTGCACATAGTGATCGATAATACTTGTTGACTTAAGCATGTTTGCTAAATTTGACATGGAGTTAAAATCAGAAGTCAAATTGTAAGATGATACAGTGTCCTATAATGCAACACCCCATAGTCTCCAAGCATGTCTTAGCTATGACTTAAAGCATCTTATAAACTTCTAATGATCATGTGGTAGTATCAAGATGTTGTTTTAAGGAGAGGATGGTTGAAGAAGTGCGTTGAGAACAAGAGAATGTTGGAAACTAAAGTGAAAAATCAAAAGGATGACTTGACTTCTTAGTGGTCATAGTTTCTGAAGCAAAATTGTGGCCGTTGAAGTCTGGTTTCGGACGTTTTAAACCGTTCGTCATTTCGACTTTGTTACCAAAAGTAATGACTATTTTAATCAAGGTGCGCAGAGCTGAGAAAAGAAGTCAGCAGCAAGATGCACAACTTAAGTTACTGCAGTGCGCTAATAGCAGAAAATAAATTTACCGTGATGCAGTAGCTTTCCAGTACATGGTAGCAACTAGCAAGATTATTTATGTGTTTTTTATTATGTCTTAGCCCTAAGCATCAACCCTAATTTGCCTTTCGAAGAAGTGTAACCTCCCATACAGCTTTGATGCCTTCCAAGTACTTACGGTAACAGTATATTTCAGTTTTCACTGGGCAGATTGGACATATTTCTACCTAAGACCAATTACCGAGTTTCATTTTATGGATTATATGCCAAGTTAGATTATTAAATTGTGCAGATAGAGATAAATGACGTGACAGTTAAAACAGGCATTTTAAATCCCTAAGATTGACACAAGCGGGGAGGCAAGGGAACTTTCTGCAGAGATCTCCCAGTAAGAGAAGGGAGATGCAACAATTTGATGACGAAACTCACAAAACCTCACTGACAATGAAATATGCAGAAAGAGAAAAAGAACGAGTGATACTCACATTTGGCTTGAGATATGTTCCTAACAAGTAAACAAATTTATATAATGTTTCGAAGAACTTCTTGCACTCCTCAATCTTCCCTGCAGATAAAGGAAACCGTGAAAATGTTTGCCAATAGTTTTGTAGGCAATAAATTGAAAAACTAACTATTATCCTCAAAAGTAAAGAATGTTGTGAGCAAGTGTACTCATCTATTATATGATCTTATATTCTCCTCTAACTATAGGAAACTCTAAGTCAATCTGAGACTCCAGTTGCAATGTAAAGTGTAATGCCAGACATAAGAAGAAGCTAAGTCAATAGAAAATGATGATTATATGTCTGAGTTAGACTCGTTTGATGTAGACAACGAGAGCTTCACAAACATGGCAGCTTGACATGATCACTCTGCTAGTTCCCTCTTATGAAGCAAGGAAATCAAACAAATTCATTGATTAACATTTCAGACGGTGGGATTAATGATGATCCATTCTCACTCACTAGGTTATGAGAAAGAACTGTTCCACTTAGGTATTCAATTTGTTTCCTGTAGGGCTCCTTATTTTCACAATCTGCAAATGCCACATCACCTTGATTACTGATTACACAGATAAGCATTTCTATAACACAGTACTCTCACTGTTCCATCTTATGCGGCGGGGTTCGGAGTCGAGTGTCAAGCTAATTAATTTTTGGTGCGAACTCGGGCATAAAATTCAAAAATTTTAAAATAAACTTTACATATTTAGAAACTAGATGACAAGTACCACAAGTCTAACAGTTAATAATTCTAAATATTGAAAAATACTTGAGAAAATTGTGGTTAAAAAAATCTCTTTGACTCCCCAAATAGTAATAGTGCCACATAAAATGAAACAAAAGGGAGTAATATGTTTTTATAATGGTGGTGTCAGGCCATCTCAAATGCACTTTGACTAATCTACTAGATACCTACTACCTCTCTCAAGCACAGGCACCAGATAACTCTGACCAGCACATAGGCACACCTTTGAGTTCAAATTCCAATAGAGGCATCAAAGGTGTTGTTTTGCCTATGTTGGAATTTGAACTTTGGTGTTCCTTGGTCCATTGCAGCTTCACTGACCTCTAAGCCACAATTTTGAATGCCTCTAACACATTATAAACTCTAAGTGATATTTACACCTAAGAAAGGAGAAAACAGAAAGGGAGCAGCTATATTATAACATTGAGGAGGAATACATAAAATTACAGTCAATAATCACACGAAGAACTTCCGAAGCAGCAACCCTTATGTTCACAAGAGCATCAAGCATAATGATTGCAACCAAAAAAAACTTGGAAAACCTTGAAATCCTTGAAATTATATTAAAAACAAGTTTACATTTTTGTTTAAATCAGAAATTTAAGCTGGGAATCCTGGATCATGGAAGAAATTTAAGCCGAAGTACTTGATCATCGTAGAAACTTAAGCCGGGAATAAGCTTGATCATAGCAGAAAATTAGAAACAGAACTAGAAGGGGACACACCTTCATTAATCAACTCATAAAGAGTGACAACGTCTGCTCCAGAGGAAAATGCTCTGCCATTGCCCTGCAATATATTCAATCAAAAACTTAAACATTTGCTGGTACGTGTAAGTTGCTGTAAGTTGCTGAACTCTGATACTTTAAAACATAAATTAACAAAACAGGAAGATGAAAAATAACTTCCAGTACAATACATTACCTTCATCATGACAAATCCAATATCTGAGTTTTCCTCCCAAGACTCGTACAATCTACTTAAACGAGCAGCCTAGCATTTAAAATATAGTGAACTACAGACATACAAAAACCATGTAACATATTCTGCGAAAAAGAAAAGGGAAAATGCCAAACCATAGAAGGAGTAATAGCATTAAGTGCAGATGGTCTATTGAGAATAGCTGCTCTTGACTTAGCCCTTCCTTCAACCAGAACCTGTAACAACACATGATGCAAAAATAACACTTTCGTATTATAACACAGTAAATGAGAATTTTGACGTACTTTTTCAATTCATTGAACAGCTTAGTAGAAATGAGTGAATGAACCTGTTCTTGAATATAATCCACATGGGCGTAGCTGGGTTGAGCAGAGAAGTGTCTGCAATGGTGATTAGAGAGGAATCGGGAATCACTTCTCCGCAATGGTTGAGTCAGTGATAGTAAAACTTTCAGTTTATTCATTCTCATTATCTCTCTTTGTTGAGCTTACTGAGATTTGGACTGTGAAATAGAGTACTGGGGTTTAGGGCTTTGGACGAGGATGACAGGAACTCTCAACACGATCTCCGACGGCGAAAGAAATGAATGGCAAGCTCGGAGTCGGAGCCGAATGAAACTGGTGTCAACCGGACCGAAGAAAATTTAATTTGGGCCATTAAAATGTTTTTTCAACTTGGATGATTTTAACAGATAGCCACTTTTAGGGCTATTATTTCAAATATAGCCAGCATTGAAGTACACAAATAGCCCTAAAGCAGATGGCCTTGAATTTTTATCCCCGCTTGCTTCATGGGCTGAATTTTAAGTTTAACAAGTATTTCCCTTCGCTTGCTCTATAGACAACACTTTTAACTTTTGACCTTGAAGTTTTGCTCGTGAGTCAAGGAGGTTCAAAAGTTAAAAATCGCCCCAAAAAGTATTACATTTTTGCAATTTTTTACGTTTGCAATATATTTGAAAACAGTCACAACGGCAAAGACTCGCTTCCTGAATTTCAAGACAATGTCAGTCCTACAGTAAAACTACTATTATTTTTATTTGTAGTTAAATTTTCTTTTTTAGTTTACAACTTCTGGGCTCTGGCCATTATCCTAAACTTCAGAGCATTGTCTTTTTCAATCATCAAAAGTGCAAACAAATCATAAGTTCATTATTTACTTTTGACAACATATTTCAACGCGATAACTATCGGAAATACAATTAGATTTATCGACAAATCTTCAATGTTTTTTCATTTTCACCGGTGTTTACCGAAAAAATCGAATAACGTTAAATTTATATATGGTTCTAAAGATACGCAAATTTCTTTGATACAAGAATGACAATACTGGTAACTTGAATAAGTTGAGACGAAACAAGCACAAAGAAACCTCAATGTATCTGAGAAAAGGATGTGTTTATTTCAATGTGTCTTTAGCTTACAAGGATGCCCCCTTTTATAATAGAGGGTCATTGCTTTATTTATAACAACATAATAAAATAATTCATATAGTGGAGGACCCATGATAATTTGTCTCTTCCTCGGTTCTCGCCAAGATTCTCTCCCTTGGTGCGGTTGTAACGGCTCTTGTCTGCGAGCTTGGTACTGGCTCGAGCTCGGTATTAGATCGAGCCCCCAGTCTTGGTTCGAGCTCGATTCTGCCTTGGGGCATCGATATTCGGGGCGAGTGTTGGTCGGTCTAAGCATCTTCGATGAACTATGAATTGTCTCGTAGTTCGATTTGGATATGGGCTCGATAATGATATCGAGTCTTGTCGTTGATCGGTCTATTGGCTCGAAACTCGACGTCCCTACTTCGGATTTCGACCGAGCTCATCATGTAGATATCCTCCGATCGAAATGTCGTCGTCTCGACCAGTCTTTTGACTGAGGATCAGTTTTGACCGTACACAGATAGTCCCCTCGTTTCTTGGAAAAGGATGTGGCGAGAAACGATATGATTTCCCTACGGCTCGATCAATTTTTATGCTGTCGTTTTTATCGATCCCGACCATGATGTATGTGATAGCTGTCCCATCGGCTCGGTTTTACCGAGGCATTTAATACGTGTCAAACGGTGGTCGGCCACCGCTGATACTGAATCGTCAAGCCTCAGTCTATAAATAGTCTTTCCATACAATCTTTACCATTTTAGCGCCTTCTCTTCTTCCAAAATTCTCTTATTTATCCTCTTCATTTCGTTGCTTCAGAGCCGCCCACACCAGAGTTTTGGTGTTGTCAATTTTTCACTTTCCTTTGCATTCTTTCCTCTCGTACCAATGGCGAAAACTTTGAAAACCGTACCTCGAAAAGAGAAAGCTTCTTCCTCGCAGTCGTCCGATGATAAGGCGCTGGCGGAGCCGTCCGTTCACGACTATGTTCCTGGCCCGTGCACTCTGAAGATCGACTTTAAGGTTGAGAATCCTTCATCCGTTCCGGGTCGGTGCGAGCACGTATCGATGTACATGTGCTCTATAACGGAGGGTCATCTCGAAGCCGTCAGAAAAGACTACAACTGGAGTTCCGAGGTTGTATTGCAGGTCCCATCTCCCGAAGAGAATGTCACCACTCATGTGGAGAGGTTTTTAAGTGTTTACATTTATCTCTTCACATTGGGACCCGTCGACCCGGTGATTATTGACTTCTGTAAAAGATATTAGGTCACCCTCGGTCAAATTCATCCCTCTTTATGGCGTATAGTGATCTTACTGCGCTTCTTCTCTACCAAAGTCGGGGGGTTGGATTTTTCTCTGAACCACCTCATACGATTGTACAGGCCTCAGATTTTCCGAGGACTAATCAGACTTCATCGTCGGGCATCGAAGGCTTTAATGTCGAGCATCGATGAAGACAAGGATCGGGGTTGGATGGGTCGTTATATTCGAGTGAGGACCCGTGATCTTATTTCGGAAGAGAAGATGTCGTTCCCCGAAGAATGGAATTTTGACCGTAAGTGATTCTTGTTTGCTTTTCGTGTCCTTTTCCGGTTTTTTCTGATGTCTTTCCCTGATATTCAGCTACCCTTTGAATGCCACAAGCGGTGCCTGGCCTCGAGGATTGGGTTCGGAAGTTAGCCTCGACTTCCTCTTATGCCGAACGCGCTTAGCGTGATTTGGCTAAAGGTAGATGGGAGGCCAAGAGCCATGGTGAGGTTTGTTTCTTGTTTCCTTCGAAGTATTCTTCACGTTCTATTTGTTACCGATTTCCTCTTGTGCAGGCATAACCAGAGATGCCGCTTTGAGGCCTTCGAGCGGGAAGAAGGAAACAAGTCCCTGGTCCCGCAACCGGGAAAGGGTAAGAAGCGAAGAGCTTCCTCTCGGTCTGAGGACCCCAAGCCCAAAACTCGGAGGGTGAGGAGAAAAGCAATTTCCCTCTCGATTGACTCGGTCCAACGACTGAGAGAAGAAGAAGAAGAAGAAGAAGAAGAAGAAGATAACTCCTCGGCTTTGAAAATCCGATCTGCGGAGGCCATCGAGGTTGCTAGAGCTCCCGAACCGATGGCGGTTGTGCATGTCGGGGTTGGTTCTGAAGTCCCGAGTCTCGACCGGAGTGCTCCGAGTGATTTGCTCGGGGCTATGACAATAGGTCATTCGCCTTCTCTCCCAACTTTTTCTGAAGAGGCGTTAAAGGAAGCTCGAGAATTGAAGACTCCCGATATCGGGGCAGGCTCTAGTGTGGGGGACCCTTTTAGGGATTGCTTTACTGGAGTCGATGATGCTTCCGATATCGGTGACGTTTCTCTTTTATTAGATGAGGCTCAACGTTTCATTACTCGGGTAATGATTCTTCCACACTTGGTTGCTTTGTTCTTTTCCATACTTGACTTGTGTTTCTTACTGTGCAGGCCATTAGTAGGTTTCGAGTCGATCTTAGCCAGTGTGAGGTCGAGCTCCGGAAGGTCTCAGGTGAGAGAAACGCTATGCGACTTCTTTGCAGCCAAAAGGACGAGGCTATAAGGGATCTCCAAGCGGATTTGACTAAGGTTCGTGAAGAAAAGGTCGAGCTTGATAAGCAGGTGAGCCTCGTTTTGTTAAAGTATGGGTTTGACTCAACTGTGGAAGTTAACCCTTCGTTGTCTCAGTTGCAGCAAAAGATCGAAAAGATCGGGTTACTTCGAGAAGAAGTTGATCAAATCCGAGTTGAATGCAATCGGTGGAAGGAGACTATCGACTGCCTGGCTGCGGAAAAAGAAACCATTTTGACAAAATTATTATCGGCCAACGTTCAACTTCGAAGTGTCAAGCTAAAGGGGTCGGTTCAAGCTAAGAAGATCGATGAGCTTGAAACACGGCTTGCTGAGGCTAATGCGGAGGTTGAGTCGTCGAAAGTTTTGGCGGATAAGTCCATTGCTGTATATCGGGCTGATGCTGAGGCTGCTCAGATTGAGGCCCGGGAGGCGTCGAATATTGCCGATGCTCGAGCTCATTTGGGGTGCCGAACTTGCTAAATATAGGTCTCGGAGGGAGACCCTCGAGGAGATACACGCTCGAGGTTTCGACCTTACTGAAGAGATAAAAAAGCAAAAGAGCTCGAAGCAGAAGCTGAAGCCTTGGCTTCTGATGATGATTATGACGATGATAGCAAAAGCGGATCCGAATATGGGGAAGAGATCAACAGTAGAGTGAATGCTCCGGTGGGTGACCAGGTAGCTTAGTTTCTAATTCTTCACGTTTGTAAATTAATCATACAGGCAATCTTGTATATATATATATATATATATATATATATATAAAGGTCAACTTGTTTTTGTTTTGTGAAGACCTTTAATCAAATGTTGATCTCGCAGTCTCTATGATCGATCAGATTTGAAGTGATGTAGCCCTTAGGTTTGCTAGTTGACTTGATGATTCAAACTTTGAAGAAACATAATCCGTAGGTGTAATGGTTGAGTTAATGTAAACTCAGAGTAAAAGTAGCTTATTAATAGTCGAGTGAATGTTTCGAACTCGAAATAATGTGGCCCGTAGGCGTAATGGTCGAGTGAGTGCTTGCTCGAGCTCGTAATAAAAGTAGCCCGTAGGCTTAATAGTCGAGTAAATTTCTCGAAATAATGCAGCCCGTAGGCATAATGGTCGAGTGAGTGCTTGCTCGAACTCGTAGTAAAAGTAGCCTATAGGCTTAATAGTCGAGTGAGTGTTTCGAAGTCGAAATAATGTAGCCCGTGGGCGTAATGGTCGAGTGAGTGCTTGCTCGAACTCGTAGTAAAAGTAGCCCATAGGCTTAATAGTCGAGTGAATGTTTCGAACTCAAAACAATGTAGCCCGTAGGCGTAATGGTCGAGTGAGTATTTGCTCGAACTCGTAATAAAAGTAGCCCGTAGGCTTAATAGTCGAGTGAGTGTTTCGAAGTCGAAACAATGTAGCCCGTGGGCGTAATGGTCGAGTGAGTGCTTGCTCGAACTCGTAGTAAAAGTAGCCCATAGGCTTAATAGTCGAGTGAATATTTAGAACTCAAAATAATGTAGCCCGTAGGCATAATGGTCGAGTGAGTATTTGCTCGAACTTGTAATAAAAGTAGCCAGTCAAAACAATGTAGCCCGTAGGCGTAATGGTCGAGTGAGTATTTGCTCGAACTCGTAATAAAAGTAGCCCGTAGGCTTAATAGTCGAGTGAATCTTAATTCTGGTTTCACAATAAATCTCAAGTCATAGTACATGTGGTCATGTTTTGTGCCTATGTTCGGGCCAATCTACATGAGCATGGTTCGTTTTGACCATTTTGGCTCTTACAATTTTTCCTGTTGGAGCCCTATTGTTGTGAAATGACTTTCTTGCATCTGAACTTGATGTATTTGAGGGCCTGATGCCCCCCGGTATTCGAGGTCGATTGGAAAGAGGCCTCGGATACTGTTAAAAGTGCAGCACGATCGATGATTGCCTCATTAAAAACCCTTGCTGAAAAACCCATTTGGGATAAAACCGGTCTAAGGGAAAAAGAATGCAACACGTGCCTTTAGGCGAAAGATCCACCTCAGCTCTTGTTCGGACTTCTGCAGGGGTCAGTTAAATGAATATTGAAAGGTCGTACCTTAGCAGTAGTACCATTTTAGATGTGATACATTCCAACTGCTTGATAGTTGTTTGCCGTTTATGATGCCGAGCCTGTATGATCCCTTTCCGACGTTCTCGAGCACCTGATATGGTCCTTCCCAGTTCAGTCCTAATTTTCCTTCGTTTCGGTTCCGGGTATTGACGGTGACTTTTCTTAACACTAAGTCCCCGGGCTTGAAATGGCGAAGCTTAGTTCTTCGATTATAATACCTTTCGATTCGTTGCTTTTGGGCGGCCAATCGGACGAGGGCAGTTTCTCGTCCTTTGTCCGATATTCAAGGCTGGTGTTCATAGTCTCGTTATTTGATTCTTCCGTCATGAATCGAAATCTGGGACTAGGTTCACCGACTTCGACTGGTATCAATGCTTCGGAACCATATACTAAGGAGAATGGGGTCGCCCCCGTACTGAATTTTGATGTTGTCCGGTATGCCCAAAGGACTTCGGGCAGAATTTCTCTCCATTTTTCCTTAGCGTCGTTCAACCTCTTCTTCATGTTTTGAAGAATAGTCTTGTTTGTTGATTCGGCCTGTCCGTTCCTACTAGAGTGGTATGGTGTTGATAGTATCCTTCTTATTTTGTGATCTTCGAGGAATTTTGTGACTTTGCTGCCAACGAATCGGCATATGATATGATCTCAAATGAAGTCTATAACTTCTTTCTCCATTATTTTCTCGAACTCCTGCGCTTCAACCCATTTAGAAAAATAGTCAGTCATAAATAAAATGAAATTGGCTTTACCCGGGGTCGATGGCAGAGGGCCGACGATGTCCATTCCCCATTTCATGAACGGCCATGGGGATAGGACCGAGTGAAGTTGCTCTCCGGGTTGATGGATCATCGGCGCAAACCTTTGACATTTATCACATTTACGAACAAATTCTTTCGCATCTTTGCCCATATCGATCCAATAATACCCCGCTCTGATCACTTTTCAAACTAATGCGTTGGCACCAGAGTGATTCCCACAAGTGCCCTCGTGTACTTCCCGTAGGATGTACTTGGTATCTCCCGGACCCAAGCATACTGCCATCGGTCCATCGAATGTCCTTTGATATAGTGTTTCGTCTGTGGCCAATGTAAATCGAGTAGCTTTAGTCCGTAGGGTCCTGGAATCTTTATGGTCTGGTGGAAGCTTTTCCGTTTTTTAAGTATTCGATATACTTGTTTCTCCAATCCCAGGTTAAGCTAGTAGAATTTATCTCGGCGTGCCCATCTTCGATTACCGATCTTGAAAGTTGAACGACAGTCCCCGAGTTCGAATCATCTACCTCGACCGACGATCCCAAATTCACAAGTGCATCGGCCTCATTATTCTGTTCTCGCGGAACATGCCGTAGAGTCCATTGTTTGAAATGGTGCAAAGTGATAAGCAGTTTGTCCAAATACCTTTGCATTCTACTTTTCCGGACTTCGAAGGTTTTGTTTACTTGACTCACTACCAGCAAAGAGTCACAATTAGCCTCAATGACCTCTGCTCCCAAGTTTCTAGCTAGCTCGAGACCTGCAATCATGGCTTCATACTCGGCCTCGTTGTTAGTTAACATGATAGTTTTAATAGCTTGCCTAATAATGTTGCCCGTGGGGGGGTTTCAAAACTATGCCTTGCCCGGACCCCTTTTTCGTTCGAAGCCCCGTCCGTAAAAAGGATCCATACACCCGATGATATACCTGATTTTAACAGGAGTTCTTTTTCGGCTTCGGGTACGAGGGTTGGCGTGAAGTCGGCCACAAAGTCTGCTAAAATTTGAGACTTGACGGTCGTACGGGGTTGATATTCGATATCATACCCACTGAGTTCGATGGCCCATTTGGCCAATCGGCCTGATAGTTTGGGCCTATGTAAAATATAACGAAGTGGGCAGGTGGTTAATACGCTTATGGGGTGACATTGAAAATACGGTCTTAACTTTCTAGAGGCGCTTATTAGCGTAAGTGCCAATTTTTCTAAGTGAGGATACCTAGTTTTCGCTTCTCCTAAGGTCCGACTTACGTAATAAACGGAAAATTGCGTACCTTGCTCTTCTCGAACCAGAACACTGCTTACGACGACTTCTGATACCGCCAAGTACAAGTAAAGTTTTTCGTTGGTTTTAGGAGTGTGAAGCAGTGGTAGGTTCGATAGATATCGTTTCAATTCATGTAATGCTTGTTGGCATTCCAGTGTCCAAGCGAAGTCGTTCTTCTTTTTGAGTAGAGAGAAAAATTTGTGACTTCGATCTGATGATCTTGAAATGAATCGGCCCAAGGCTGCAATTCTTCCTGTTAACCTTTGTACGGCTTTCATGCTGTCCACGATGGCCTTGATTTTGTCGGGGTTAATCTCGATTCCCCGATTTGACACCATGAAGCCGAGGAACTTGCCCGAACCGACCCCGAAAGCACATTTTTCGGGGTTGAGCTTCATGTTGTATTTCCTCAGAATCTCGAACGTTTCCTGCAAATGGGCCAAATGGTCCTCTACGCGCAGGGACTTAACTAGCATGTCATCTATATAGACTTCCATCGATTCACTTCTTTGTTCTTCGAATATTTTATTTACTAAACGTTGATAAGTGGCTCCTGCATTTTTTTAGCCCGAAGGGCATTACATTATAACAATATGTTCCATATCTGGTCACAAATGAAGTCTTTTCCTGGTCCTCCGGGTTCATCTGAATTTGATTATACCCGGAATAGGCATCAAGAAAGGTAAGGATCTCGTGGCCGGTCGGGGCATCGATGTTGGGCAGTGGAAAGGAATCTTTGGGGCATGCTTTGTTCAAGTCCTTATAGTCCAATCACATTCTAAGTTTGTTCCCTTTTTTAGGCACTACAACCACATTGGCTAACCATTCGGGGTATTTCACCTCTCGAATGGACCCTATTTTGAGAAGTTTGGTTACCTCATCCTTTTATGAATGCGTGCTTTACCTCTGATTGGGGTCTTTTTTTTTACTTCACCGGTCTGAACCTAGGGTCCAAGCTCAGCCGATGCGTCGTTATGTCTGGTGGTATCCCTGTTATATCTAAATGGGACCAGGCAAAATAGTTGATGTTATCGATAGAAAATTGAATGAGTTTCTTCCTAAGTCCGGTCGTACCGTTATATTTGGGAATTTCGGGCATACAAAATTTTTTGGGGATTGGTTTTGGGGCCGCGCTCGAGGGAAAAGGCTTTTGTATGAATTTTTTTGAATCAAGCCCTTTTATCATTAGCGGAGCCCCCGGGATTTGATCGACCCTAGCATTATACGCTTCCACTTTCTTGTCGTTAGCTTCGACTCGTTTGGTGAGTTCCTCGAGCAATTTAGCAATTTCAGGAGCGGTCCCCGATTCTTGCTCGTTTGATTTCACTATGGCGGGCTCCGTTCTGGGGGTGACTTCTCGAAGAAGTGGATTGAAGTTCGGCCTGCTTTGCATATGAGTTTGGCTCTGCAACTGAGCTATCGCTGCTTGTTGGGCTTGTAGCATTTCGAAAATCATACGCAAGCTGACCCCGATTTTCCCCATGTTGTGGGTGTCTCGGGCTATGGGTCGAGCACCGCCCTGAATGCTTCTTTCCGGTTCGGAACGCCGATTCACCTCTAGAGCTATTTGTGAATTGACATCCAATGGTACTTTGGCTCGATTTTCGGGTTCTTCGATTCGAGCCTCGTTGCCATCGTCAAGTAACTTTCCGGCCCCGGGCGCCAAGTTGTTGGTTTCATCTTGAAGGCCGGCTTCAAGGTCGATAGGTAGGGCCATTGCTGACTTGAAGTTATAAGCTGGAGTGTACTGTAGATTTATATCAAACAATCACTGTTACCCTTAGCCCCACGGTGGGCGCCAAACTGTTTACCTGAAAAATCGGATAACGTTAAATTTAGGTATGGTTCTAAGGATGCGCAAATTTCTTTGATACAAGAATAACAATACTGGTAACTTGAATAAGTTGAGACGAAACAAGCACAAAGAAATCTCAATGTATCTGAGAAAAGGATGTGTTTATTGTAATGTGTCTTTAGCTTACAAGGATGCCCCATTTTATAATAGAGGGTTATTGCTTTATCTATAACAACATAATAAAATAATTCATATAGTGGAGGACCCATGATAATTTGTCTCTTCCTCGGTTCTCGCTAAGATTCTCTCCCTTGGTGCGGTTGTAACGGCTCTTGTCTGCGAGCTTGGTACTGGCTCGAGCTCGGTATTAGATCGAGCCCCCAGTCTTGGTTCGAGCTCGATTCTGCCTTGGGGCATCGATATTCGGGGCGAGTGTTGGTCGGTCTAGGCATCTTCGATGAACTATGAATTGTCTCGTAGTTCGATTTGGATATGGGCTCGATAATGATACCGATTCTTGTCGTTGATCGGTCTATTGGCTCGAAGCTCGACGTCCCTACTTCGGATTTCGACCGAGCTCATCATGTAGATATCCTCCGATCGAAACGTCGTCGTCTCAACCGGTCTTTATGACTGAGGATCGGTTTTGACCATACACAACCAGGTTCTAACTTATAACATTTTTTGGTCTCGTGCTCTGCCTCCGCTTCTTCATTAGAAATGACGTCCGGTTGATGATATGCTTCTTTGTTTTCTTTTCTTTTTGCTCTTTTTATAGTTCATTTTATTTTATTTTTCGGATTTGTAGAGGTATTGGGATAGATTAACACTTCAAGTGTTAGTGATTTTATATATATTGGCTTTTCAGTGTTTTTGTACAGAATAGCTATATTAACCCCCCCTCCCCCCAATCCCCACCCAAAAAAATAAGTTGTGTCATTATATCTTGATGTGTCCTGGTATACCCGCTGCAATAGGCTGAGCTCCGCCCACAAGTAGTGCATCCAAAGTCTGATATATGGCAGTTGTATGCCCTAGAGCCTGAGCGGTAGGGGTCTGTGCTCCCCCTCCCGCCTGAGATATGGTTGGGTCTGCTGGAAATAAACTAGCCTGCATCATAGAATCCATAAACCGCAGCATACGACCTATGACCTCCTGGAATCCTAGTGCAGACATGAAATCCATTGGGACCGGCTCTGCTGCAGATACCTCACCCTGCTCCTCAATGACATGATCCTCTACTTGATCCACCGGTGGCATACCTAGAGCAACTCTAGGACGCCCTTGTCCTCTAGCACGAGCTGGACCCCTCCCTCGGCCTCTAGCAATAGGGGGAGAACTCCTCCACGGTCGAGTACATATGCCGCGCGAGTTCTCACCATCTGTGAGAGAATAAGAGAAAGATACTTAGCACAACATCAACTGCATGATAGGCGATGAAGAAAGAGAAGTTTCATAATACCTATAGCCTCTCGAAGATAAGTACGGACGTCTCCGCATCAATCCGCAAGACTCTATTAGGCCTGCACATGACTTGTGAGACCTAATTTCCCCTATAGGCCGTGATGGTGCCCAACGTCGCCGCTAGGCAAGCCAACGGTGAACAAGTCATGTATTTATTCTTTTTAATAATTTCAAAGTTGTTGAAATTAATTTATTAAGTAGATAAGTAATGAAATATTATAGTAAAATATAGTGAAATAAATACTCAAACCACAAAGTGTCTACTATAATACTCCCAAAACTCGTTGTCACAAGTGTATGAGAAACTAGCAGAATAAACAAAACCCGCCTATATTACTGTCTGGAATAAGATAGACAAAAAATAAATACAAATGAGAGACTGCGGGTGTTGCAGAACGGACGCAGAGAGCAGCTCACCACTATGCCTCGGGGTAACGGGGGCATGCACCTAAATGACTGCCAGATGCACCTGCCTCAGATCCTGCACGATTAATGCAGAAGTGTAGCGTGAGTACATAAACAACATGTACCCAGTAAGTATCTAGTCTAGCCTCGAAGAAGTAGTGACAAGGGGTCGACATTGACACTTACTATGGGCCAATAAATAAAGTACAGAAATTTTAAATAGGCATGGAATACATCAATAATAATAACACAATAACAAATAGTAAATGAGTGATTCTTTAACTAGACGCCAATTTAAACATCTCCAATTAGCACATACTAACTTCAAAAAATACGGCCATCAGGTAAAATATATTTTCTCAAGTCATTAAAGTAAAATCAAGTGTAATCGGACTTCGAACATTATCACGCACGATTTATGCTGAGGTCGTACGGCCCGATCCAGAATAATGTGTACACCGTCGAGGATCGACCGGCACGAACCATAGATGCATCTATTATACTGACGAGGCATTCGACCCGCTCCACAAGAAGAGAGAATACTCTACGGACATCCGATTTAAAGGTTATCACAAGACTAATACACAAGAAGGCACAATTTCTTTTAACGGCCAAATAACTCGCCAAAACTCAAAATAAGTGAAGTCTGGTCTTTACGAATCCGTTATCAAGTCTCAATATAATTTAAGCACTTAAATAACAAGTAGATTGCAAACAACACAAGTATTTCATTATAGGGTCCTAAAACTACTTGGACGTAAGCATGATTTGTAGCTACGCACGGACTCTCGTCACTTCGTGCGTACGTAGCACACACAATTAGAAGCAAATAGTAATTTAAAACACCTATGGGGTAAATTTCCTCTTACAAGGTTAGGCAAGAGACTTACCTCGCCCCAAAGCTCACTTTCCGGCCCACAAATTCACTATAAAGCCTCAAGTTGGTGCCGAACAATCCGAAGCTAGCCAAATATTATATAAATCAATCAATATATGCTCAAAACTTCATAATTTAGCTCCTAGAGTAATTACCCAACCCAAATTAGAAGATTCCTAAAATTTACCCTCCATCCCGGGCCCGCGTGCCCGGATTTTGGCAATTGTAGAAGATAAATGTTACCCATAACCTTATGAACCCAAATATATAAATTCTACTAAATTCCATAATCATTTTCATTGTAAAATCCCATTTTTATCAAAACCTAGGTTTCTCAAATAAACCCATAATTTCTACAATTTAAATGTTAAGAATCTACCCAAAATCCGCGTATAAAACTCACATTAAGTAGGAATTACTTACCTCACGATGATAGGCGAAACAACCCTCTCCAAGATCTCCAAAGTTGACCTCCCTAAGTGAAAATGGGGGAAAGAGTCCAAGTCCGAATTAAATGCACCTCACTGCCTCCAGCGATTTCGCACCTGCGGCAGCTTCGCCGCTTTTGCGAGGCCGCTCTTGTGGTCAACTGTCCGCTTCTGCGGAACACACATGATTCAGGACTGATCATACCTGCTGGAAAGCTCTGCCTCTGTGAGCCTGCTTTTGTGGCTCGCCTCGCGCACCTGCGACCATACGATGTTGCCTCCCTCCGCATATGTGGTCCCTCAATCGCAGAAATAAGTCTCATTCTGCGGAAGAAGCGTCGTTTCTGCGGACATTGGCCAGCCCACTCGCAGCCACTCCTCTACTCGTTGGCTCGCACCTGCGTCAAATTTCTCACAGGTTCGAATGTACCAGAACCCCTATTGCTTCAGCAATTATTCCAAGTCCAAACATGTTCCACACATCATCCAAATAGCACCCGAGGCCCCCGGAGCCTCGCCCAAACATACCAACAAGTTCATAAACATAAAACGGACTCTCTCAAACCCTCCGAACGTATAAAACAACATCAAAACTAAGATTCGCACCCCAAAACCAAATCGAATTAACTTATGAACTTCAAGTTATTTCAACTTACTCCGAACGCGCCGAATCATACTTAAACTACTCGGAATGACACCAAATTTTAGTGCAAGTCATAAATCACCATACGGAACTATTCCCAGGCTCGGAATCCTAAACAGCCCTTGATAACACCAAAACATACTCCAAACAAAACTTAAAGAACTTGAAAACCTTCAATGCGCCAATTTTTAATATTAAGCGCTGAAACGCTCCCCGGTCATCCGAAAGCCCATCCGAGCATACGCCTAAGTCCAAAATTATCATACGAACCTATTGGGACTGTGAAATCGTAGTTCCGAGGTCATTTACTCAAAATGTTATCTCAAGTCAAACTTAACCATATTAAGCCATTATTAAGGAACTAAATGTTCCGATTTCGACCTAAATCCTTCTAAACCCGAATTAACTATCCCCGCAAGTCATAAAACAGTAAAAGCACATACAAGGAGACTTAATTAGGGTAATGGAGATCTAGAAAGCAAAACGACCGATCAAGTCGTTATAGTTCAATTTGTTATTTTTTAATGGAATAAACTGTAATTAATTATAGTAGATAATGTCATACGCATGAATAGAGTAACCTTAAAATGTGGTGTTCAATTATACATGTTTTTTATGTTTATTCTATGAAAAAAGTATTTTTTTCTCAAAAATCGGGATAGTTCTCAGTAATATTTTGAGTTCTGAAATCATAGATTAACATAAAGAAGTATGATATGTGATATGAACGAGTTAAAATATTCATAACCCTAAAAACACTAAAAACTGGTTTTTGCCAATTGGTCATGGTTTTGGATTCTGATTTTCTGTCGAACTCTGATTGACCTTAAATTTGGTAGGTTCACCGAAAATGACCCAATGGTACATCATTTTTCGGGCATTTAGGGTCGTTTAGATGGGTTTTTGGACATTTTTCTATTTTCTGGAAAAAAATTTAATAATTTGTTTTTCGAAAACAGTAGTGGTAGGGTTCAATCCCTATGGTTTACATTCATGTTTTACAGTGACATAATAAGTTTATATGTTGAAATAGATCTTCTTCCACATCGAATAGATTCATTATGGATAATTAATGTGATTTTGTCTCTAGTTATTTGATAACTTGTATTAACTCTCCAACTGAGTTACATGTTGATTCAATGAAACTAAGGATAAAAGTGATATTTACCAATATTAAATTGATATTTTACTCTCCGTCTGTGTTGGTCCTGTATTAATTTATGGGATGAATATCTGACTAACTTCATATATTTTGCATGAATAGTTAAATTTTCCTATCGAATATAGTTGTTCAATGAGCATGGTTATATGTGTAATGTGTTGTTTTGAATTTTAATTTTCTTATTGCATAACTAATGATCTATTTAAAGTGAATATCTCTCAGATTAACCATTATCGCGCCCTGTTTTCACGCGAAAGCGAGTTTCGACATGTGACAACTCTTTTAAATGAGCTATTAAAAGGGAAGAGTCGCCACCTAACGATTTTAAGGTGCGTTAGAGCACCTATTAGAAAATAACTTTATTCGACTGGTCAACGTCACCAAAGATCGGGTAAGGGCTCGAATTACCTCAAAGAGAAGGTGTTAGGCACTCTTCGAGGTCCACAACTGTGAGTCCCGGCCGAAATTTACACTATGTGGATTAGAAAATTAAACTAGGTGATCATATAGAGGAAGAAAGATGTAGAAGTTGAAGGCTCTATTATAACATAACACATAAGAATTACGTTATATAAATGATCGGTACAAATCTTAAAGATTACAAGGGTACAACTGCACTGGTCTATATTAAATGACTAAGTATGGACAACTAGCATATAAAGGAAGGGGGCTAAATTTTTTAGCCTAAATGATCTCCCCGTGCAACATAAATAAAACTTCACAACTCCCTTAAGGTAGGGGTTGCTCATATTATTCAGTGGGCACAAACTATCATCTCTTTCTACCGATTACTATGTTAAAGTTGTTACTTAAAGGACTCCAATTCAATTCTAAGTCGTATCCTATGCGTGCATTACTCGTCTCATGCGTATGGTCCAGGAGGATTTGGACCTACTATTTGGGTAATTCTAGACTTTACTTAAGGTGCTCGAAATGATAAAACTAGGCGACATTCAAAACAGGTAAGACTGCACATAATAACAATGAAAGGCTCAAAGTTAGCCTCCACACATAAGCACAAAAAGCACGCGATAAGATTTCTGTTTATGCAGTAGACAGTTTCAGAATTAAGACATGTTTGAGTTGTTAAATCCTATAGGCATGGTTCCTATGTGATTTTAATCAATATCATCAAGGCAGTGTTGTAGCATATAGGCATATAAAAGCATTGCATGCCCTATAAGCATGATTTCTAATTGTTTAGGAAATGAGGCAGTGAAGCGATCTAAACTACCATATTACTAGTGCTGATTTTATAAGGGCGCTTCTAAAACAGATGACAGTGTCCTATGGATGTGATTTCTAATAGTTGAAACGGATTTTATATATTTTATCCCTACAGGCATGTCATTTAAGTGTGGTAACGCGACGAAATAACAAAGCGATTGATTAATTGATTAGAATCCTCTAGTCATGATTTCTAAAGGAGCAGCGTGTTAAGAGCAATAGAAATAATTGATTAATCGATTAATTGAAAATCTATAGACATGGTATCTAGATGGACAATAACAAAATATGTGTTATTTATCCTATAGGCATGTTGTCTAAGTGTGCACAACAGTAAACCTAGAAACATGTACAGCAAATACTTAAATATGCTTTAGACACGTTGAGTGAAGTGTGTGCGCAATTCCTTTAGGCATGATTTCTATTACCGTGCAACACACTGAAAGAAATAACATAAAAGGCATGTTGAACGTAATAGAAAATAGAATGCATACACTCTTTAGGCATATTTTCTACCCATTCATGCAAGTATTAGAATACCCCAACCCCTTTTTAATAGTTTCCCCATTATTTGTTATTACAAGTTATTATAGCCCGAATGGAATAATACAAACCAAATATGAATAGTTACAGAAGGAGACAACTATAGGCACAACGATAGCCTCAGTACAAAATAACCCAGTGTTTTTCTGGGCCTTCGACAGCTCCCTTTCATATGACCAGTAGACTCAAATCCCCATATCATAAGACCAGTATAGTAAGTCTGAATCCAACAGCCAAACCCAACATCACATAGAACCAAACACCAAGCCCAAATGAATGACTCATACATGATCACACAAGCAACAGACTATATGTTGAATTAATTAAATAGAGCAGGAAGTCCATACACTTAGTTCTTAGGACTGTAAAGCTAATTATCACTAAGACACATAAACATATTCATGTGGCAGGCTGGCAGAACACATATAAGGTAAGTTCATGTTTGAATTTTAAAGGTTTAGGGGACATGATTGATCATCATAGGATAGCAGTCTCTTTCCAAAGAAGTTTCAAATACTAACATGGTCCAAAAACAACTTAAGACAATTTTCAAGTAGGTGATCTAATTGTGAAAGTTAAAGGATCAATAGAGAACAACCTTAATAGAGTAATTTTAACATAAGGACTGACAATATAGGTTCATGGTCGAGTAATTACTTAACAGGACAAAGTTGTCATACTGAACATTAATCAAAGTATAGAGACAACATCAAACTTCAACAGTAAAAGAAAATAAGCATCAAATCTAATATTATTTGGCCATGTGTGGTAAAAGAATGTCAGTTGTAAGATTTATCCCTAGGGTCTTAACTGGTACTAAGGAATGAAGGATTGAGCAAGTTAGCAAATACATAATAGGTTCACAAATACATAATAACAGGTCCTCATGAATAGCATGATCAGAAGAGTAACAAGTTAAGCATGGACTTCCTAGGCTTGAGTTTGGTCGACATAACAATCTAGGACACGGTAGGGAAAGCAAACAACAAATATCAGCATACTCATAGTAGACTAAACAGGTTTAGTAGAGCCAGAACTCTCAAACGTCAAGGGCACATTAAAGACTAGATTGCCACATAAAGGCTAGAAATTGCATTTCATCTTATAGACTATAATTAGTATTAAACAACACAGGATTGAACTAAACATGGACACACATTAAAGCTCACAATTGGTTGACATCACAATTAGGAATTGGTCATTTAAAGCGTTAGAACACATTAGTTGGTCTGTCATAAGGATGCAGAACAAAGTAGGGACAAATTCAAGGAGAATAACAAGTCAAATTCATTCGAACACACATTAGGGCAAACATGCTTGAGAGAGCCAGAGTCGGAATTACAAATTAGGCAAGTTCAGATGCCAGGAAGTATGGAGCTTCAAGAATAACATCAAAAACAGACAAGAATACGAGTAATAACATGTTAATTCACAAAAGCTTTAAGGATATAGACATTCGAAATAATAAATCAAGTGATAAGAATGAAATTGCTAGAGCTAAAGGTACTTACCAGTTACTGATTGACAAGCAAGTAGGCAAAAGAACAATTCAGCAATATCTCGAATATCAGTAGCAAGACGAACAGTAGAACCCAAAATATCAGTGCGTCAGAGTTCCCAAGAGCTTCGGATAAACCTCGGGCAGTACTCGCACTGATAGAGGTCGAATAATCGAATTCTGGTGGCCTTGGCTTTCAACCGGCAAAGAGCTCAAGTTTCAGAATAATATAGGACGAGTGAGACAAACAGTAGAACCCAAAATATCAGTGCGTCAGAGTTCCCAAGGGCTTCGGATAAACCTCGGGCAGTGCTCGCACCGAGAGAGGTCGAATAATCGAATTCTGGTGGCCTTGGCTTTCAACCGGAAGAGAGCTCAACTTTCACAATAATATAGGATGAGTAAGAATAAGAATACAATGACTAAGGTCTGTCTTAGGGAGATTTGGGTAAGGGTTTATATAGTGGTTGAAATTGAACGAACAAACATAGAAGACAATCAATTAAACACAAAATAAGGAAATGCAATCAATGAAAAAACAGTAAAAGAAGAATCGGAATCCAAACCCTTGTTGGAATCGAACTCAGGGCGAATCGTTCACAAGCCCCAATCACGACGGAATCAACGGAGATATACTATATACAAGAGAGACTTTTCTCTTCTCTAGTGTATAGAACCACAAACGCACCCAGAACCATAGAATCAAAGTCGTATTTATGAGAATCGAGCTTTCCATAAGTTCTATGGTAACGAAAGTTACCATAAATGAGTGATAGTAGCAGGAAAGGTAAGTATAACCCGCGTATGAACGCATATAAGGAAAGAATAAGAAAGGATCTCCATGGTCGGCTAGGGTTTAGGGTGGAGAGATGAGAGAATGCAGAGGTGGGTGGGTGGGGAAATGTATTTAGGGTTCGGGTTAGGGAGATATAACAAAATGGGAAGGGCTATTGTGGGCCGTTGATCATTTGAAATCAACGCTCAAGATCAGAAGGGGAGCGGGGTAGGTCGTTTAAAGGGGTCGCGACTGGGTTGGTCATATGGGTTATTTGGTTTGGGCTAGAGTTATTGGACCAAGGGTTTTGGGGTATTTGGGCTGCCTATTGGGTCCGAAAATTGGCTTGAGGATTAGGCTGGATTTTAAATATATGAAATTAAGGGAAAATAATTTAATAGAATAGTTATATACAAAAAATAATATTTATGCCACTTAATATTTTAAAATAATAGATGCAAGTTATAAAAATATAAGAAATTATTTTGACTCTGAATAAAATGACAAAGTGCAATTAATTGTAAAGTACATGCTATTATTGCAAAAAATGCATAAATAATTCATAAAATGCAGATTTAATTATTTAAAATGAAATAAAATATTATAAGGCATATATGTAGGTGTAAAAAATAAATTTGGATGATTACGGCATCACAAAATAATTTGAAATATTAATTAATAAATATTTGAGTAACTTAAAAGAAAGAAAATAAATTTAAAAGCCTTAAAAATTATGAAAAATTACAGAAAGTACTTATATGACTCTTGTAAATTGATGATGATGCAGGAATGATATTTTAAAAATATATACGAAATTTTTAAAAATATGAGCGCAAAATTAATTATCAACAACCATGTCTTCATTCAACCCACTTACTTCGATTTCTAAGCCGAGAGGCTGTAAGGAAAAGAAGAATGTGTAGGCATACAAAATTTATTGGATTTAAATTCAATAAAATAATTTAGACTATATATTAAATATGTTAGTCCAACTAAGTATTATGGACTAATATAAATAGATTAATTATATAAGTCCAAATATATATGGATTAAATAAAAAAAGTCTTAATCCATTGGGCTAGCCCATTTAGTTGGGCTACAGATGATGAGCCCACTTCGTTAAGCCCAAGATGTCATCTTCCTAGAGGCCCCGTTTGGTGTCACGTGTCAAATGACGTGGCACGCCAAGTCAAACGGAAGAGACCAATAGGATCATGCCACGTGTCAAAATGATAAGGCATGCCAAGTCAAATTGAAAGGCCAATGAAAATGTGCCACATATGCAAGTGACATGTTCCGGCCAATCAAATACGGCCTTGTCACTCTTCAATCTGATTGGTCGAAAAGAGTTTGTTCTCATCACAATACTTCCCTCCCACAACTATAAATAGGGGTCTTCATAACTCAGAAAGGGACCAGAAGTTATAACAAAAAGCAAGAGAGAACTCGTGAATCAAACGCTGCAGATTTCTCTAAAAGCTACAAGCATCTAAGTGTTCTAAGGATGGAAAGATCAAGACGGAGATTCAAGAACAAACTGCGAGCCCTTGGACTAAAATACATCAAGATCAATATTAGGCCTAAAGAACTTGGGTTAAAATAAAATAAAATTCAAGATTAAGCTCAAGGCTCTTTTATTTACTGTTGAAAAGAAGAATCAGAGGATTCATAGAGATTGTAACACTCATATTGTTTGAAATAAAATACTACAATTATTGCAATATTTTTCAGTCCTGATTTTATTTTCTTGACGCAATATTTTTCAGTCCTGATATGATCTCAAATGAAGTCTATAACTTCTTTCTCCCTTATTTTCTCGAACTCCTGCGCTTCAACCCATTTAGAAAAATAGTCAGTCATAAATAAAATGAAATTGGCTTTACCCGGGGTCGATGGCAGAGGGCCGACGATGTCCATTCCCCATTTCATGAACGGCCATGGGGATAGGACCGAGTGAAGTTGCTCTCCGGGTTGATGGATCATCGGCACAAACCTTTGACATTTATCACATTTACGAACAAATTCTTTCGCATCTTTGCCCATATCGATCCAATAATACCCCGCTCTGATCACTTTTCGAACTAATGCGTTGGCACCGGAGTGATTCCCACAAGTGCCCTCGTGTACTTCCCGTAGGATGTACTTGGTATCTCCCGGACCCAAGCATACTGCCATCAGTCCATCGAATGTCCTTCGATATAGTGTTCCGTCTGTGGCCAACGTAAATCGAGCAGCTTTAGTCCGTAGGGTCCTGGAATCTTTATGGTCTGGTGGAAGCTTTTCCGTTTTTTAAGTATTCGATATACTTGTTTCTCCAATCCCAGGTTAAGCTAGTAGAATTTATCTCGGCGTGCCCATCTTCGATTACCGATCTTGAAAGTTGAACGACAGTCCCCGAGTTCGAATCATCTACCTCGACCGACGATCCCAAATTCGCAAGTGCATCAGCCTCATTATTCTGTTCTCGCGGAACATGCCGTAGAGTCCATTGTTTGAAATGGTGCAAAGTGATAAGCAGTTTGTCCAAATACCTTTGCATTCTACTTTTCCGGACTTCGAAGGTTTTGTTTACTTGACTCACCACCAGCAAAGAGTCACAATTAGCCTCAATGACCTCTGCTCCCAAGTTTCTAGCTAGCTCGAGACCTGCAATCATAGCTTTATACTCGGCCTCGTTGTTAGTTAACATGATAGTTTTAATAGCTTGCCTAATAATGTTGCCCGTGGGGGGGTTTCAAAACTATGCCTAGCCCGGACCCCTTTTTCGTTCGAAGCCCCGTCCGTAAAAAGGATCCATACCCCCGATGATATACCTGATTTTAACAGGAGTTCTTTTTCGGCTTCGGGTACGAGGGTTGGCGTGAAGTCGGCCACAAAGTCTGCTAAAATTTGAGACTTGACGGCCGTACGGGGTTGATATTCGATATCGTACCCACTGAGTTCGATGGCCCATTTGGCCAATCGGCCTGATAGTTCGGGCCTATGTAAAATATTACGAAGTGGGCAGGTGGTTAATACGCTTATGGGGTGACATTGAAAATACGGTCTTAACTTTCTAGAGGCGCTTATTAGCGTAAGTGCCAATTTTTCTAAGTGAGGATACCTAGTTTCCGCTTCTCCTAAGGTCCGACTTACGTAATAAACGGAAAATTGCGTACCTTGCTCTTCTCGAACCAGAACACTGCTTACGACGACTTCTGATACCGCCAAGTACAAGTAAAGTTTTTCGTTGGTTTTAGGAGTGTGAAGCAGTGGTAGGTTCGATAGATATCGTTTCAATTCATGTAATGCTTGTTGGCATTCCAGTGTCCAAGCGAAGTCGTTCTTCTTTTTGAGTAGAGAGAAAAATTTGTGACTTCGATCTGATGATCTTGAAATGAATCGGCCTAAGGCTGCAATTCTTCCTGTTAACCTTTGTACGGCTTTCATGCTGTCCACGATGGCCTTGATTTTGTCGGGGTTAATCTCGATTCCCCGATTTGACACCATGAAGCCGAGGAACTTGCCCGAACCGACCCCGAAAGCACATTTTTCGGGGTTGAGCTTCATGTTGTATTTCCTCAGAATCTCGAACGTTTCCTGCAAATGGGCCAAATGGTCCTCTACGCGCAGGGACTTAACTAGCATGTCATCAATATAGACTTCCATCGATTCACTTATATGTTCTTCGAATATTTTATTTACTAAACGTTGATAAGTGGCTCCTGCATTTTTTTAGCCCGAAGGGCATTACATTATAACAATATGTTCCATATCTGGTCACAAATGAAGTCTTTTCCTGGTCCTCCGGGTTCATCTGAATTTTATTATACCCGGAATAGGCATCAAGAAAGGTAAGGATCTCGTGGCCAGTTGTGGCATCGATGTTGGGCAGTGGAAAGGAATCTTTGGGGCATGCTTTGTTCAAGTCCTTATAGTCCACACACATTCTAAGTTTGTTCCCTTTTTTAGGCACTACAACCACATTGGCTAACCATTCGGGGTATTTCACCTCTCGAATGGACCCTATTTTGAGAAGTTTGGTTACCTCATCCTTTTATGAATGCGTGCTTTACCTCTGATTGGGGTCTTTTTTTTTGCTTCACCGGTCTGAACCTAGGGTCCAAGCTCAGCCGATGCGTCGTTATGTCTGGTGGTATCCCTGTTATATCTAAATGGGACCAGGCAAAATAGTCGATGTTATCGATAGAAAATTGAATGAGTTTCTTCCTGAGTCCGGTCGTACCGTTATATTTGGGAATTTCGGGCATACGGAATTTTTTGGGGATTGGTTTTGGGGCCGCGCTCGAGGGAAAAGGCTTTTGTATGAATTTTTTCGAATCAAGCCCTTTTATCATTAGCGGAGCCCCCGAGATTTGATCGACCCTAGCATTATACGCTTCCACTTTCTTGTCGTTGGCTTCGACTCGTTTGGTGAGTTCCTCGAGCAATTTAGCAATTTCAGGAGCGGTCCCCGATTCTTGCTCGTTTGATTTCACTATGGCGGGCTCCGTTCTGGGGGTGACTTCTCGAAGAAGTGGATTGAAGTTCGGCCTGCTTTGCATATGAGTTTGGCTCTGCAACTGAGCTATCGCTGCTTGTTGGGCTTGTAGCATTTCGAAAATCATACGCAAGCTGACCCCGATTTTCCCCATGTTATGGGTGTCTCGGGCTATGGGTCGAGCACCGCCCTGAATGCTTCTTTCCGGTTCGGAACGCTGATTCACCTCTAGAGCTATTTGTGAATTGACATCCAATGGTACTTCGGCTCGATTTTCGGGTTCTTCGATTCGAGCCTCGTTGCCATCGTCAAGTAACTTTCCGGCCCCGGGCGCCAAGTTGTTGGTTTCATCTTGAAGGCCGGCTTCAAGGTCGATAGGTAGGGCCATTGCTGACTTGAAGTTATAAGCTGGAGTGTACTGTAGATTTATATCAAACAATCACTGTTACCCTTAGCCCCACGGTGGGCGCCAAACTGTTTACCCGAAAAATCGGATAACGTTAAATTTAGGTATGGTTTTAAGGATGCGCAAATTTCTTTGATACAAGAATAACAATACTGGTAACTTGAATAAGTTGAGACGAAACAAGCACAAAGAAATCTCAATGTATCTGAGAAAAGGATGTGTTTATTGCAATGTGTCTTTAGCTTACAAGGATGCCCCATTTTATAATAGAGGGTTATTGCTTTATCTATAACAACATAATAAAATAATTCATATAGTGGAGGACCCATGATAATTTGTCTCTTCCTCGGTTCTCGCTAAGATTCTCTCCCTTGGTGCGGTTGTAACGGCTCTTGTCTGCGAGCTTGGTACTGGCTCGAGCTCGGTATTAGATCGAGCCCCCAGTCTTGGTTCGAGCTCGATTCTGCCTTGGGGCATCGATATTCGGGGCGAGTGTTGGTCGGTCTAGGCATCTTCGATGAACTATGAATTGTCTCGTAGTTCGATTTGGATATGGGCTCGATAATGATACCGATTCTTGTCGTTGATCGGTCTATTGGCTCGAAGCTCGACGTCCCTACTTCGGATTTCGACCGAGCTCATCATGTAGATATCCTCCGATCGAAACGTCGTCGTCTCAACCGGTCTTTATGACTGAGGATCGGTTTTGACCATACACAACCAGGTTCTAACTTATAACATTTTTTGGTCTCGTGCTCTGCCTCCGCTTCTTCATTAGAAATGACGTCTGGTTGATGATATGCTTCTTTGTTTTCTTTTCTTTTTGCTCTTTTTATAGTTCATTTTATTTTATTTTTCGGATTTGTAGAGGTATTGGGATAGATTAACACTTCAAGTGTTAGTGATTTTATATATATTGGCTTTTCAGTGTTTTTGTACAGAATAGCTATATTAACCCCCCCTCCCCCCAAATCCCCACCCAAAAAAACAAGTTGTGTCATTATATCTTGATGTGTCTCTCTTTGTCTTTGATGTCATATATGTTCACAACTGGAATGTAATCTTGAAGAAGATAGGAGAAAACCTATCTTATTTTCAAGACTACAAATCTCATATTTTAAACAGTTTTACCTATGATATCCTTTGGATGACCTGTTAGTGTAAAAAAAAAATCTATATTGATGACATATTATAAATTAAACTCTATTGGTATTATACAGGTGAGAGTCCACAGAAGGAGAAAGAAAACAAATCATATGCATGTTGATCGTTCAGAATTACTTAAGTTGTTAAGAAGCTTAAAAGGGTAAAAGAATAATGGGGTTCGGAATCCATTTTCCGTGGCCTAGAAAAGGAAAAGAATAACAAAGAAATTCTTGACTTGAGAATACGTCCATTGCTTTGGGTTTGAGTTAAGATTCTGAAATTCCATTCCCCAGAATCTGACTTTTATCCTGAACCCCAAGTCCTTTTCCCCATAAGGAATATCATTCCGTGGTCATTGATTTCCTTTTATTTTAAGCCAGTGTCTTCACCCTGGGGTCAACAAGCAGGCACCAATTCGAGCTGTGCGTCTTTACTAATCATGCACAGTGGCAGAGATACCCTTGTACGAGAGCGTTATCCGACACCGCTTCATCGAAAAAAATTCAAACACATAATTATATATTATAGATCAACATTAATTTGGGACAATGAATAAATTCTTTGAAGATCTACAACTCCAAATCCTAACTCAAATATAAGCTGAGTTGATAATAAGTCAGGCATTGCTCACACAAAATTCTGCGTACACTACACTACAGATCAGGCATTGACGAACTCTCCCACCATTGCCTCCCTAAGATGATTCGAAATGCTCTATTTCTTTATTTTTATTTTTTTAATGTGAGATTCATCTTGTACTTTTAAAGTAAAATTAACTAAATCTAAGAGCTTTAAAAAGGAAATGCAAGTACAAGAAAGAACAACAGCACATGTTCTCTTCTTTAAAGTGGAGAATATATCATGAAAATAGAATAAAGAAAGCAACAAAAGAGACGAGGAAGAAGATAGATTGGAATAGCAAAGGCAAAGGGTTCTTCTGCATGTCTTACAAAACAGAGGAACAGCAGTCATTGCTTTATGGCAACATCACGGAAAAGCAAATTAAGTACTTTTAATGTACCATTACTAGAAAAGATTATTTGGGTTATTCAGAGAGGCATAAAATGAATGCTATTGCATGTTTATACTTCTTCTGTTCCAATTTTATATATTTTTAAAAATAAAAAAATTTAGAATGCTTTGAAATGTTTGTCATCCTTCCATTTCTATAAAACTCACAGCTTTCAAAAATTCATATATATAAAGTTACTCCATTTTAATGTTCTTTTCTTTTTTTTGCATTTTTTTAAAATCAAACTAGCTTATCAACTTGTAACTTTTAGTATTGATTCCATCATCACTAACATCATACATATAAGTTAAACTAATATCTTAAATTTCATCCTCAGCCAACTACCTTTCTGTAAAATAAAAAGATGAAATATTATTCATAGTTTGATATAGAAACATAAAGCAACTACTAGATCTTGCACATCATCAATTAGAAAATCTACTTTACCATAACAGAAGGGAAACTGAGAATGACAAAAGAAAGACAAACAATTGTTAAAGACAGTTTGATCAGATGAACAACACTATAACAAGACAGTTAGGTCAGATAAATACTATAACAAGAAGTCTCGGGTTCAAACCTTGTGAACGAAGAAATTTCCGGTAGGGAGCACTTCTCCCTTAAATGGGTCTCTGCTACGCACATTTGGATTAGATGAGCTAATGGGTTCCGGATATCATATGGTTGAACCTAACAAAAAAAAAATTTAACTCCATAAATCTATTGATTTTAGTACAATATAATAGTCCAATGCAACTCATACAGCTAACAATGCACATCCTCATTTCATTCCTATCCACGTGCCAGCAAAACAGTATAAGGGAACTCTGCTTTATACCTATACCACTTTACCTAAAGGTTGTAATATATTCCTCCAAAGCGCATAAAATACCCTAAGATATCAGAATCAGTTGATCTTTTTCTTGAAAGTTCAACTGACAACTGATGTGCATACCTTGTTCAGAGATGAGGAATTTTCACTTATTTCATATCAAGATGGAAAATAATTAAACTTAGATAACAAACAGTCTTACAAACCCCTGAAATTTATCCAAAAGATATATTTTTGATACCAAGAGTCATTTCCTAACTATGCAATCGTGATTTGTTGAACTTGCTGACCAATACAAAAATACAGCAGTTTAGATGTATCATTGCAATGTTAACAAGGAAAAGGTGCAAAAGATACTAAGCATTTCATAAACAACTAAGTTTAAATTCCCTAGTTTTCCCTCCACAGAAAAATGCAAAAAAAAAAAGGAAAAAAAAGGAAGAAACAAATGAGCACAAATCTATGGTGTTTTAGTTTTTATAAGTGAACTAGAAATTGAATTAGCAAGGCGATAAATAGAGATCTCAAGTTTGTGTCACAATAAACTATGACAGAAAACTGACAGGTATCTATACATGTTTATTAAAAATAAACGGGCACAAAAGAATGTAAAGTAACTATTTATATTCTCTAGAGCAAATTAAGGCTCAAGTCAAGGGAAAGGCAAGTAGTCATCTTCGAGCAAATGAGTTGACATGTTTTCCATCAGGCGACTACGGAAGCAAGTAATATCACTTTATTTCTCCTTTCAAAGGGGTCCCAATGCCTTGGAGATGGCTGTCTTACACCAATTAAAGAATAGGAAATATCTAACGTACTGGAGGTCTCCCTCTATTTTAGTTCTATATATCCAGGCCGAATAAGTACCAAACTTACTGAAGGAGACAAAAAGGTATTTGTTCCTTATTCCAATATTCCTGGCCTTCAAACAAAGCCAAGGAGAAGCATCTCTCCACAATTTTTTTACCTTTTTATCGTATTCCTTTTTAGTTACTCAAACATGATATATTAAAATAGCATAGACTGAAAATAATGCTCAAGATATTCCAAAAGTTCATATCACTAAATACAGGAACAGGAGCAAGATATTGCATGAAAGTCTCATCTAAAATCATTAAATTCTTTTTACCCAAGGCAGAGTATAGCCAATATAATAGAATAAAACATGCATATAGGAAATGCTGCCTCAACAAATTCTTAACATGGCCATAGTAAACTAACAGAGGTTTATAGAAAGAAATGTATTAGTCTTTTTATTTTGACATGAAATAATTGAAGCATCTCTCAACCATTTCCCTATCTCTTTGCTTTGTTTTTTTTATCCAATACAAAGTACTTGAAGCTCTGGTCAACAGAATCTTCCATTTGAAAGGGAAAATGGTTTTGAAGTTTTCAAGAGGTCATACATCATTCAATAGTGGATACTTTCAGTCTATATCAGAAAAAAATTCCAAATTTAATTCTGGGAATATGGTTCCCAAACTTTGCCAGATAAAGAATATGAGAACATAAAAGTCTCTGGTGGATAAATTCTTGTACCCATTGTAAGGTGTGAAGTGTTTCAAGCAAGTTATAGTGCAGAGGAATATCATGCTAGGGCCCACAGATATGTAAAACTGGAAAGATGAGATCTCTTTTTGAGCCGGCTGTGAAGATTCGATTGGTTCTAGCGTTCAACTGGCCCTGTCCAAGATTCTATGCTTCACCTAGACTCCCTCTCTCTTTCTCACCCCATTCGCTTATAAGAGCTCTTTGGATACATCTTTGGTCTGTGAAGTTGTACAACAAAGGAGATAGATAAGAGCAGTAGTGCAGTTTGAACTGAGTATCAGAAGCAGAATTGTTCTCTGAAGAATAATACAGAAGAATCATGATTTGCATCTAAAGGGTAAGACTAGACTGAAACCAAGTACAGCAGATCACTTTCAGGTACGTTATAATTAGTTGAATTACTTATATCGTGCCTATTAACTCGCACCACGAGACTTAATTGCTAATCATCATACAGAAGGCCAGAAGATGTACCATCATCACCACCAGGATAAGAGCATGCACCCTTCAACAAGAATGTCTATCTCTGAAAGGCATCTGTTCCTGCAAGGTGGAAACGGCAACGGGGATTCAGGGCTTGTCCTGTCAACTGATGCCAAGCCAAGATTGAAATGGACACCAGACCTCCATGAGAGGTTTATAGAAGCCGTTAATCAACTTGGTGGAGCAGACAGTAAGTGCACACAAATATACCAATTTCAAGACGCACCAGGAAGATGTTATTTCGTGAAGATAATTAACTGCACTATTCTTCTATTGCAGAAGCCACGCCAAAATCAGTTCTAAAGCTTATGGGGATCCAAGGATTAACCTTGTACCACTTAAAGAGCCATCTTCAGGTTCGTTCTTATTTGCTTTATGGCATTACAAAATCCATGCATAAACAAGACATTCTATGAGGGGCATATTCGGCGTTGAAGTTTAGCTACCAAGGCAATAGTTCCAAACAAAACAACTGGTGGTAAGAGGGGAAAAGCATCTTTTGCATCAACTGCAAAGAATTTTCAAATTGTTTCATTTAAGCAGCTGCCATATATGTACTTTTATAGTGTGAAGGAAAACTGATCAAAACTTTGTACCTGGGCTGGCAAAAATGCAGAGAAATATAGCCCTTTGTTTTTCTTTACATCCATAAGACTGAAGAATATTTCTGACAATTTTTTGATACTTTTAGATTGGCCAGAAACTAACGCTTTACAAAAATGCTGGCAGAAATACAGACTAAGTAAGAATCTCCATGGACAAGCAAATGCTAGTGGGGCCAATAAAGTTGGTAAGAAATCAAATACATACCCAAGAAAATAGTTCACAAAACTTCGTTTACGGAGAGATAACATCCGAAAACTTACTGACTTTGTGGAATGGTTACAGCAGCAGGAGAAGATAGGATATCTGAGAATAGCGCAACTTGCATGAGCAATCCAAGCATCGGACCCCAGCCAAACAAGTAAGAACAAACAACATTTGATCCTTCATTTAAACCATTCATCCTTCTATTTCATGTCTTAGCAAAATCTTCATTTTTTGATTATTCTGACAAAAAGTTATCCATTCAGAAACATTCAAATAAGTGAAGCAATACAAATCCAAATAGAAGTGCAGAGAAGGCTTCATGAGCAGCTTGAGGTATGACATTACTGCAGAATTTCTCTTACGTATGAGAAGTGAGAGCAAAGCCTATGCCAAAAATACTTGTAGTAAAATTTGAGACTTCCTGGTTGATGATCTGAAAGCCACAAGCATGAGAGTATTGAAACTTGATAGAAGGCACTTTCACCTTCAAGATAAGCAGCTGGATATCTTCAATAATCTAGTGAACAGGCCCAGTCCATGTGTTCTGTTTCAAGAATTAAGAATCTAATCTAGACATGCATAGGGTGTTTTTTCTTGTCAAACTTCGAAGAAAATTTTTCCTTGACGGCTTCTAAATGAGGCCTAATTGAACTGATATAGGTACAACGACATTTACAGTTACGGATAGAAGCTCAAGGAAAATATTTGCATGCCGTGCTCGAGAAAGCACAGGAAACCCTTGGAAGACAAGACATGGGAACAGTAGGATTAGAGGCAGCCAAGATCCAACTATCAGAATTGGTATCCACAGTATCTAACCAATGCCTGAACCCTACATTTTCTGATATACAAGAAATATCAGGATTTAGCAGCCAACAAACACAAACTACCCAACTAGCAGATCGTTCAATCGATAGCTGCTTGACCTCTTGTGAAGGCTCTTTGAGGGACAACACTATGCATAATAACCAAATTGGATTGAGGCCTTTCGAATTTACACCATCTATAGAATGTAAGGATATTGAGAATGACACCAGGATACAACAGACAGGACTAAGATGGTGTGACAACCTCAAGGAGAATAGAAAATTATTCTCTGCAATCGATGAGGGTAAAGAAAAAGCATTCACCACAGAGACGAACTGCAAGAACTTATCAATGAGTATCGGACTTCAAGATGGAAACTTGGACGGAAGCAGTAACCATTCAGATGGGAAATTCAATGAAACAAACACAGCCGTCAGACATTTTCACCAGGCTGCCAACAGAGGCGATTCAATGCAAGAGAGGCAGAAGTCTTCACAAGAGTATAAGTTGTCTTACTTTGCACCTAAACTGGACCTAAACATACATGATGAAACAGATGCAGCTTCAAGTTGTAAGCAATTTGACTTAAATGGTTTCAGTTGGGGTTGAGGAACCTTATTAACAAAGGGCAAACCATGAGAGCAGACGCCAGGTAATTTGCTTCTTATATTTTGATTGAGATAGAGGTCGGCAAATGGAAACATAGCCCGATGGTCTCCTTGGAAGGAAAAAATGATGTATAATAATTAAAATTCCAGATCAAATAGAAATATAGAATATTGTAACTCCATTACATCTTCTCAGATCTTATTTCTGATCTCATATTTAACTTTCATGCAAAATTTGATGTAGAAGAGGGTATTAATAATCTTTAGCAGTTGAATGATCCTTCAATCGAAAACTCTTGCTGCTAAAGTCCTTAGGGGTTCATAAGCAGACCTCTTCTTAGGAATATATCATGGATTTTGCAACTCCATATGTTGCAAATACACCCTCAAACGCCAACTGCCATATGCTGCTAGATTATAATCACATCCAAAGTCACTTCAACAGAATATAGAGTCCCAGAAATCAAACTAACGTCTTTGGAATATGTCAAATATAATATAATCATACTGGAATAACAAATTCAAATAAATCCAATCACTTTCCTCAAGTGTCACCCTAAAAGTTATTAGTATAAAACTTTTCAAGTGTTATCAATAATCACTTTCCCTTATGAAAGAAGATTCATTGAAGCTCGGGATAGAAAATTGATTACCTAATATCCAAATTTTTATGAGGTGAACTTCTCTTTCAATGTCAACCTAATTCTTTTAGCATCCAAACTATAAGAAAAATATTTATCTGGAAGCTTGGTTCTAAAATTGGCCCGCTCTTTTCATTTAATAGACAATTGAAGATGGGAAAATTCAAAATGTAACGCCTGTGTTGAAAAATTTCTGGCATTTTATCAAACACCCAAAAAGCACACGCGGTATGAAGCTTCAAACTTTCACCCACGCTCGTTTATTACAAGCTGCAAAAATTACAGGAACAAAACAAAACAAGCAATTTTCTTCCTTGTAGAACAAAATACAACCATTCTAAGGTAAGCAAATGAAGAAATTCAAGTATAAGGTCCTTTTCATCCTAAAAATTACACACAGGCATAATGCCGCCAGCTAAATTTGTGGAAACAGAAAATAAAAGAGAGACGAGGAAAACTTCAAGTAGTTCACGAACCGTAAGAAATCTCGTGACCAGCGACGACCGGCAAAAGAAATTTGGGACCGGGGAAACAGAAAATAAAAGAGAGACGAGGAAAACGCAAAAAAATTTGGACCATTTCTCGATTTGTGCGTGTCATCCTTGCGCAGGGGCCATGCTAATCTTCTCTGTATCGTTCCAATTTTATCGGATGTCCCCAAAGGGACAATAGCTTTTGTTACGTTAGGGTTTTTAACGAGCAGAAGAGATTGTTCTTTTTCCGATGAGGGACACACGTAAAGAGCAATAAATACCGTTTTGGATCCCAAAGTACAAATATTAAACACTTTCATCCTAATTTAAGAACGTTTATTTCAATATCACCCCCTTAAGTATTCATTCACGTAACGAAGTCCCATCTGCATTTCTGAAGAAGTCAAAATTGCTCTCTTTAACCCATAGATTTTAGAAATGTCTTCTTTTGCTATGTCAATTGGTGCTTGAATATAAAACATTTGGAGAAATTTAAATATTGCAATCAGAAGAAAGATAATTGTCCTACTTTAATCATATTATAGCAAATGAAGTAAAATACATAAAGATATTAGCAAGATCAATGATTTAATTGTCCCTATTGTAATAATAATCAGTCATTTTGTAAGATATAATATTCGAATGAACATGCAATAAAAGAGGCTAAAGGTAAATTCATTCAATATACTTTATATAAGTAGGGGCAACTCATAAGGTATCAAATTCTCTTGAATATTAAAACATCTTATCTCATTTCATCGTTATAATATGGAGTAATGTAAGAATTACTTTAATACATGAATTATATTTTCATATCATACAATGATTTTATAATAGTGTATATTGATGATATTCTTGTATTTTCTAAAAACTTAGAAATACATTTTAGACATCTAGATCTTTTTAAAAAAATTATTATACATAACGGTTTAGTAATTTCTAAACCTAAGATGTCTCTCTTCCAACCTAAAATAAAATTTTTAGGTCATAATATTGAGAAAGAAAAAATAATTCATATCCAAAGAAGTATTAAATTTGCTTCTAAATTCCCCGACATTATAACTGATAAAACTCAGCTTCAGAGATTTTTAGGAAGCTTAAACTATATTTCTCCTTTTATAAAGGATTTGGTCAATGATACTTCTATTCTATATGATAGATTAAAGAAGAATCCAAAAGCATGGACGAATGATCATAGTAAGTCCGTTAGAGTTATTAAACGGAAGGTTAATAACCGAAATACATAAAGATATATTAGCAACATCAATGATTTAACTGTCTATATTGTAATAATAATCAGTCATTTTGTGAGATGTGATATTCGAATGACCAGGCAATAAAAGAGGCTAAAAGTAAATTCATTCAACATACTTTGTATAAGTAGGGGCAATTGATAAGGTATCGAATTCTCTTGAATATTAAAACGTCTTATCTTATCTCATCGTTATAATATGGAGTAATGTAAGAATTACTTTAATACTCCTAAAGTTTCCATACTGACCTTTGTGGGTGTATCAGGGGTGGAATTAATAGTGTGAATATGGGTTCATTGGAATCTATATATAATTTTTAGCTTAAAACCTGAATTTATTTGGATAAAATCTATTGAAATTGCTAAAAATATTGAATAAAAAACATAAAACTCAAACATGGTGATGAATTTAGTTGTTGAACTCTAATCTTAAATTCGTAGAACTAAAATTCGCTTTGAGGCGTATATACATATTTTGGTTGACGTAATGTTCCTCAATGGAATTTTTTTTATATAACGAGGCCTCATTATATCAAAATTTTGTTTGTTATGTCTATGTATATATGGGTAAGTATTTAAATTTTATCGGATTTAAATCCATAAAGTAATTTGGACCATATTAAATTCAAGACATTAGTCCAAACAAATATTATGGCTAGTAAATTGGGCTAATTATTTAAATCCAATATATGTGTTGAGCTAGTCCATTTAATTGTACTATAAATTAAATGATAAGCCCACTTCGGTAGCCCAAGGTCCAATTGGTTATTAGCCCATCTTAAAGCTCAAGCTCATGCCACATGTCAAGTGATGTGACTATCCAAGTTAAAAGAATAAGCCAATAAAATCATGCGACGTGTCAAGTGACGTGGCAATCCAAGCCAAATAAATGAGCCAATTAAATCATGCCAAGTGTCTAGATGGTATTGGTCAGTTCAAACGGACCAATCAAATCGCAGAGCCACACCATTCCCTACAACTATAAATAGAGGTTTTCATAAAGCTAGAAGACATCAGAAGTAATAACAAGAAGCAAGTAGAGAGCTCGTGGATCAAACACCGCAGATTTCTCTACAGGCTAGAAGTTCAAGCACTCAAGCTACAAGTTCAAGTTCAAGATCAAGAACGAAGCCAAATCAAATACCAAAGCGTTCAAGATCAAATTACTTGTTCGTGATCAAATCCAAATTTAAGCTTAAGAAAGAGATTCAAGACTAAGCTTTACAAGCCCTTGAATCAAAATTAAAATCAAGCTTATCAAGATAGTTTACATTCTTGAAGAATCAGAGGAATACCATAGAGATTGTAACACTCATTATTTACTGAAATCAAATACTAAATTTGTTGCACAATTTTCCAGTCTTGATTATTTATTTTTCTCAACGCGAAAATTTATTGTTACAAATTTCTGGCACGCCCAGTGGGACAATCTCTACCTCTCATCTCTTCAATTATCAAATTTCAAGAACACAGAAATGGCTCCTAAGAAGATCAACTTCAAACTCACTACTGCTAAGGCTACGGATTCCAAGTTCTCATCTGATGTAGAAAACTTGCTGGATGCTACTATGGAAAGCGTAGGACCTGTCACTAGGAATAAGGTAAACTTGTTGGGACAACAAGCATTTCAAATTCCGTCTGCATCAGTTCCTATCTTTGATTTTTGATCCTCAAAGGGGGCAAGATCATTTCCAACTGAATTGGAAGAAAGAATGAACATTGCTGAAATCGTTGAGAAGACATTGGCTCTACTTAGCCCATCTAGATCTAAGAATCTCATCACACAGGGTGATGATGATGTCTTGATCACTGGATCTACTCCAAGCACTCCACGTGAGTTGTTCCACTCAAAGTATGGTGTAAGAGAAAATCCATGCTTTGCTCCACCATCCACGATAGTTATCCAAGCAATGGTGACTAACACTTCAACTGTTGAAGAACAACTTGCAAATTTAACAAAGGCAATTGAGGGGTTGACGAAGCATATGCAAGATCAAGATCATCAAATTGTCAAGCTTACAGATAGAGTTGAAAGCATGATGGAGGGAGATTCAAGTCATGCACCTGGAAAGCTCCATATGATGCAAGATAAAGGAGACTCATCTGCAAGGCAGACAACGACTCCTAAAGAATTTTCAGATTTCATCTGATAGGGTTATTCCCATTGACCAATTGAAAGGCTTCATCATGGGAACCATCAAAGATAAGTACGATGTTGCTGCCAAGTCTTCTCTCGCATATGCGAAGCCATACACTGTGAGAATGATAGTTTGAAGATGCCTGCAGGTTATCAACCCCCAAAATTTCAACAACTTGATGGAAAAAAAAATCCAAAGCAACACATTTCACACTTCGTCGAAACTTATAATAATGCTAGAACCTATGAAGATTATCTTGTCAAGCAATTTGTCTGTTCCTTAAAAGGAAATGATTTTGAATGGTACACTGATCTCGAGGCTGGTTTCATCGATAGCTGGGAGTAACTTGAACATAAATTTCTCAATTGCTTCTATAGCACAAGGCACACTGTAAATATGGTTGAACTCACAAACATGCAAATGGAAGGATGAACCAGTCATTGAATTCATCAATCGATGGAGGAATGCAAGTCTCAACTGCAAAGACAGACTTAGTGAAGATCTGGAATAGAAATATGTATCCAAGGAATGCACTGGGGACTCCGCTACATCCTACAGGGTATCAAGCGTAAGTCTTTTGAAGAATTGGCTACACGAGTTCATGATATGGAGTTAAGCATGTCTTCAAGTGGAAATCAAGGGCCACATATTTATGAACCTCGTAAAGTGAAGGATAAACAAGAAATAAAGAAAGGAGGCAAGTTCGTGCCGAAGTATGAGAGCAAGGAATCAATGAATGTTAATGCCTCGCTATTAAAGGTCACTACAAAAGTGAGTAAGAAGCAAAGTGTGAAGAGGACGTCCTTACAGGATGAAGTTGGCCAAAAATTAACTCTGAAGGAAATGCAAGCGAAATAATATCCATTCTTGAACTCTGATGTTCTAACAATTTTTGAAGAACTCCTTGAGTTGAAACTTATTAAGTTACCTGAAATGAAGTATCCAGATAAAACTGGAAAGACTAATGATCCGAATTATGGCAAGTATCATCGGTTGATTGGCCACCCTATTGAAAAGTGCTTTGTCTTCAAGGAGAAAGTCATGGACTTGGCCGCTGAAGGAAAAATCTTGCTTGAGGATGAGAAAGACAGTTCGAATCAAGTCTCTTTCATTTTTGGTTCACTTGATCCCATTTTCCTTTGCAATTTTGTCGAAGTACATGAATTTGATGGCATACAAACTGCATCATCACCAAATATGATTAAATTTGGTGACTTTGAACCTATCGATGTGAGCAAATAATTGTTTCTCCTTATAGTGTATAAAGTGATAGTGGAGGAAAGATCTCAAGAGGAAAGTGAATCACATGATGGTAAAGATGATAATGAAGGTTGGATTCTTGTGACTCGGCGGAAACTTTGCAAGACAAATTCATAAAGGGAGTCAAATAAGCAACTGACTAGGGGGGAAATGGTGAAAAGACCCAAGAAGAAAATGATAAAGAAGAATCGGAAGAAAACACAAATGGAGGAGAACCTCTATCAAAGGCTATGTCGTCCAGTGACATTGGATGAATTCCTACCAAGCTGGTTACACACGCAAACTTCCTGTGAAGATATCAAGGCCTCATGTTGTAAGGTAGATAAAGAAGGGACAAAAAAGGAAGAGGCATCATTGTTTACACCTCCCTTGTCTGAAAAACTCACTGAACATCTCTCTGAAGAAGTGGACACTTGTGATGCAAAAATAACATTTACTAATGATGATCTTTTGCTTGGTGAAACACTCCATAATCATCCGCTATTTATGGTTAGATTTGTGCGTGAGCAGAGAATAAGTAAAATTTTAATTGATGATGGATCTTGCGTCAATATTCTCCCAATTCGTACTGTCAAAGAGCTTGGCATATCTATGGATGAACTATGTGAAAGTCGTTTGATGATTCAAGGGTTCAATCAAGGGGGACAAAGAGCTATATGGGCTATCAAATTGCAAATAAATATGGAAGATTTGCATTCGAGTGCATGAATGCATGTGATCGATCCAAATACATCATATAATATCTTGTTAGGAAGGCCATGGATACACGAGGACAAAGTGGTCACGTCCACCTACCATCAATGCTTGAAGTATTGTGAAGATGGGGTTGAAAAGAAGATAGTTACTAATAATAACCCCTTTGCCGAGGTTGAATCATACTTTGCTGATGCAAAATTCTACTTAAAGAATTACACCTCAAAGGAAGTTAAGGTTGATGATGTGATGTTGGCCAAAAGTGTTGCAAAGAAGGTTGATGTCACAACTAGCAAGGCAAAGATTACGGTTGAAAAAGATCACGTGTTTTATGATAGGAACAAGATGAATGAGGCATCTTCAAGTAAGAAAGTGACTCATGTTCTTCGCTATGTTCCAAAGGCAAGGAAGGTTGAAGATCCATCTTCTGAACTACAAGGTAATGTGTTAGGATACTTGACCCTTCCTATCAAGAGAAGTGATGTAATTAAGTGGTCTACAAAGTTGCTTAAAGGGTTTGTCAATTCATCAAACCACAATTCGCTTCTAAATCTAGCACTTCCTGCAAAGTGCACAGATGAGGGCTTTGACCCAAATGGCTACAAGTTGTTAGCAAAAGCTGGATATGACCCCAATGAACCATCCAAGTTGGGAAAGCTCCCGCTTGAAGCTTCAAACCCTACTCAAAAGATGATGATAGAGAAATGGTACCCACTGAAGCAATCACGTAAAGTATTGGGTTACAAACAACCCCCGCCAATCTGTATCTCCGTTAAAAGGGCAAGTTGTAACTACATTACTGCTAAATAAGTGTCTACGATGCTTAATGAGAAGCCTTCTGTGTTTGATCGACTTACGAAACCAAGGACCTCAGTCTTTGATAGGTTGGGACCACTGAAAAAGGAAAGCAAGCGTCATGGAAGTAATAGAAGGATTGGAACACTTATCTTCACTAAGAAGGGGATTTTGACCACAGACTGCCCAAGTTTGATTCCTTCTAGAATGAGGCGAGAGACCAAAATTGTAGTTTCGTGCGGAGAGGTCCTCAAAGCAAAGGCTCATACTATAGTCCACACTAAAGAATAGGAGGAAGATGAAGAAAGTGTAGGGTCATCATATCATATCACTATTCGTGACGAACAAAATGCTTCATCTTATACGGAAGTCGAGGAAAGTGCCTTGATATTTATGCATGTCATTGTGAGCACCTAATTTTTGACTATATTTGAATTTTTATCACCTTCTACTATGTAAATATTTTTAAAATTTTAATATATATATTTTTA